>NW_012151507.1:4642434-4647337 GCF_000956105.1 Propithecus coquereli
CAGGAATGATTCCTCCTAAGCCATTAATGAGAAGAGATCAGATGGAAGGGTCACCAAACAGTTCTGAGTCATTTGAGCATATAGCTCGATCCACAAGAGATCACGCGGTTTCCCTTTCTGAGCCTCGGGTGATGTGGGGGTCAGATCCCTATCCACATGCTGAGCCTCCACAGGCAACAACTCCGAAGGCAACAGAAGAGTCTGAGGATGTAAGGTAATAAATTATTTAAATTATTAATGGACTAAACAGAATGTTGTGGTAAAAAGAAAACTGTATAATGTCCCTGAAGATCATTCCAATTTAGGAATGAGCCATAAACCTGTTTTTCTTCTATTTAACATGCTTCATTTTATCTTTGAATGTATTTTTTTCCCTGGCATTTCAGTATTGATTAGGGCATATTGTAACCAGATTCTGAGCACTAAATTAGGTGCTGTAATGAAACATTAGATGTTAAAAATGGCAGGTTTTTACTGTAGATGAGACATGAAGAAATTTAAAAGTATCTACCATGCTTGTGTAGTCTGGCTAAAGTGTTGATACAATTCTTCCACTGGTGAGATGTTTGTCTAACAGTAACTTAGGGAAATTTCTAAGACCAAGATAAGAAGTACTAATTTGCAAAGTTACTTTGAAGTGGTAGACAATTGGTGTTGAGTATAATAATTTAGATCCACATAGATAGAACTTCTGCCCTTTAACAGCGTATATTTTTTGATAATGTTTTATACTTATTTGTAATTAATTGGGACAGATAGACTTTCTCTAGTTTACTCTTTCATTCTAGATCAAAATTATCAGTCTTGCTGGATTAGAAATTCACATCAGCGTGGTCTAAACTTTGTTTTTTCTTAAGGAATGACCTTCATTGATTTCTAATTGTGGCAAAAAACACATAACATTAGTTCTACCTTCTTAACAAAATTTGAATTGTACGGTACAATATTGTTAACTATAAGCACAATGTACAACAGATCTGTAAAGCTTTTTCATCTTACATAACTGAAACTTTATTTGAATGGAAGAGCAACTCCCCTTTCTCCCTACTCCTAGCCCCTGGTAACCACCATTCTACTTTCTGCTTTTATGAGTTGGATTACTTTAGGTTCCTCATATAAGTGGAGACATGCAGTATTTGTCCTGACTGGTTCATTCCACTTAGCTAATGTCCTTAAGGTTTATCAGTGTTGTAGTATATGACAATATTTCCTTTTTTTTTTTATCCCTGAGTAATATTCCATTGTACGTATACACTACATTTTCTTTATTCATTCAGATGTTGGTCAGTATTTAGGTTTTTTCCACCTTTTGGCTATCATAAACAATTCTTTACTAAACTTTTTATGGAGAGATAAAGATGCTCTTTATAATTAAAATTGGATTATTTTGGTGTGTTCTTATATGTGGGTAAGATTGCTTTGTTGGTTATACCTTTGAATTCTCATCACCATAGGTCTGAAGCTGCATTGGACCAGGAACAGATTGCTGCTACTTATCCTGTAGAACATATAGAACATAGTCAGTTGGAGGCTCATCCAAAAACGGACTTTGTCAGAGAATCAAGTGAGACAGAAGTACAAAAATTTTTAAGCAGATCTGTGGAAGACATTAGACCTCATCATACTGAGTCAAATAATCAGTCTGCTTGTTTTGAAGTAACTGATCAAAAGACCTTATCTGTGCCTCAAGAAGAGCGGATTTCCGCTGTAGAAAGTCAGCCTGCCAGGAAAAGGAGTGTTTCCCATGGATCTAACCATACTCAGAAATCAGAGGAGCAAAGAAATGAGCCGTCTGCAAGCATTCCTAAAGTAACCAGCAGATGCATTGATTCAAAAGAACCAGCAGAAAGACCAGAGGAAAAACCAAAAAAGGAAGGCTTTATACGATCTTCTGAAGGACCAAAACCTGAAAAAGTGTATAAATCCAAATCAGAAACTCGTTGGGGCCCACGGCCAAGCTCCAACAGAAGAGAAGAGGGTAATGATAGACCTTTGAGAAGATCAGGTCCCATTAAAAAGCCCGTACTTAGAGACATGAAAGAGGAACGGGAGCAAAGGAAGGAGAAAGAAGGAGAAAAGGTTGAGAAGGTCACTGAAAAAGTTGTAAAACCTGAAAAGATGGAAAAGAAGGATCTTCTTCCACCCCCACCACCTCCAGCACCGATTCAGCCACAGTCTGTTCCATCACCAATTCAACCAGAACCAGAGAAATTTCCTTCAACAGAAACTTCAACTTTGGCCCCCAAAGCATCTCAAGATACTGAGAAGTCTCTGGAACCTATAAGTAGTGTTCAGGTAGAGCCTGCAGTTAAAACTGTAAACCAGCCAACTGTTGCAGCACCAATAGTCAAAGAAGAAAAACAGCCTGAAAAAGTCATCAGCAAAGACTTTGTTATAGAGAAGCCTCGACCAGATTCAAGGCCAGCAATTAAAAAAGAATCAACTTTACCTCCTAGGACCTATTGGAAAGAAGGTAGAGATAGAGATTGGTTTCCAGATCAAGGATACAGAGGTCGAGGCCGAGGTGAATATTATTCCAGAGGTCGAAGCTATAGAGGTTCTTATGGAGGGCGTGGGAGGGGTGGTAGAGGGCACACTCGAGATTATCCTCAGTATAGAGACAATAAGCCAAGAACAGAACACGTACCCTCAGGACCTCTCAGACAGCGAGAAGAAAGTGAAACACGAAGTGAGAGCTCTGATTTTGAAGTCGTCCCTAAAAGAAGACGACAGCGGGGTTCAGAGACTGACACAGACAGTGAAATTCATGAAAGTGCAAGTGACAAGGATAGTTTAAGTAAAGGCAAACTTCCCAAAAGAGAGGACCGGTCTGAAAACAAAAAACCTATAAAGCCGCAGACTTTCAAGCCTGATAATCATGTCCGAATAGATAATAGACCACTAGAAAAACCTTATGTGAGGGATGATGATAAGTCTAAGCCAGGCTTCCTTCCTAAAGGAGAGCCTACAAGGAGAGGCAGAGGAGGAACATTCAGACGTGGTGGAAGGGATCCTGGAGGTCGTCCATCACGTCCTTCCACTTTACGGAGACCTGCTTACCGGGACAATCAGTGGAACCCAAGGCAGACAGAAGCCCCTAAACCAGAAGATGGAGAGCCACCAAGAAGACATGAGCAGTTTATTCCTATACCAGCAGATAAACGACCTCCAAAATTTGAGCGAAAATTTGACCCAGCCAGAGAGAGGCCCCGGAGACAGCGTCCTACCCGACCACCAAGGCAAGATAAGCCTCCTCGATTTAGAAGGCTAAGAGAGAGGGAGGCTGCTTCAAAAACAAATGAGGTGGCAGTACCCACAAATGGCACGGTTAATAATGTGGTTCAAGAACCTATTAATACTGTTGCAGATATTTCTGGGAATAAGACACCAGACTTATCTAATCAGAACTCTTCAGATCAGGCAAACGAAGAATGGGAAACAGCTTCCGAAAGCAGTGATTTCAATGAGAGGCGGGAGAGGGATGAAAAAAAAAATGCCGATTTGAATGCACCAACGGCTGTAAAGGCTGGAGAGAATGTTTTACCTCCAAAGAGGGAAATAGCAAAGAGAAGTTTTTCTAGTCAGAGACCAGTAGATCGCCAGAATCGACGTGGCAACAATGGTCCACCCAAATCAGGAAGGAATTTCTCAGGTCCTAGAAATGAAAGGAGAAGTGGCCCACCATCAAAAAGTGGGAAGAGAGGGTGAGTACTTGTTTTAGATATAATTACTTCTGCATCTTGAAAGATGCTGAAAGTAGATTTCTTGGTTGAATTATGCAAGGAGCCAGTGTAGATAAAGGGCCAAGACATTGTTCTTCCCAAATGCTTTTCTGTTTTAAAAGTGTAAGGATGCTTGAGGAAGAAAGGTTAAAGGTGTCTCAGGAGTCTTCACCTGCTAAGTTACATTTTCCAAAAGAGTTCTCTTGGTAATTTGTAGCTTTGGGAAAATCTGCGCACCTAGGGAGGGATACGTACAATGTCCTCATTTAGTGAGTCATGGTATTGTTGATGAGTAGCCCTCTTTTCTTCCTTAATTTCTGCTTGAAAAACTGGTGGTGTATAGCTGTCCTCTGAGACATTATTATGTTGTAACCATATACCTTGTCACTCTGTACTGGTTTCTTGAGACTCAGTGTTCAACCTTAATGAAAAATTATATTTCCATCTCAATTTGTGAACCTACAATAAATAAACCATCTAGAGAGAGGCCCAGAAAACAAAGCCCTGCCCAAACACCAAGGCCACAGGTAACATAATTGGCATGACAATGGATTTTTTTAAAAAAGAATTTTTCTAAATTATTCTGAATTTGGCCTATTCTTTTAAATATTAAAGTGTTGGTTATAGTAACTTAGTATTGGTTTCTTTAGTATTAGAAAGCATTATAAAGTAGCAGTTAAGATTCAGAACATTCTAGTTGTTTCTTTACTTCCCCACCAGTAAAAGAAGGAGAAAACAATAGCACTTAATGTGAAGATACCGAGATGATAAGTGGTAATGATACATGTAATGTAACACCTGGCATATAGTAAGCAACTGTTATGCCCTGTTTTTAACCCAATTCCCAGGTTTGCAGTCTTAGCCGATAAGAATTTGTTTGGACAATATGGTGTTAATCTGAGTTCCTTAGTGACATATACTTTGCATTTCAGGTTGCTACCCTGGTAAAGTGTCTTTGTCTGTTTTCTGTTGATATAACTGAATACGTGAAACTGAGTAACTTATAAAGAGAAGAAATTTATTTCTTACAGTTCAGTGGGCTGGGAAGTCCAGGGTTGACAGTCTGCCTCTGGTGAGTGCCCTCTTGCTTGTGGGGACTCTGAAGAGTTCCAAAGTGGCACAGCCATCACTTGAGCCGAGGAGTTTGTGGCTGCAGTAAGCTATGACTGTACCACTGCACT
>NW_012151507.1:4649960-4675823 GCF_000956105.1 Propithecus coquereli
TAATATTGGTTAAATGATATCTCTTTAGGCTAAAGTGTTAAAAAGTACCAAATAAGAACAGAATATTAGAAACAAACTGAAAGTACTGTTCAAATTGCCGTAATTGCTCTATGTAGTTGAGTGAACTAAGGAAGTTAAAATGACCTATGGCATAGCTGTGAAGACAGGTTTTATACACACACATTTTAGTGTAAGTGGAAACTGAGATGATTTTGGAATTATGATGAGATCTCTTCACCAGTCTGAAATAATGCATGCATGATATTTTTGAAATGTTTGATTAAGACCTTTCATTGAAATGAGCACGTGCTCCATTTTACAGTTAATTTTTTAAAGGATTTAAAACACAAGTAGAAGTTTCTTAGATAAATCAGAATCAATTTTTTCTTTTTAATTAATTTTTAATTAATTTAGCAATTACTGTAGAATAACAGTAATTAATTTCTAAAGAGCAAAAGTCTTAGCATTCATTTTTCATTTTCTTTCTCAGTCTTTACATAAATGCTAGTTTTTAACTATTTAAAAAGAATTGTTTGTAAAAAGTTTTCCCTGCACACCCCTTCCTGATTATATATTCTTGCCATCCCTCACAGGTTGTCACCATCCTGTGCTGTATACTTATTTGTCCTAAGAAAAATATCTATTTTTATTTTATGTGTATACCCAAATAAGAACATATTATATATTGTTTGAAAAATTAGTTTGGTTGAATTGCCCTACTCTTTCTTGATATTTATTTTTATTGTGCCGGTGTCACACTTACAAACAAAAATCTCATCTCCTGAATTAATTAAATTTTCTTTGAAATATTATTTAATGTATTTAGATTTCTTATATTCACTGGGATATAATATAATTTTAAGATAGCCAAAATAATGGTCAGTAGGACAAAAGTTGAAAATTGATGTTGAGTTATTCATCAGCTAGTTGATTCTGATGTGTGTTCATCTGTGCCACTTTGCATTTACATGGAACTTTCATGTATATTTCATTTTTTTTTGAAGACTACACATTGTAGACAAGGGTCTGCATAAAATAGTGACAGTAAGAGTCATAAGACCAGCTATGCTGGTCGCCTTAACCTTTGACAAATCAGCTTCTCAGAGCCTATTTCATTTTTTGAACAAGGGAAATTATAGTAATACTCACCTCCTAGAATGGCTAGATACAAAAAAGGTAAAGTGCATTGTAGGTCTTTAAAGCACTGTACAGATCAGAGGCTGAAGGGCACAATTTAAGTCACAGGATAATTTTAATTTTTTTTTTTTTTTAATCATTACCTTTATGTTGCCTACAAGAGAAAAAAGACCTATGTCATTCCAAACAGATAGATTTAGGACTTTTGTTTTTAATCTTATTTATGAAATCTTTTCATATATTTGTGAAATTTTGTTAAATCTTACCAGTGAATGGCTGCATATAGGGTGGGAAGTGTGTTATACTGTAAGTTATAAGAACTAAGTCTTTGGCTTTTCGCTGTTTTCTTTTCAAAGCACTCCAGGACTAAAGATAAAGAAAATACCATTTTAAATCTTTTTCCTTACCCACAGGTGTTGTTATAATTGATGATCATCCTGAAGTAACAGTAGTAGAAGACCCCCAGTCAAATTTGAATGATGACGGTTTTACTGAAGTGGTATCCAAAAAACAACAAAAACGTTTACAGGATGAGGAACGTCGAAAGAAGGAGGAACAAGTCATACAGGTTTAAAGCTTGCTCCAGTTTGTTGCTTGTTACTTAGGTAGTTGCCAGAGTATGTTAGCAGATGGTCAAGGTTTCTCTCTACTTGTAAAGTCAAGGCCATATTTTAATAAAACACCCTCAAGTGTTGAGGCTGACTTGATCTTCATAACTTTTAATTGATTTAACCAGAATTCAGGTACATTTTAAATAGAATATGATCACTGTAGCTCATTGTGTACCTTAGAGCAGACCCTGTTCACTTTAGCAACATATTGTATGTGTTAGCGCCGGTTTACCTTATCTGCCGCGTGGCAGAGTTGAGTTGATTTTTAAATTGTCTTGGAAATCTAATGAACTCAAATGCCATGAACCAATAGATTGCATATTATTGGCCTATAGAAATTTCGTTTGTAACCAAATTAGTTCGCTTAATATGAAGCGAGATAAGTTATTGAGTTTAATTGAATATAGCCCTGGAACCAGATATTTTCATAAGTTATTTATTTATTTAAGAAAGGTAAAATAGTAATACATACACCCTCTGTAGCATGACACACCAGCCACACTCTCCAAATAAATGTCTCTGTGGCAAACATGAGTTGAGTGAAGACAATAAGTAGTCTTTTGTCAGCTCAGGCAAAGTTTTGCTGCCAAATGAATTTACCGCAAACTTCCTTAGTTTTCAAATTTCAAAATTGTGGAAAAGAAATTGTAGACCTGTATATTAACAATGCATAATGTATACATGTCTTTTTTCTCTATATCATCTTGGCTTCTCACAATTTAAAATCTGTGTAGCAACCATGACATTTTTGCTCTATGAGTACCTACTTTGGAAAGTGAAGGAGCTAAATTTGTAGTAGGTAGTTTTGTGACAAATTGCATTCATAAACTGTCAGCTGCATTATTGATGAAAATGATTTCTACTAATTTTTTAAGGTCTGGAACAAAAAAAATGCAAATGAAAAAGGAAGAAGTCAGACTTCTAAGCTTCCTCCAAGATTTGCCAAAAAACAGGCTACAGGGACGCAGCAAGCACAGTCTTTAGCCTCAGTTCCAACTCTAGCCTCAGTTCCAGTTCCACCGTCATCCTCAGCCCCAGGTCCAGCCTCGACCTCAGCTCCGGTCCCAGCCTTAGCCTCAGCTCCAGTTCTAGCCTCAGCTTCAGTACCAGCTCCAGCCTCAGCCTCAGCTCCAGTTCCACCCTCAACCCTAGCTCCAATTTCAGCCGCAACCTCAGCTCCAGCTCCAGCCTCCACTTCAGCTACAGCCACAGCCTCTTCTTCAGCTCCAGCCTTAGTCCCAGCTCCAACCCCTATCCTTGCCTCAGTTTCTACCCCAGCCTCTGTCCCCATTCTTGCCTCAGCCTCAATTCCCATCCTTGCTTCAGCCCTAGCGCCGACTTCAGCTCCAACTCCAGCCCCAGCAGTCTCAGTCCCAGCTGCCCCCGTCATCTCAGCCCCAGCTGCCCCAGCCTCAGCCCCAACTGCCTCAGTCCCTCTTGCCCCAGCCTCAGCCCCAGCCCCTGCCCCCACCCCAACTCCGGCTCCGACTGTTCCAGCCCAGA
This sequence comes from Propithecus coquereli, assembly GCF_000956105.1. Taxonomy (NCBI): domain Eukaryota; kingdom Metazoa; phylum Chordata; class Mammalia; order Primates; family Indriidae; genus Propithecus; species Propithecus coquereli. Next base: position 4,653,212 of record NW_012151507.1, read on the forward strand.
CTCAGGCACAGACCCACAAGCCAGTCCAGAATCCACTGCAGACTACAACACAGTCTTCAAAACAGCCACCACCTTCAATCAGGCTACCTTCAGCTCAGACACCTAATGGCACAGATTATGTGGCCCCAGGAAAATCCATTCAGAACCCACAGTCACATGGTACTCTGACAACCGAATTATGGGATAACAAGGTGGCCCCAACTGCTGTACTGAATGACATCTCTAAGAAATGTAAGTGTGCAGTGGAGAAGTGAGGGATGGGGAATGCCATAGGAATGCTGGGATTTGTTTTCAATTCTGTCTACATACTCAGTGTTTTCTAGCCATCTCATTTTTTTCTTCACAGGAAAAAGTAATAGTAGTCCTTTCTTAGCTTCTTTTCTTAAAATCTTGGTATCTAAAATAGCTTGCAACATTTGGGGGAACTTACGCTGGCATACCTCATTTTATTGTACTTTGCAGGTGTTACATTTTTACAAACTGGAGATTTGTGGCAACCATGTGTTGAGCAAGTCTGTTGGTGTCATTTTTCCAGTAGCATGTACTCACTTTGTGTCCTGTCACATTTTGGTAATTCTGGCAATATTTCAGACTTTTGCATTATTATTCTATCTGTCATGGTGATCTCTGATCGGTGATCTTCAAGGTTACTATTATAATTGTTTTGGGGCACCATGAACTGCTTCCAGATGAGATGGCAAACTTAATTGATAAATGTTGTGTGTGGTCCAACTGCTCCACCAACTAGCTGTTCTCCCATCTCTCTCTCCTTTTCCTCAAGCCTCCCTATTCTCTGAGACACAACAGTATTGAAATTTTACCAATTAATAACCCTGCAATGGCTTCTATTTTGGAGTGAAAGGGAAAGTCACATGTCTCTCAGTTTCAGTTAAAAGCTGGAAATGATTTAGCTTATTGAGGAAGGCATGGCAGAAGATGAGATAGGCCAAAAGCTGGACCACTTGTGCCAAACAGTTAGGCAAGCTGTGAATGCAAAGGGAACGTTCTTGAAGGAAATTAAAATTGCTACTGCAGTGAACATAAGAATGTTAAGAAAACAAAAACAGCCTTATTGCTGTTAATGGGGAAAGGTTTAGTGGTCTGGAGAGATCAAACCAGCCACAAAATTCCTGAAAGCCAAAGCCTAATCCAGAGCAAGGCCCTAACTCTTTTTAATTCTGTGAAGACTGAGAGATGTGAGGAAGCTGCAGAAGAAATGTTCGAAGCCAGCAGAGGTTGGTTCGTGAAGTTTAAGGAAAGAAGCCATAACTTAAAAGTACAAGGTAAAGAAGCAAGTGCTGATGTAGAAACTGTAGCAAGTTACCAAGAAGGTCTAGCTATCATTAATGAAAGGGGCCACACTAAACAAGAAATTTTCAATGTAAATGAAACAGCCTTTTCTATTGGAAGAAGATAATCATCTAGCCCTTTAATGGCTAGAGAGAAGACATTAATTCCTGGCTCCAAAGCTTCAAAGGAGAGGCAGACTCTCTTGTTAGGGGATAATGCAGCTGGTGGCTTTAAAACCAGTGCTCATTTACCACGCTGAAAATCCTAGGGCCCCTAAGAATTATGCTAAATCTACTCTGCCTGTGCTGTAGAAATAGAACAGCAAAGCCTGGATGACACCGCATCCGTTGATAGCATCATTTACTGAATCTTTTAAACCCAACGTTGAAACCTACTGCTCAGGAAAGAAGATTCCTTGCAAAATATTACTGCTCATTGACAATGCACCTGGTCACCAAAGAGCTGCGATGGAGAGGTACAAGGAGATGAATGTTGTTTTCATGCCTGCTGACACACATCCGTTTTGCAGCTTGTGGATCAAGGAGTCATTTTGACTTTCAAGTCTTACTGTTTAAGAGATACATTTCATAAAACTATAGCCACCATAGATGGTGATTCCTCTGGCGCATCTAGACAAAGTCAATTGACAATCTTCTGGAAAGGATTCATCATTCTAGATGCCATTAAGAACATTTTTTATTCACGGAAGGAGGTCAAAATATCAACTAACAAGAGTTTAGAAGAAGTTGATTCCAACCATCATGGATAACTTCAGTGGAGGAAGTCACTTCAGATGTAGTAGAAATAGCAAAAGATCTCAGATTAGAAGTGGAGCCAGAAAATGACTCATTTGCTATAATCTTGTGATAAAATTTGAACAGATAAGTTACTTCTTACGGATGAGCAAAGAAGGTGGTTTCTTGAGCTGGAGTCTACTCCAGGTGGAGATGCTGTGAATACTGTTGAAATAAAGGCAAAGGACTCAGAATATATAAACTTAGTTGATAAAGCAGTGGCATATTTTGAGAGGATTGACTCTAATTTTGAAAGAAATTATCAAATAACATCACATGCTACAGAGAAATCTTCTGTGACGGGAAGACTCAATTGATGCCGCAAACCCTGTTGTCTTATTTTAAGAAGTTGCCACAACTACCCCCCTGTCAGTCAGCAGCCATCAACAGCAAGGCAAGACCCTCTACCAGCAAAATGATAGTTATTCACTGAAGGCTCAAATAATTGTTAGCTTTTTAAGCAATAAAGTATCTTTAAACTGAGGTATGCACATTTGTTAAGACTTAGTAGACTACTGGATAGTATAAACATATTATATGCACTGGGAAGCCAGAAAATTTGTGTGACTTGCTTTATAATGGCTGTCTGCAACCCACAGTATTTCTAAGGTAGGCCTGTATTTTGGTACGTAAGAATCTCTGTAAGTGTAATGGGAAAATGGTTTAATTTTCTGGCTATCGTTAGCCAGACAATAAGAGATTAAGAGAAAGGACTAAATGGCATAGAGATTATTAGGCTCCAAATTTTAATTGTCACGTTTCCTATGACTTCTTTTCTTCAGTAGGTCCCATTAGTCCACCACAGCCACCTGCAGTCAGTGCGTGGAATAAGCCCTTAACATCATTCGGATCGGCTGCTTCATCAGAGGTAGGAAGACACTTTAAATGACATTGTGGGGATTAGTGTGGCAGGTTTTTTTTTAAAACTTTAGTGTGCCTCAGACTTACCTGAAGGGCAATTAAAACAGGTTACTGAGCCCCATGCCCAGAGTGTGTCATTTATTAGGTCTGGATTGAGGTCTGAGTACATTTCTAAAAAGTTCCCAAGTGATGCTATTGCTGCTACACCTTTACATTTATAAGCTGCTTCTCACTTTTAGATATATTAAGGTTAAACATTTGTTCTCATTGTAGTCTCAAGAAAAGGCTTCAAGTTACAGAAAATATAAGTATAGTTACTGTTTTCTGAACTTTTCTCGCATGTTTCTAGGTTGAATGATTAGATAGTATAGTTACTTTGAAATTGTTCACAGGAAGTTGCTTTTTCAACATAATATCTCAAACATGTTGCAGTATTAGTAAATGACTAATTAGGTCAGTGATTCTTTGTTCATTGATTCATTCATTCATTGAACATTCATTAAGCCCTTGAAATAGTATTCTAACCTGTGGGCTTACAAAACCAGGACTAAGTACAGATAAAAAGCCCTGCCCTCATGGGGCTTCCTTTGTAACGTGAGTTGAAACCAACAATAAAGAACAACTAGTATGTTTAATGGTGATTAGTGCTGAGGAACAAAGCAAAGCAAGGAAGCTATATACAGAATGTTCTAAGTGATGTGGAGGCAGTTTAAAATAGGATGGCCAGGAAAACCTACTTAGATGACATTTGAGTTAAAGACTTGAAATAAATATGAGAGCATGCTCTTCCCATCAGGTTCAGAGAAAAGCAAATGCAAAAGCCAGGAGATAGGAGGATCCCTAGTGCGTTTAAGGAATTTCAGAGGGGCACATGTGAAGTTGAAGAGGTAATATAGGGCAGAGACTGTAGGTCCTTTGGAAGAGGTAGTAAGGCATTAGAAGGTTTCAAGCAAAGGAGTGATGGGATCTGACTTTAAAATTATTCTGGGTGGTCTGTTAAAAATAGTCTGTGGAGGGCAATAGTAGAATTTAAGATGCTATTGCTGTGCTCAAATCGTGCTAACTTAAACCAGGGAAGTGACATTAAAGGTCATAAGAAATGGTTAGCTGACAAGAGTGAGAAAAAACTGAGGAGTCAAAATTAGCTCCAAGTTTTTGAATTGAGCAATAGGAAGGATAGAATTCCCACCAATTGAGATTGGGAAGCTATAAATGGATCAGGATTGGGGAGAAGATGAGTTTGGTTTTGATATATTTTAGATGTTATGTTTAAGATGATTATATATAAGATGTTTATTACACATCTGAATACAAATGTCAAGTAGATAGTTGGATATAAAAGTGTGTAGTTTAGAAGGCATAATCCAGATTTTGAGGATATGAATCTGAAACTCATTAGCATATAGATGGTTGGATGAAGTTACCAAGGGTGAATGAGTTAGGAGAGTAATTAGAAAAGAGCATCAAAAATTAAGTCATGTGGCTTTCCAACTCTGGGAAATGTGGGAGATGGAGGAGGTAAATGATTGGAGAAGTGTCCAAAAAGGCACATGAACAAAAGTTCAAAGAAAAGGGGATTAATTAAGTTTGACAGATGCTGGTGGTAAGTCAAGTAACATAGGCACTGAACTGACAGGTGGAGTTAACAACATGGAGGTTACTGATGACTCTGGTAAGAACAGTGTTAGTAGAGTAGTAGGTATGAACCCTGAGTGAATTTAAGATAAAAAGAGAGGAAAAATGAGTACTGTCAGTCATCCCTCCATGTCCATATCCGTGAGAGATTGGTTCCAGGGACACCACTGCTACCCCACCAACCCACCACAGAGATTTAACAACAACGACAACAAAACTCCAGGGGCCGGATGTGGTGGCTTATGCCTGTAATCATAGCACGTGTAATCATAGCGCTCTGGGAGGCCAAGGGGGGCGGGGGGATCGCTTGAGCTCAGGAGTTCCAGACCAGCCTGCGCAAGAGTGAGATCCCATCTCTACTAAAAATAGGGGAAAAAATTAGCCAGGCATGATGTCATGCGCCTATAGTCCCAACTACTCAGGAGGCTGAGGCAGGAGGATCGCTTGAGCCCAGGAGTTTGAAGTTGCTGTGAGCTAGGCTGACACCATGGTACTGTAGCCTGGGTAATAGAGCAAGACTCTGTCTCAAAAAAAAAAAAGAAAGAAAGAAAGAAACCTCCAGGGATGCTCGAGTCCCTTATATAAAATGACACAGTATTTATACTCTTGCTATATACTTTAAATCATTTTTGGATTACTTATAACACCTAATACAATGCAAATGGCTGCTATACGGTACTGTTTAGATAGCAACGACAAGGGGAAAGGTCTGTAAATATGCAGTAATGACACAGCTATCCATTTTTTTCCCCAAATACTTTTGATCCACATTTGGTTAAATCCTCAGATGACGAACTCACAAATATGGAGCACTGACTGTAATGTATAGAGAGCATTAGTGTAGTTTTGCTATAAAGGAATACAGAGAAAAGTGGGGCAATAGATGGCAATATAATCGAGATTTTTCACTCATTGGTGGAGCAAGGTATTTTGGTGGTATCTCATTTTCCTCTCAAACTTTTTTCTTCAACCTCTTTATGTTCTTTACATTTTCTGGCTAGAAGGTGATTTTTTGTGTGTGTGTGAGTGCTTGTTGTAGATGATTTTGGAGTTTTCTGCATGGTGAAATTTTGAATCAGCAAAGTTGACATTTCACAGGATGGATTGAATTCCCTACTGGGACTTTTTCTTGGATGACTCTAATGAAAGTTCTTAATGATTATTTTATTTAAAGCCATTAATGCTACTTATACCAGCTAGCCTTACAAAGATTGGTATTATAATACTGTCTTATTATCATTTTTATAAACATTTTTTGTTTCAAAGGATATATTCTTAAAACTAACAATCTCTAGTAGTCATATTAACTGTTGGTCTGTTTTCCTATTCAGTAACTATGTACAGCTTCTTCATATTTTTGTACATATAATAGCCTTCATGGTCATAAATTGCTGCATCATTTTGCTCTTCTAATATTAATACTAACTGTACATTTATACTTAACTGACTATGGGATTTCAACGTTGACTAAAGCAAATGGAAAATTTTATTCTAATTTACATTACTAATATTTGCCTATACAGTCATGTATCACTTAACAGTGTTCATACATGCTGGAAAATAGGTCATTGTGTGAACACAATAGAATGTACTTAAACAAGCCTAAATGGTACAGCTTGCTACATACCTAGGTCTTGCTCCTAAGCTGTACACAATGTTACGGTACTGAATACTATAGGCAGTTGTAACACTATGACATATGTATATCTAACCATATATAAACAGAAAAGGCATAGTAAAAATACAGTATTATCTTATAGGACTACCTTTATATATGGGGTCTGTCATTGACAAAACGTTGTCATTATGTAGCACATGACTACTTGATAGTGAATATTTAGATATTAAAAATAAATCTGAATTACATACCTTGTTCATACTGTTGACATTATTACCCTGATAGATATAATGTTAAACTTAAGCAGCAATTAACCACGTTCAGTTTAGGAATGCCAAAACTGATTTGAAGTAGTGATTCAATTATTAGACCAAAGCCTATAGTTGAACTTTGTCCCTAGTTTTATTTTGCCGTGAAAAGATTAAGTAGTTGTTACAACCAAGCCCTAAGTGTAACCTCCTGCTTGTCTGTCTTCTACTACTGTTCCCCATACCTGCTGTCCTTAAGCCTCGGTGACCTTTTTTGTTTTTGACCTTTACATTAGGTATTTGCTCCTCCTGAAACACTTTCCGTGGATCTTTCAGGTTTAGTGTCAGTGTGTCCTCCCAGAGGGTTTCTCTGTCTACCGGTCTAAACTGGCTAATCTTTTAACCCTATTTTGATTTTTGCATGTCTTATCTGACTTTTCAGTTCTTTATTTTCTCTACCCACTAGAATGCAAGTTCTGCAAGCTACATTGATTGCTAGCCTCTGCCTAGCACAATGAAAGCATTCAGTAAACTAGCTGTTTAATTGGTGGAATGATTGTACCCTATGTTACCAATCACAAAGTAACGTATAATTTTTCATTTTATTTTTAAAGCAGACTTCCGAGAAGTAGGTGACGCTGGTATTGCTATCTTTCTTTCCCATTCATTCATCTTTTTGTTGCTTTTACATTTGTTTTAAATGACGAAACAACTCAAGGCTGTAATTTGCCCATGATCACATTCATAAGAACCAGGACTTAAAAAACTTAAGTCTTGGCTTAGTTTTCATTTTATCAGTTGTTTTCTAGTACAGATCAAAAGTGGCTAAGGGAAAGTTCTAAAATATAATCAATGTCAGTTAATCTCAGTTACTGTGTAGATTGCTTTAAACCTTCTAATATACTTTTAAAACTATATGGTGCTACATAAATCATTTAGTCAGATCTGAACTGTTTGCTTTGATAGCAAGTTTTTAAATATTCTTTTACTAGGGAACAAAGAATGGTCAGGAAAGTGGAGTTGAGATTGGAATTGACACAATTCAGTTTGGTGCTCCAGCATCGAATGGGAATGAAAATGATGTTGTTCCTGTGCTTTCGGAAAAGTCTGCTGATAAAATACCTGAACCTAAAGAACAACGGCAGAAGCAGCCACGGGCAGGACCTATCAAAGCCCAGAAGGTAAATATAATTTATAATCCTTACATAATTTATGGAAGCCGCTGACTCTTATAAAGAGCAAATAATCATTTTAAAATTGAATTTAGTTTTTAATGAGTGTCTTTGATCATGATACATTTTTGTCATAAGCATTTGACTTTAGCTTCCAGATTTGAGTCCAGTAGAAAACAAAGAACATAAACCTGGTCCCATTGGAAAGGAACGTTCATTAAAAAATAGAAAAGTGAAAGATGCCCAACAGGTGGAGCCAGAAGGACAAGAGAAGCCAAGCCCTGCTATGGTCAGAAGCACAGATACTGTCACAACAAAGGAAACCAAATCAGTCTCAGAAATGTCTACTGAGATAGGAACAATGATCTCGGTATCATCTGCAGAATATGGCACTAACGCAAAGGTGAGCAGCATGCAGCGATTACCAGTCCAATAGGTGTAAACCATAGGAAGAACAGCAACAGTATACTTTTAAATTTTTTTTTTTTTCCTTTTGACTGAGTCATACAATTCCATAGACTATTTGGGTTCTTATTTCTACAGAGAAGATTTTATTTCATTGAGTGCATGTGTGATCCAAAGAAATTCTTTATAGTAAATTATATTTCTTTTTGTGGAAATTTCTTCTACTTTTAATTCTGGACTGTTTGAGTAGCTTCAAGTGAAAAATGTCTGCACAAAATTGGAATACTTTTCACTGGGTTTGTAGGCTTCCAAAGATGGCTCTGTTTTACGTTTAGTATGTTAATACAATTACAGTAGAGCCTTATCTTTCCCACTGGTGAGATTCTAAAATCAGAAAGTAAGGCAGACTTTTAGGAACTCCAGTATAGCCAGTTTTCGTTCATGGTTGGAACAGATCACTCTTTGGTGGAGCATTAGAGGATATTGACTTTGCCTTTAGGAGCAACATTGAATGAAACACATATCTCTAAAAGTACTCATTAAGGCAAGATATGCTGAATGACTATGGGAACTGATGCTTGGGGGAACAGCAAATTTATGTTTGCGATCTCATGTCGACTCTGTGACATATACTCGCTAAGAAGAAAGGTGGATGTAATCTTTCATATTATTTGAATATTTTTCTGTTTTTAATTTTTGCCATACAACTGAATTCACGTAAGTAATAACTCATATGATCCAACTCTACCATATTTAAAAAATTTATGACAGTAAACAAGGAGTGTATCCTAAAATCTAATTGATTATTATGTAAGATCTTGATATTTGCTTATCTACATTATTTTATTTTGAAGATAAACAATCAGTAGTTGTTTGTAAGCTATAGAGTAAGTATGGGAAACACATAAAAAGTTCTTTTAATAACCCAAAGAAATAAATGTTTGGTTCTGTTGACAACCTCCTAGTACTATGCAATGCATTTTTAACAATGTACAGGAGTTCAGCGGTAGTTGAAATGTGTCATTTTGATGATGGGTGCATGCTGTATTGCCCCACTGTTGATCAAGTAAGGTTTGAGTGAGTCGAGTTGTAAGATCTCCTCTTGCTTTCTTCCCGGAACAACTTTACAACTGTTAGGTTATCATTAGAGAGTAATCCGTTAATTCAGCTTAAAACGTATTTTTTTCTGTCACTACACAGGAGTCTGTAACAGACTATACTACACCTTCTTCTTCTCTGCCTAACACTGTGGCTACTAATAATGCAAAGATGGAGGATACTTTGGTTAATAATGTAAGTAATCAATTTGAGATTGATTGGCAAGTTTGATTAGTAACTTGGCTCTTGTTATCTAGTACTTTTTATATTTATGCATCAAGGAAGGAGTTAGTAAATTTGTTTTTAGGAGCACTGCAGTATAATTAGCAAAAATAGTCAAAGCTGAATTTTTTGTTTTTCTTCTGAAAGTCATCAGCTTTCCATTGAAGATCAAGGTTTGTGGTGCTTAGGCTTGATTTCATAAGTACTAATCCTATTAACCTGGTTTTGGTAAGAATTTTTCTTAGCTCTCACATTTACAAATGCAACATTTTATTTGGTTGGTGATTTTGTTCTTAAATGAAACCTTTTTATAATGCAGTGAATGAAACCTAACTCATTTAAGACAATTAGAGTTAGAAATAAAAGACAAATGTATTATCAAAGAATCAGATATTTTTTTGAATTTTTTAAAAAATATACCCAGCGTTAACAACAACATCTTGTTGTAAAGATTGAGCTCTAATGTACGTGTATGTATATCAGAAATTCTTAAATGCTCTAATATCAGCTGATAGTAAGTCATGTTGTAAATTAGGCCATAGTTTCCCATAGCAACCACGTCATGATTCAATATGGTATTAAAAGTCAGTACAGTCCATCATTTTGCTTGGTTCTCTTACTGACAGATGAAAAATCGTAAGCCCAAAAATGTTGAGTAAATTGCCATGGTCACAGTATATTTTAGAAGATGCTTATATGGTCCTTGTTTTGGAGGTCAGGTATGGTGGTAATTTGGTCCACTGCTCTCTTTTTAAATGTAGCCCTTACAATAAGCAAAGGCTATCAGACTAAAATGTTGATCATTCTTTTCAAAAATATCCATTACAGATAAATACTTAAAGGTCTCTCACAAAGGGCTTTCACTATCATTTTGACTTTTAAAAATCTTTATTTTTGTCTTGTTATATTTTTTTTCCTATGCTTTGTATTCTTCCCTCTAGCCTCAAGTATATGGAATTTTAGAAAGGTGAGCTGCATTAGGGGTCACTTAATCTAATTTTCATAGTCAAGCTGAAGGGTTTTTGATATGTAGCTGAGGAAAAGGAATGTAAAGGAATAAATTACACACTTTTTCTTGGAGATAAGAGAGAGAACTCTAGAAATTGATTAATGTGATTTGTCCAACTCCTACCCCCACCTTTCTGAGAGTGTTTTTTTTTTTTTTTTTAAAAATAGAGTCTCGCTCTGTTGCCCCAGCTAGAGTGCAGTGGCATCATCATAGCTCACTGCAACCTCAAACTCCTGGGCTCAGACAATCCTCCTGCCTCAGCCTCCCAAGTATCTGGAACTACAGGTGTGTGCCACCACGCCTGGCTAATTTTTTCTATTTTGGGGAGAAAACAGGGTCTTTTGCTTAGGTTGGTCTCAAACTCCGACCTCAAGAGATCCTCTCACCTCGGCCTCCCAGAGTACTGGGATTACGGGTGTGAGCCACCATACCTGGCCGGTTTGCTTTGTCTTTTTTGGTTTCTTGGGTTTTTTGTTTCTGTTTTTATTTTTCTTCCTGTAAGAAATAATGGAAAACTTGGAGAAAAAGCCTTTTTTTGCCCCTAACGTCACTATCTAGATTTTCAAATATTCCATCAGTAAAGTTTTATTATACTTTAATTGTGGTTTCTTTTCTCACCTTAAAAATGTGTGGAATATTTCTAAAATATTACTTTTTCAAGAAAGTATATGATACTTTCTGCCAAGCTACCCTCTGACAATATCACTTATAAAATATAAATAAGGAGAAAAAACCACTATTCTCAGAACCCTTAAGTTATTGAAAATATCCAGATAAGCATTTTAATGGCTTCTGTGTGATCTATAGGGCCAATTAGTTTAGTGACTTGTACACTGATAACTGCTGTAGGGAAGAGACCAGTCTCACGGCAGTGTACCCAGTGTATATTTGAAAGCAGAAAGATTAATTTGGGTCAGTGAGCGTTATAAACAGTCATCAGTTTGGAATGATTTTACATTGTTGCTTACTTGCGCCATGTGTGGTGGTGACTCTGAAGTTAATGTAGTGTTAAAAACAAATGTCCTACATAGGGATATTTTTAGAACATTTTGAAATGTCCTTTTATCTTTCGTTTAGTCTATTTGGGGGTTCCATTTTATACATACAACTTTTGCCTTTTTAAAAAGTTATACTTGAAAATGACATTTCTTATTGAGGCTTAGTATACTTTTTTATAACCTTCAACTGATACTTATTGGTTAGTATTACCGAATGTTATAATCATTTTGTATCTTGAATGTGTTGAAGATTTGAATGCAGGTGGCATTTTTTATTATTCTGGCATAGCTACTTTCAAGATTTACAAAAACAATCTTCATTAAGTAGTCTCTGGTATTAGAAATCTCCATCAGGTAGTCCGTAGTATCACAAAATGATTATCTTAAAACTGCCAAGGGCCGGGCGTGGTGGCTCACGCCTGTAATCCTAGCACTCTGGGAGGCCAAGGCAGGCGGATCTCTCGAGGTCAGCAGTTCGAGACCAGCCTGAGCAAGAGCAAGACCCTGTCTCTACTAAAAAAAAATAGAAAGAAATTAATCGGACAACTAAAAATATATAGAAAAAATTAGCCGGGCATGGTGGCGCATGCCTGTAGTCTCAGCTACTCGGGAGGCTGAGGCAGAAGGATCGGTTGAGCCCAGGAGTTTGAGGTTGCTGTGAGCTAAGCTGATGCCACAGCACTCTAGCCCAGGCAACAGAGCAAGACTCTGTCTCAAAAAAAAAAACTCCCAAGCATCTAAGTAATTTTATCTAAACAACTGAGTGAACCATCAAAAGCAAACATGTAGTCATACATAATAAAATTCCAAGACCCAGAGACGTAGAGGGAAAAAAATGAGAAAGGCAGTGAGTTTCTAATGTCTCCAAATTTCTAACAATATTGCCATGATTACTCTATTACTGTATCAAAATAATTTGTTTAGTGTAAGGAGGTGGGCCTATTAGTTCATACTTTCCTCCCAAAATTATTTTTGTTCTTGAATCTAGTTATAAAACAGTTGACTATATTGCAGGAAGCAAATTAATTCTTATATTTTCATGGTGATGTTAAATACTTCTGATAGAACCTACAGGTCCCTCATATATGGTGAAAGTTACATTCCTTAGAGTTTTACTGTACAAAGTGTGGCCCATGGACCAGCAGCATCAGCAGCATCTGGGAACTTATTTGAAATATAAAATTTCAGGCCTTAACCCAGACCAGCTGAATCAGAATCTGCATTTTAACAGCATCCCCAGGTGATTCATGTACATATTAAAATACGAGAAGCACTGCCATCTGAGTATACACCATCTATTAATATTTGGTGCAGACTTTCTGCTAATTCATAAATGAAAAGGCAAATAGTATTTCTATTCAGAAGTTTTCTCTAAGCTATCCATAATTATTAACTACTGTAAGCACAGTGTAACTCTCAAGTAATCAGATATTCCTGTTGGCTCTGATAAAAATAAACACCACCGTTAGAATACTTTAGCGTTATCTTTAGTGGAGCTTTTATAGCAGACTTAGTTAGATTGTGATATGTGTTGCCTGCCTTTTCAGGTGCCCCTGCCCAACACCCTTCCCCTCCCTAAGAGGGAGACTATACAACAGAGCTCCAGCCTAACTTCAGTTCCTCCCACTACTTTCAGCCTCACCTTCAAGGTATGTACGACATCCATCTCTAAGGGTCCTTAATTACTGCATGCAAGGGGACGCAAGCTAACAATATTCTTTTGGCATTTTTACTAGTTTTATGTGATAAGCAACAATATGAGGCTGAGGAAATAGAGTGATGTCAAATTATATTTTAAATTTTCATTAACTTCTAATACCGCTTAGCAGTGACTTGATATCCTTATATCAAGTAAGGCTTATGCTTGCGAATACTGTCTTAAAAACACAGGAGAGCATTTATGTTCTATGTTTGTGATAAGTTCCTCTTAGAGATCTTAATAATTTTTGGATATTCAGTTGTGTACAAAAAATACTAACTTGGTCTTCTACTCTTTTTATGATTTGTTACCTGAATCCTACATACTGATTATCATGGTTTTCTGTCTTTCTTATAAGTCATATGTGAATTGAATGAATGCAGTGTAGTGATCAATTTCCTTTATGAGAAGGAAATTGATTAGTACAAGTGTGCTTCATAATTAACATCACGAAATTTTTAGTTGATTTTTGTTGGATATTTTCTTGTTGAGACAGGGTCTTGCACTGTTACCCAGGCTCTAGAGTACAGTGGTGTCATCCTCACTCACAGCACCCTCAAACTCCTGGGCTCAAACAATCCTCCTGCCTCAGCCTCCTGAGTAGTTGGTACTACAGGCACTTGCCACCATGCCCAGCTAATTTTCTTATTTTTGTGGAGACGAGGGTCTCACTATATTGCCTGGGCTGGTCTCAAATTCCTGATCTCAAACGATTACACGTGTGAGCCACTGTGCCAGCCAGTTCAGTACTTATTTTAAAATAATGGGGTGAAAGAGATTTTAGTGCTTTTTATTGTCAAGAAGTTTTGGCTTATTTTTAATCTCCTATTATGTTTATAATTTTGAGCCATGTTAGAGCTTTTTTATAGTTGTGTTATTTGAAAGTATTTTAAATCCATTGTTCACCTCGGGATTAGATTAGTCAGTGGTTAAAAAAATGCAAACATGGAATTAAGTGAGGATTTTTTAAAGTCCATTTATTTATCTCATTGGTGTTTTTTGTTCAGAAATCTAGGCAAGTCCTTAACCTCTATTATAGCAGGGCTGCCTAACATTGCACTGGTTGACAGTGAATCTCTTTGGTGGTCTTCAGGAGGGTGGGGCAGAAACTAAGATGTTTTACGATGTGGCCAATGTTCATTTCTGGACCCTTTCTAATTGAGTTCCCAGCCTCGTGACCACTTGTCCCTTGACCCACCACCCCAGACTTCTTTGTAAGAGGCTTAACAAATACAAGTTTGAGACCATAAAATTTCATGATAAACCTCTGCTTTGTGTTACCCCTGTCTTTACCCCATCCTTACTGTTTACTGCCAATTTCTGCTCAGCCTTTGCTGTTGTCTTGCCACTTGAATGACTGTCTCAATATGTATTCCTTTACTTTGTCTTATTTATATGCTTTTTATCATTATACTATTGAGGGCAATAATCGAATTTCATGTAAGCAAATTATTTTTTAAGCCAGTTGTTACTTCTTCAGAATACTATTCGACTTTGCCTTTCACTCGTCTTCTTAACATTCCAAGAAGAAACAACATATATATTTAGAAATAAAATAAATTCAGATTAAATTACATTAATGAAATACATATGGCCTATACGTTATGCAAGATTTATTAGGTATAATTTAATAATTAATGTGTCCTCAACACAACAAAACTGGTGTGAAAGACATTGTACTCTATCAAATTGCTCAAAACCACGAACTCTTAGATGGTACAAGGAAATTGCATTATGGCTAACTTCCTAAGTTCTTCCCAAGAATTTTATTTTAAAATAAAACACGTTTGAAATCAACAAGTTGATTGTCAGAAAAAGAAAATACTTGTCTTAAACATAAAAATACGCTGTTTTGAATGTATAATGATGACAGTCATTAAGAAAAGGTTAAATTATGAGCGGTATGCATTTTTAAAGGAAGGTAGGGTAAAAGTACAGTAAGTAACTATAAATTAAAATTTTAGAAATTGGTACTTCAAGGACCCACAAACTTCCTAACAATGGTATAAAAATGTTACTTGTAAGAAGTTCCCCCATGTAAGTCATCAAAACTGATCTTATAGATTATCTTGGTTTTTCCTCTCAGTTCAGTATTTTGACTGGTAGTCCTGAAAATCTCAAAACTGTGCGTCTGTTCTCCTCTTGTTAAAGTAGTCGCAAGTACTAGGTTGGTGCAAAAGTAATTGCAGTTTCAGACCGTGAATTTTAAATCATTGTAATTAGGCTCAAACACATCTTTATTAATCAAAATAGGAACCATTATAATCAACACATTTTTGCCAAGGAGAAATAAGTTTGTTTATTCCTGTAGGATAAAAATCCGTTTTTTGGGATTCAGCAAACTCTTGAAAAACACTTTCTGCATCCTGCTGGTTGTGGAAGCATTTTTCCTGCAAAAAGTTGTCAGGATGCTTGAAGAACTGGTAGTTGATTGACAAGGGGTCAGGTGAATGTGGCAAATGAGGCAAAACTTCGTAGCCCAATTCATTCAACTCTGGACGTGTTGGTTGTGCGAGGGTGCAGTCGGGTGTTGTTGTGGTGAAGAACTGGGCTCTTTCTGTGGACCAATTGATGCCGCCAGCAGGCGCTGCAGTTTTTGGTGCATCTCATCAATTTGCTGAGCACACGTCTCAGATGTAATGGTTTTGCCAGTATTCAGAAAGCTGTAATGGATCAGACCGGCAGCAGACCACCGAACAGTGACCATGACCTTTTTTTGGTGTGAGTTTGGCTTTGGGAAGGGCTTTGGAGCTTCTTCTCGGTCCAGTCACTGAGCTGGTTGTCACCAGTTATATAAAATCCACTTTTCGTCACATGTCACAATCCGATCAAGAAATGGTTCGTTGTTGTTGCATACAGGAAGAGAAGACAACACTTAAAAATGACGATTTTTTTGATTTTTGATCAGCTCATGAGAAACCACTCTGTCAAGCCTTTTCACCTTTCCAATTTGCTTCAAATGCCAAATGACCATAGAATGGTTGACATTGAGTTCTTCAGCAACTTCTTGTGTAGTTTTAGAGGATCAGCTTCAATGATTGCTCTTAGTTGGTTGTCAACTTCCGATGACCAGCCACTGCACTCCTCATCTTCGAGGCTCTCGTTTCCTTTGCAAAGCTTCTTGAACCACCACTGCTCTGTACCTTCATTAGCAGTTCCTGCGCCAAATGCATTGTTGATGTTGAGTTGTCTCCACTGCTTTCATTTTGAAGTTGAATAGGAAAATCACTCAAATTTGCTTTTTGTTTAACATCATTTCATAGTCTAAAATAAATATAAAACAAACAGCAAGTAATGTCAATGGCAAAAAACATAAAGTGAGAAATGCACATTGAAATGATATAGAACATAACCACATTTACGAGTGTATTCCAGTATCAAACGGCAGATGTCAACAACGCTACCGCCGCTACTTTTGCACCAACCTAATACTTGAAAATCTACATCTGTCCTCTCAGATTCAAAATCTACTGTTAAGCCCTTTTAAATGCGACTAATCCAAATTGAGGCATTGTAAGTGTAAAATAAAATAAATGCTTCATCTGAAATTTTCATATTAAAAAATAATATAAAGCATCTTAATTTTATGTTGATATGGTTTCAGTTATAATATTGTAGATATTGGGTTGAGTTACATGTTATCAAATTTAATACCACCTCTTTCTTTTTACTTTTTACTACTAGAAAACTTAAAATTATATATATGGCTTGCATTTACATACATATCAGGTGAACATTGCTGAATAGTACTGCTCTAGGTAGATTGAAATAAGCAGTTTTTGCCTTTTAAGAAACTAAGAGACTACAGCTAAAACCAGGGGCCACAAATGCCAATGACTGCAGCTAGTACATGAAATGCTTGATGAGGTCTGGGTGTGAAACTAAAAGTGTTTCTATTGCACCCAAGTCTAAAACCTATCTAGTTTCATTGCCTTTTAAAACAATGAAGCATGAAAGCATGAAACAACTGACCAAAAGGTGCCTGCTATCTTCTGTCTGAGAAGCATTGACTTAAAAAGAATGAATGAAGAGAATGAGTATTTACTTAGGGCCTTGCCTACTAGAGGTAGAACCTTAAGTTAGCCCTGAAG
This sequence comes from Propithecus coquereli, assembly GCF_000956105.1. Taxonomy (NCBI): domain Eukaryota; kingdom Metazoa; phylum Chordata; class Mammalia; order Primates; family Indriidae; genus Propithecus; species Propithecus coquereli. The sequence continues at coordinate 4,670,352 of NW_012151507.1, forward strand.
AGGCATGGTATTTCCTTTCCTTATTTGCTGGTAGAGATAGGGGTTCATGTTTAAATGATACAGGAGCTGTGACTCTGTAGTTCACTGACCTGTTTCCTAAAGCCATCAATTGGTTCTCTGTATAAACACAGTTAAATCCCACTGTCCCCAATTTGAGTAAAGGAGCAAAGATTAAAAGGGCAAGTGAAAGATTTGATCCAACCACCCGTGATTCTTGGGGAAAAAAATAAATAAAAGAAAAAAACAGGAAAAAAAGATATGAAATCTCTAGGGTCTTAATGTTTTATTTTTGTCATTTTTGAAAGATTTTATTTAGAATTTAACTATTGACACATATATGTACATACATATATGTGTGTGTATTCTGTATTAACATCATTTTTTTGCTGTAAAAATGTCCATTTTATTGCAGATGGAGTCTGCACGCAAGGCATGGGAGAATTCTCCGAATGTCAGGGAGAAGGGGTCTCCCGTGACTTCCACAGCACCTCCAGTCGCAGGTGGAGTCAGCAGTAGTGCCAGCGGACCCAGCACCGCCAGTTACAACTCGTTCTCAAGTGCGTCTATGCCTCAGATTCCTGTCGCCTCAGTCACTCCTACAACGTCACTGTCAGGTAGAACTTTTTTGTACTTTTCTTTAAATATCTTGTATTATTTAGTATGTCTTATGATTTTGTCCTATTCACTATCTCCCGCCCGCCCCCCCAAAAAAGTATTTTTACAAAAAATGTCAGATTGTGCATGAGATAGTTGTCAGCTATTTTATAGAACTTCTTGCTACTCTTACCTCCTCCCCCCTTTCCCCTCTCCCAGTTTTAGCTAGTTTGGCACATATTTATAGCTTACCAACACAGATTTTGGTAAGCCTTCCCGTTACAGATACTAGGGTAATTGGTAGAAAAATGTCATTTTCCTCTAAATTTTTCTGTGAAGTTCACCTTCTGATTATCATTTATACCTGTATGTAGATAGCTAACTAGATCAGCTTAGAAATAACATAGAATCAGACTGCTTTTCAGTGTTCTGCGATCTATCTAATTTGAAGGAGGTGTTTACGTAAACCTATTGGAGTAACTTGAATATTTTCTGGTGAAGCCTTAGAGTTAGAGAATTCTTAGCCTCTGCTTTCTGAGTGATGAATCCATTCAGTTGGCTTTAGTTTGGTTTGGTTTTTCGTTTTTGATTTTGTTTTGCTTCATTTAAGAAGAGTCCATCAGCGCCCAAAATTAGAAGGTACTTTTCTTGCTTTCTTATATTTTCTTAAATTTTTACTAGTGTGTAATCTTTTCATTGAGCTATCTCATTTGGAGACTTTATAGTTCTTAAACACAGAAGATGTTTCTAAAATGCTTGACTCTGAAAAAGTGGACGCCTTACCATATGTGGAACTGTGTTTCTTCTGTTGAAAAAGAAATTTCAAGTTTTCTCAGTATTCTCAGCTCTTTCCAAAGCGGTGGGGAGCTCCTTTTCAATAGATATGAAATATATTCAGCGTAGAATTGACTATTTTTCACTGGTTCATATTCAATATTGTTTTTCAATATTATTGCCTACTGTGCGAGTTTTAGGTACAAAAAAATACCTGTCTTTGGATTGTAGAACAGTTTTTTTATGTCATCTGTAATTAGAAGTATGCATTAAGAGAAACCCAGAGATTATACACCGCATTAAAATTCCAAATCCCAACTGTATTCCACATCTCTTCCCTCTTTAAAAGCCTTTCAAGCATTCCCCACCACCCGTTTGCCAAAGTGTCTTCACTGATGCCTACTAAAGTAGCTTGGGGCCCAGGCTACTTGGGTGGGGTGGGCGGTGTTGCGAAGGAAACAAAAGGAGAGTGTGGTAGGAAGATTCAGAAATAAAGGGACTAGGAATGTTGCTAGCTCTTTCTGTGGAACTCATCTGCCTCCTTTCCCCAGGTCTGGAATGCCTCCACTCCCCTTGACTAGGATAATTTTTAAACAAGTACCTTCTTTCCAATCATCCTACTGGTAGAGACTCAGCTGGAAAAACAGAAACATTATGAAGTCTGAAGATAATGATAACCACGTCTTCCTTTTTAATCAAATACCAGTATTGTCATTTTGTTCCAGTATTACAGTCATTATAGCTCACTGATCAACAGAACTAACTGACCCTTCAAACCTAAGTTTCTGTAGTTCCATTTATTCATTCAGTAGTTTGTCTTCATTTGTATTTAAAGTATTACTATATATCAGTTTGGGCAGGGGGAGCAGGGCAGGGAGAGAAATCAAACCTAAAGTTTAAGTTTATATGACTTTAGAAGCAATTAAGATATCTCAAGGCCCATTTATATTCATAATTATTCCTAAGGTACAACACATTGTATGTCCTAGTATCTATGCCTGGTCATAGGGAATGAAGCTTCATGATTGTGTATCTTTTTTTTCCTTTGCGATGATTAAAAGCCAAATAGTAATTTCGGGCTAAACTATAATAGCCATGTAGACGCTCAGCCTTATTTTATGAGTTTTGTGTTTTGTTTCTTCCTCATTTTAATTTTCTGTTGGTTATATTTTTTTCAGATTTTATAGTCTTGTTTGCATTTGATGATAAGTGTTCTTTTCTTTTGTAAGCCGCCTCCATATCCACTTTTGGCATGAAGCAGTATAGAAGTACATGATGGGTATTAATTTTCCAGTTTCCGATTAGTACTGTGAACAACAGCACTTTTAAATATGCTGGTTTTTCCCCTTTATCTCTCCCCCCAATATAGGAGCTGGTACATATACTACCTCTTCTTTGAGTACAAAATCCACGACCACATCAGACCCTCCTAATATTTGTAAAGTGAAACCTCAACAATTACAGACAAGCAGCCTGCCTTCTGCAAGTCATTTTTCACAGTTAAGCTGTATGCCTTCCCTTATTGCCCAGCAACAACAGAGCCCACAAGTTTATGTGTCTCAGTCTGCCGCAGGTAATATTTTTAGCATTGAATGTAAGACATTCAGAAAATGAAGACTTTTTAAAATACTCTTTTCTATTCTTAGTTACCCTTTCAAGTTTAAATATTTTTTGATCTGCTTTGCAAATATGTTCCTTTATAGAGTTGAATTCTTTCTCTCCACGACAAGAATTCTGGGGATATCAGCCTTCGTATTATTGACAATTGTTTCTTACCTATATAAGACAAATTAGTATCTAATAATAGGCAAAATAATTTGTGCATTTGATACTGTTCTAGTCAAATTCCAGAATATTTTATTTGAAATTTGACAGTTGATAATAAAGTTTTGGGGGAAGAGTAAAATGCAAAAACAAAAAAATTATTTGAGGGTGGAGTAGGTTGTCCTGGATATCACAACATTAATCTGAAATGTTTGAAAAATATTAAAATTCACCAAGGATTTAAATTCCTAATAAAAGAACAATGAATCTATTTCTTGCCTTTCATAGATAAATTGATAATACTTTAGCATCTGTTAGTACCTAGTATCTATAAAGATACCAAGTATTATTAATAATAAGCTCTTAAGGTAATTGCTTTAAGTACGTCAATTGGCATAATTCTTTTAAGAAGTATCTTAGAAAATGTGCGAGTGTATACTGTGTAACACTTTCAGAGCTAGGAATCTCATGGATAAACTTAGCCTATTTGAGATATATGTGTAAGGGTATTCATTGCAGTATTGTTTATAATAGTGACTAATTAAAAGCAATATGTGGAATTCTCCAGAACATACTACTATATAATTTGTGCATTTGACTATATGTTTTATATTTATGAAATATAATTTTATAATTTATATTTTAATATAAGTATTATAAATGTATAAAATATAAATATATGTAAATTTATATTTTAATATAAAAAAACAGCAAGTCACAAAATAGTATATATCATAGATAGAAAAGAAATGCGTTAAGAATCTGTACCAAACTCTTTTAATTATTAAATGTCAATTCTTTTGGAATATTTTGCTAAATTCTAGTAGGTAGATTTAAAATTGGAATGGAGTTGCTGGTTCAATGGGCAGATTCATTTTTAGTTTTAGTAGATAATGTGAAATTTTACCATTGGCAAAATATGAGAGTGCCTATACCCCATTGACAGTATATGAGAGTGCGTATTTTTTTGTACCTTCACAAGTACTAGTTATATTTACTATTTGCGTATACCTATCTAGTAGAAGTTTTGCATCTTTTTACATTTGCATATTTTCGCAGTTCTAGTTTTTCCACGGCTATGTTAATTTTCAGAGGGCTTGCTTAATTTGAAATCTGCCACAAAAACATAGTTTTTATTTACTATTTGGAAAAATCTGAAATTTGTACAATTATTCCTGCTTGTTTTTCCTGGTGGTCTATAGCTCAAATTCCAGCTTTCTATATGGACACAAGTCATTTATTCAATACCCAACACGCACGATTGGCTCCACCATCCTTGGCTCAGCAACAAGGCTTCCAGCCAGGTCTCTCTCAGGTAAATACTGAAGCCTCCTTCCATCCTGTAAGGATTCTTTTGCATTTTAATGCTTGTAATAGTTATTTTGGACTATAAATGATCGACTCTCTAAAGTTATAAGCAACTCATGATTACCTTGATATGTTATTAGCAAAATTGTAAAATTTCCTAAGCTTAATGATTAACAATATAGAATAATGTATTGAAAGGAAAGTTTATTTTTTTCATGTCTCAAAGTTGTGTTTTCCAAAGTATTGTGATTTGCATGTATGATGTTCATATATTATATGTTTATATCCATGTTTTTTGTTGTTGTTGTTTTTTCCATTGCATTGCAGCCAACTTCAGTTCAGCAGATTCCAATCCCTATTTATGCACCACTGCAAGGGCAGCATCAAGCCCAACTGAGTTTGGGGGCTGGGCCTGCTGTTTCCCAGGCTCAGGAATTATTCAGTTCTTCACTTCAACCATATAGGTAAATGCTTTAAAGGTTATGTTTATAATGTTAAAGGCACTGTACTTGCTGAGTCTCCTTGCCATAATCCCTAAAAGCTTCTCCCCAAAAGCTAGGATGACCATGTTATAAACTAAATTAAATAATTTTAAGCATATTGATTATATGTCATGAATCTTAGCTTCTAGTAATTTCAATCAGACTTTATTAAAGAAAGTCAAGCCTCAGGCCAGGTGCACTGGCTCATACCTATGATTCCAGCACTTTGGGAAGCTAAGGCAGCAGGATTGCTTGAGGCCAGGAATTTTGAGACTAGCCTAGACAACATAGTGAGACCCCATCACTACAAAAAATTAAAAAATTAGCCGGGTGTGGTGGCACATGCCTGTAATCCCAGCTACTCGGGAGGCTGAGGCAGGAGGATGGCTTGAGCCCAGGAGTTTGAGGTTGCTGTGAGCTCTGTTCGTGACACTGCTCTCCAACCTAGTTGACAGAGCAAGACTTTCTCTCTAAGAAACAAAAAAAGAGGCCAGGCGCCATGGCTCACACCTGTAGTCCCAGCTACTCCGGAGGCTGAGGCAAGAAGATC
>NW_012151507.1:4676083-4677830 GCF_000956105.1 Propithecus coquereli
TACTAGAGATCAAAAATAGCTGCTAAAGGACATAAAAGTTTACATGCCATCTGGCTATTAACAATTATAAATCTAATAAGTCTCCTCTGTGTAAGAGGTAAGGCATGGCAGATAGATAACCACAGTGTGTTAGGGGTTACAGGGCAGGGTGGAATATAATAGAAGAGAAAGGAGTAGAAAGTCAGATAAAGAACAGAAGTAGTGGTGATGGTGGTGATAGGTATGTTTTGTAGTGAAGAGTGTTTTAAAGATTCACTCAGATGTACTGTAAGTTATCTTTGCAATTAGGAAAATAATGAAAAACTGATTTTTGTTGAACTTATATATGCTAGGTATTCAGCCCTTCAGGTACATTAACTCAGTTTTGTCTTCACATAAGGTAAATTAAGTCATCCGCATTTAACATATGAGGAAATTAGGACTCGGAGAGGGGGAGTTTTTTACCTAAGGTTACACTATAGGTGGCAGAGCCTGGATGATTCAACCCTAGGTTTCTCTGATCTCCAACTTAATGATGGTAGGTGAGTAGGGGTAAGAGTCAAAAGGTGGGAGCAGTGTGCCATGGCATAGCTGTCATCCATATTCATAGTATGGCCCGAAAACAGCAGAAAGAAAAATAAGTTACATTCAGGACATTTAGTTTTGGAAGGTTGCATTTGCATTTGCATTTGCATTTAGGAATTTGTTCTTTTGTTAATAGAGATGAGTTCAGATAGAATTTCCATACTTTTTAGGTTAAACTTGGCATCAATTGATACAGCTTATTTCTTTTACTTTACCATAAATAATGCTCCTAAAGAAGCCAGGTTGAGCTAAATAAACTTTCTCAATAGAGAGCAGAATCATTAGTTGGCTGGATAAATGTTGCTTTCACTGTTGCTTGTTAGTGATTCTTCAGCAGAATTTAGTATATCCACATCATTACTTTTACAGCCCCTGCCTTACTCTGTCACTGAGTGCGGTCATTACAAGAAATTTTCTCCCAGTGGAAGTAGAACTATTTACTCCAACTAGAAGTTAGAGGTGGTGTCTTCCATATCGTTAAGATTGGTATTATCTTGGAATTTGTATTAAAACTTTAAAATTTGTGACCTAGAAATAGCAAGCCAATCTCCTTTTAATTGATATTGGCTGCCTGAAACACTATAGAAACGTTTGCAACCACTTTCTAGCTCTGTGAAAAAGATTACAATGATTAATTAGTAATGTCTTCCACAACCATGGGAAATGGAATAGCAGTACACAGGCATTCTATATTTGTAATCCCCATTTCACCAGTTGTCTTGGAAGATGTACTTTTTAAGACCAGACCTAGTCAATAGAAATGTAATGTAAGACAGATACGTAATTATGGCTAGTGGCCACCGGTTTTGATTTTGAAAGCAGTTATTTGTATCCCTAAGCATGTCTTGCCTTCTCCATAACCTACTCAGCATAGTGTTTATCGGGGAATCCCAGTTGGTTTCTGTGAGGACAGAATAGTTTATAGCCATATGTTCATGTTTTCCTATTTTATATTTGAAACACAAAATATAATAGAGATATTGTGAAGCTTACTTATGATCCTAGACTTGCATTCCTGCTTAATGGCTTTTGTTCCTGCCATGTAGGTCAGTTCTGACACAGTATAATGATATTTATTTATAAGGTTATCTTTAACCCACTGCTTTGTTTCAATTGCTTATTCTTTATCTGGGGTTAGGTTCTAGCATTGTGCCATTTTTTTTTTTTTTTTTTTTTTTTTTTA
>NW_012151507.1:4677880-4689186 GCF_000956105.1 Propithecus coquereli
CACACACACACACACACACACACACACCTGTGTGGGTCATCTTGATGTGAGCTACTACTCTACTGTATTCCATAGAGGTCTTGAAGCCATTTTTATGGGGGAAAAAAAAAATATATATATATATATATATAGAGAGAGAGAGAGAGAGAGAGAGAGAGAGAAGTAATGAAATAATAATAATAAATAATAAAAGTCAGGGCTATTCTATACTTGATCTTAGCCAAAAGGCTAAGAAGTAATGGGCTATTTGTTCTAAACAATCTAGGTAGAATAGATTGTCACCAAAGAGAAAAATGAATTTGGTTCTGAGTTTTATGGTGAACATTGAAGAGAATCATTCTCATTGTTAAAGGGGAATAAACAACCCATTCCTCAGGGAGAGCAAGCCTTTTCCTAGTACTTTCACATGTAGAGCTTCACTGTGTATGGGGCTCTAAATCTTGAAATAATCTTGAAACAAGTTGCTTTAAACACAGTCTGTATTCTCTGCTTCTTGATTTCTGTGCAAAGTAGAGTACAGTCAAGCATCACTTAATGACAGAAGTACATTTGGAGATATGTGTCATTGTGGGAACATCGTAGAGTATATTACACAAACCTAGATCATACAGCCTGCTGTATACCTAGGCTGTAAGGTATAGCTTACTGCTTCTAGGCTACAAACCTCTACAGGATGTTGCCGTACTGAATCCTGTAGACAATAGCAAGTGTTTGTATCTACACATAGAAAAGATATAGTAACAGTACAGTATAAAAGGTAAAAAATGGTACACCTGAATAGGACACTTTCCGTGAGTGGAGTTTGTAGGACTGGAAGTTGCTCTGGGTGAGTGAGTAAGTGACGAGGGAGTGTAAAGGACTAGGACATTACTGTACACTACTGTAGACTTTTATAAACACTGTACACTTAGGCTACGCTAAATTTATTTTAATAATTTTTTTCTTAAAAGATTAAGCTTAACTTACTATATCTTTTTGAGTCTTGTAATAACATTAGCTTAAGACAGAAACACATTGTAAAGCTATACAAAAAATTCTTTGTCCTTTTTCTCTGAGCTTTATTCTATTTTTAAAATTTGAGGTTTTTTTGTTTTTCTTTGTTTTTTTGTTTTTTTGTTTTTTTGTTTTTTTTTTTTACTTTTTAAGCTTTTCTTGTTGCAAACTAAGACACACACCCACGTTAGCCTAGGCCTACATAGAGTTAGCATTATCAATCTCACTGTCTTCTACCTCCATATCTTGTTCTACCGGAAGGTGTTCAGGGGCAGTAACATTCATGGAGCTATCATCTCTGATAACAATGCCTTCTTCTCCCAGGTGTGTTGGCTCACACTTGTAGTCCCAGCACTTTGAAAAGCTGAGGCAGGAGGATTGCTTGAGGCCAGGTGTTTGAGACCAACCTGGGCAACATAGTAAGACCCCATCTCTTTAAAAAAAAAAAAAATTAGCCAGGCGTGGTGGTGCACGCCTGTAGTCCTGGCTACTGTGGAGGCTAAGACAGGAGAATTGCTTGAGGCCGTAGTGAGCTGTGATTGCACCACTGCACTGGAGCCTGGGCAATGAAGCCAGGCCTTGTCTCCAAAAAAAATAAATAAATAAAAGGGCCCTCTTCTGGAATACTTCCTGAAGGATTTGCCTGAGGCTGTTTTACAGTTAAATTTTTTATATGTAAGTAAAGGAAGTACACTGTAAAATAACAAAGTAGAGTATAGTAAAAAATATAAACCAATAACATAATTATTTTCACTGTCAAATATGTGCTATACATAACTTTATGTGCTTGACTTTTATATGCGTGGTAGTGCAATAGGCTTATTTCATCACCACAAACACTTGAGTAATGTGTTGCAGTATGATGTTAGGATGGCTATGACGGCCTATTGACTAAGCAATAGGAATTTTTGAGCTCCATTATACTCTTATGGGACCACCTATGTATATGGTGTCCATTGTTGACCCAAACATCGTGCAGCGCATTATTATACTTGGTCATTTGGTATGTTCGTTGTTAAGATTTCCAGATTCCAGATAAAATTAACTTCTAACACGAGCATTTTCTCTTTAATACTTACATAGATCTCAGCCAGCCTTTATGCAAAGCAGTCTATCCCAGCCATCTGTGGTCCTTTCTGGTACTGCCATCCACAACTTTCCAGCTGTCCAACACCAGGAACTTGCCAAGGCACAATCCAGTCTTGCCTTTCAACAAACTTCAAATACTCAGCCTATTCCTATATTGTATGAGCATCAGCTTGGGCAGGCATCAGGACTAGGAGGTTCCCAACTGATTGATACACATCTTCTCCAGGTAAGGCGGGGGCTGCAACAATGTATTTCTGTGCAGCAGATTATTTTAAGGAAACTGTTTTTTAAAGAAAATATGTTAAAAGACACAATGAAAAAAAAAAGGCTTTCCTTTTTATCTAATGCTAAAATTATTAGATTGTTTTGAAGTTATAACCTCCATCTCTGAGAAATTTTTTCAATCTTATTGCTGTTTTTTTTCACAAAATTTTTTCTAGGCTAGAGCAAATCTTACCCAGGCTTCAAATCTTTATTCTGGACAAGTACAACAGCCTGGTCAGACAAATTTTTATAATACTGCCCAGTCACCAAGTGCTCTCCAGCAGGTAAACTATGGCATGGTAAATTTCCTCACTTTTCTTTATTATTATTTTTATTGCTTTTGTTATTGTCTGGAAATTTAAATAGAACCGAGTTGGAAAGATGGAAGAGTGGTTTTCAAACTGTTCACTGAGGTATCCTGGGTAATTCCGTTGAGTCCACTGAAAGTGCAAGGGCCTTCAGTCTGACAACACCCCTCCCCTCACCACCACCTCTACTTTAATCAGTTCTTTTTTCTTCCGTTAACCTTTTCTGCTATTTTTTTTTAAACTGGGTTTCCATGTAATAATTTATTCTTTTTAAACAAGGGAGTCAATCAATCTAAAAGTTTGAAAACCATTGTCCACAATATACAGTTACATGTGTGTGTGATAGGTGGTTTACTCGTTAGTGCTAAAGGTAAAGGAAAACTCTCTAAAGACCACCAGACAGGCTGATACAATGCATGGGATGGTGTGGCAGAGTATGACAGTATAAATGACAAACACCTTAAGTGTATGAATGCAATAATAATTTTCAGTGAAAAATGTATGGTTTTTAAAAAGCTGTCTCCTCTAGTAATATCATTAATCAGCTTATTCTTTAAAAGTGGTGGAGGGCTGGGGGGCGGGTAGCAAGTCATTAGTCATTTTCTCAACTGTTTTAGGTTATTTTAGGGAGTGATAATTCAAAAATATATTATTGACATTCAGATTAAATATAGTATTTATATGAAAATGGAATGTTCTTTTTTGTCCTCTGATAGCTCATTTTAACTAGACCTAAAACCACTATAAAAATATCTATTTGGAGGCCGGGCGCGGTGGCTCACGCCTGTAATCCTAGCTCTCTGGGAGGCCGAGGTGGGTGGATTGTTTGAGCTCAGGAGTTCGAAACCAGCCTGAGCAAGAGCGAGACCATCTCTACTAAAAATAGAAAGAAATTAATCGGACAACTAAAAATATAATTAGCCGGGCATGGTGGCGCATGCCTGTAGTCCCAGCTACTTGGGAGGCTGAGGCAGAAGGATCGCTTGAGCCCAGGAGTCTGAGGTTGCTGTGAGCGAGGCTGACGCCATGGCACTCTAGCCCGGGCAACACAGTGAGACTCTGTCTCAAAAAAATATCTATTGGGGAACTCGTGACTGCTTTCCTAAATTGTGCCCCCATGTATTTTGTGATAATTTGACGTGTCCCATAGATAAGTTCAAAGATAGTCATAATTATTTTGGTTGTACAGTTCCTTCACTACAAGTAACATTAACTATTTTGTTGTTGCACCTATAATAAATGAATGGAGATACAGGTTGAGAATCCCCCATCTGAAATGCTTGGGACTAGAAGTGTTTTCAGACGCTTTATATGTATACACACACACACACACACATATAATGAGATATCTTGGAGATAGGGTGCACATCTAAACACGAAATTTGTTTCATGTACACCTTATACACATAATCTGAAGGTAATTTTACATATTACTTTTAATAATCTTGTCCATGAAACAAAGCTTTGACTGCACTTTGACTGTGACCTGTCACATGAGGTCAGCTGTGAAATTTTCCACTTGTGGTGTCGTGTTGCCCTCAAAAAGTTTCAGATTTTGGATTTTCACATTAGTGGTACTCACCTTGTAATCGCCAAGCAAAAGATTTGTGTGCAAAATATATTTGTAGATTGATGTATTCTATTTAAACTCAAAAGTATTTGAAGAGTTGTATATAGTTATAGGCATGTCTATGCAATGGGTGTAAGCAGATCGCTGCAGTTTCTATTTGCTTGTTTTCTAGGTTACTGTACCTTTACCGGCATCCCAGCTTTCCTTGCCTAATTTTGGATCTACAGGGCAACCTCTCATTGCTTTACCTCAGACTCTTCAGCCCCCACTGCAGCACACCACCCCGCAAGCACAGGCTCAGAGCCTGAGCCGGCCTGCGCAAGTCAGCCAGCCTTTCAGAGGATTAATCCCTGCCGGGACGCAGCACAGCATGATTGCAACCGCAGGAAAAGTAAGTACAAAGACAGTCGCACAGCTTATTTGAAAATTTAAGTCCTTATGCTCAGATGTATGCTTCTGTGTCTTCTGTAAAAATAAATGCGTCAGTTTTTACCACTCTCCAGAAAATCTCAAACTCCAATATACTTATGTTTTATCTATTTGCTACTAATGTGTTTGGCTCCATCTAGTTTTTACCCAATAGCAAAGAATTCACATATTTTGGGGAAGAATTGGATTTACAAAGTCCCTGAGATTTGTTTAATTAAAAGTTTATATGGACTGATAATTCCATAATATTTGAAGCCTGACTGGGATTTTTGTAACTAAGATTCTTGGCCCTTTCCTAGATTTCGCCTTCATAGGTAGGACATTAAACACAGCACTTAGTTTATGGAATTGAAGAAATGTTAAGTTTATTTTATGCTTTTTCTCAGATGTCTGAAATGGAGCTAAAAGCCTTCGGAAGTGGCATTGACATAAAACCAGGCACACCTCCAATCGGCGGGAGAAGCACCACACCAACATCTAGTCCCTTCCGGTAAAATAGCCACTTAACTTTGCTTGTGAAATTTTAAAGTAATTGATCACTGTTTGTTTGTTAAACACATAATATGTTATTAGTCCTGTGTTAAGCACAAAAGGAGCTATAAGACATTTGAAAATTTTAAGGATTTGAATTATTAAGAATATATTTGTTATACAATATTTTAAGTAAATTCTTTAAATACAGGGCAAATCTAGCTAGTATCCTTTCTCACCTCTGCCTGTCCAATGTCTCTCTCCTACCACAATGTTCGGTAACTCATCACAGTAAATTTTCATCTACTACCAAGTATGATGAAAATACCAAAAACACTCTCTGCAAAAACCTAACAGCGTTATTGACTTGGTATTACTGCACTGACCAGTGATGGCTTCTTTCCAAGGGCTACTTCCACGAGTCCGAACAGCCAGTCCAGCAAAATGAACAGCATTGTCTATCAGAAGCAGTTCCAGTCAGCCCCTGCCACTGTGAGAATGACACAGCCATTTCCTACACAGTTCGCACCCCAGGTGGGCAGATATAAGGGAGAAATAAGCGTTTACTTGGAAGTGATTGCTGATCTGGCTAAATTGTAATCTTGCCGTATGTTAACCAGACAAGAATTATAGTTTTTAATGAAAAACAGTTTCGGATTTTAACAGTAAATTATGATATTCAAATAGTCCCTACAATTTATAGCTAGACCCAGGCAGTAGCTGTTTAGTTCTAAAGCAGACAACAGCAATCGTCAAGATTCCCCACACAGCTCTCATAATTTATTTGAGTCCTTTTCTTCCCTTTTCTCTTTTTTGAAGAAGGTAACTTTTCAGCGAAGGGTCCCAGTGCTTGAAGTTTTCTAGGTTTAAAGTAGGGTTTTTTGGTTTTGTTTTTTAAAGGATATCCATGCGCAGCAAGGTAAAATTTCCACAGAGATGTTTTAATATATGTATAAGAATGTTGGCTTCCCTTCCCTTTGCTGATCATGTTGAAGGACTAACTGAAATTCGTAAGAACTCTCACAAACTAGAAGTGGTTCCTGAGAAGACTCATTTGTTGAATTAGTATTAATTTTATTTATCTTCAGATTATGTTTGTTATAGGTGTGTGCCTTTTCTGCAGTTGTGCTTTTTTTAAAGATAACCTAACTAATAGTCTTCCTATCCTACCTTGAGAATACAGCTGAGATGCTAAAACCAACTGAAGTGCCATAGCTTGCTTTGCCCTATTTTTTCTATTAAACTCTCCAAGCATGGCCTGGTCCATGCTTGTTCTTTGTCCCCGTTAATGGAATGGCACATCCATACACTTCCCTTTCACTGGCAGGATGGGCACAGATATACTCTGGGATAAGCCAACCTGGTCTAGTTGGCAGGATTTTTTTTTAACAGTTCGATGTTGTATGTTTTGTTTTTTTCACTCAGATTCTCTCTCAGCCTAACCTGGTCCCTCCATTGGTAAGAGCCCCACATACTAACACCTTCCCAGCGCCTGTTCAGAGGCCACCAATGGCACTGGCCAGTCAGATGCCTCCTCCGCTGACCACAGGCCTCATGAGCCATGCTCGTTTGCCACATGTAGCCAGGGGTCCTTGTGGATCACTATCTGGAGTCAGAGGTAATCAGGCCCAGGCTGCGTTGAAGGCTGAACAAGACATGAAGGTTAGTACAGCATTAACAGCCAACAGATCAAGAATCTGTCTCTGAACCATGTCTTAAAAATGCCTCTGGACCCATAACCATATATCCAGGCATTCACTGTCTTAGCAGACTTAACCGAGCTAACCACATTTATTCATTCCCTTTTTTTTCCCCCTCCCTATTCCCATCCCCTCATCTTTTTTTCTTTTTCTTTTTTTTTTTTCCCCTATTTTTGCAACTATAGTCAGGAAACAAATTAACGTTTTAAGCTCTGTGGCCAAATGAATTATTATAAAATAAATATTTGAGGGAGATCTGAGTTTAGATGGCACATTTTTTGGAATAGCAAAAAGTAATGTGGATTATTACAGCCTTCCCCATTTTCTTTCATTTTTTTTTTTCCTTTGATTTTCTCCCTCCCTCCCCCTTCCTTTTCCCTCCCCCAGCTTAAAATATAAATCATGGTTATGTGAAAACTCTGGAATGGGTAAGACATTACCTATCTTCATTTTTCTTCTGTCACAAGTCATCAAAGTACAGTTTTCTTCTCAAACTGTTTTCATACCCCTTTTTCGCCCGCCACTTGAAGTGGCTGAGTTTCACAGTGGGTTGTGCGGTTGGCAGTGAGAACTCAGAAAAGCACTTTGGGATCCTTCACGACGAAGGCACTGGTGGACGCGAGGCTCGCTGCTGCAGAGGAGTGCCTTTAGGAGTCTGTGTGGGGACAGTTTTGTAGCGCGAACCTTACCTGTCTGCCTGTACAGCCAGCTGAACCAGCTTATTTCTGTCGTTACTTTTTAGGCTGACTTTTCAGAGATCTTAGTGATTTTGCCTGTTTTGTCACTACATATATCATCAGATCAGACTAGAACAAAGAAAAGCCTACTGTTTTCAAACAGGGAAATGTGCGTGGTAATGCTTTACTCTGAATTAGAAACATGTTTACGATAATCCTATTAGAGAATTCAATTGACGGACTGAAGTTTCTTTCTGGATTGACATCCCTTGTGTTTCTAATCCTGAGTAATCAAATCAAAAAGACTACCCTACAGTAAAACTTTTGTTAAATATTATCTACTTTTATTAAGGCTGTGTGCCTAGGATTTCCGTCTGTTCATTACTATTAAAAATACTCATGAGTAAAATTTTATGGAAATTATTTGGCCTTGGTTTCCAGTTCTACTCCTGGCTCTTTGACACTTGATTGTCACACATTCCCATGTTGAAAATGACATTAGAGTTTAATGATCTTAATGGGGTGGGAGAGGGTACAAATTTCTGGAAAATTGCTTCAGATCTTTAGATAGTACAGATTACCTGTAG
Organism: Propithecus coquereli; assembly: GCF_000956105.1. Classification (NCBI taxonomy): domain Eukaryota; kingdom Metazoa; phylum Chordata; class Mammalia; order Primates; family Indriidae; genus Propithecus; species Propithecus coquereli. The sequence continues at coordinate 4,685,969 of NW_012151507.1, forward strand.
AACATGAACAATTTTTTATTATGTGCAAGAGGTATAGAAACTTAAGTTTTAATTATATATGTTGCAGTAGTAAAGTTAACAGATTGACGTAAGTATATTCTTTGGGACACATAGTCAATAAAACTAAGAAATTATTTTACCAGCTCAGAATGTGGTAGGAGCTATCAGAACTTAGTGATCAAGTGAAGTTGTAGTTACTAATTTCTGATGCTCTTCCCCTGCAGAAGAGAGCTGTGGGAAGAGGACTCAGCCACAAGACATTTGGTCCTAGGTGTTGGTAATGCCACAATATAAGTGCTTCCTTTTCATTTTATTGTAGTCCACATTGATAACTAGAAGTTTTAAGTGTTACATGTATGTTTTCAGATTTGCAAGCAGGCTCCCTAAATAAAATTTGATATCAATAAGCTTTGTTCCAGAAAAGATAAAGCAGCAGCAATTTATATTTTATTATTTTATAAGAGGGCAGACTTTGGAAAGGTGGTGGGAGGTGGCCCTTTTGTTTCAAATGCTTTTTAAAAAATCACATGGAATGTTTTCAAAAATAGGAATAAATCTGTGCATTAAAAGCTGAAAGATCGATGAGGTACTTTGGCTTAGGCCAAACCACTGTGGGGAAAACTGATTTGTGATTGGTAAAAGAATTTGAACTGAGGTTGATTTGACAGGCTTTGGTAATGCTGCGGCGTTTTCAGTTGTTGTTTCTCATTTTTTAAGGCAAAGCAGAGAGCAGAGGTTCTTCAGTCCACACAACGGTTCTTCTCTGAACAACAACAGAGCAAACAGATAGGAGGAAAAGCCCAGAAAGTGGACAGTGATTCAAGTAAACCTCCTGAAACACTGACTGACCCTCCTGGTGTCTGTCAGGAAAAAGTAGAAGAAAAGCCACCTCCTGCACCCTCCATAGCCACCAAACCTGTTAGAACTGGACCAATCAAACCTCAGGCGATCAAAACTGAAGAAACAAAATCTTAAAGGCCGTGGTTTATTGCAGGGGATTGGGGGGGTGGGGGTGGGGAACAGGGAGAATGAAGTCAGATATTGCCAGCAGCCAAAGGGGTTAAATGGTCTGTGACATTATCATGTCCAGAGTTTGGAAATGCACAAGGGACATAGGAGCAATTTACACTGACACACAGCTGCTGCACCAGTAAAAATGAGGCTTTGCAAGCTTGCACCTACTGTATGACATGCGCTCAGTTGATGGCCATGCATCTTCAGTCAGAACTTAGATATGTGCACTCATTTTTGAGTGCATATCATTCAGACCTAAAAATCCTTATGGTTAGATGAAACACCAGAAATACGAGGAAAATAACACCGCAGAGGAATAGCTCAGCCTGAACAATGTGGTGGTCCCAGCTAACACATCAGATGTGGTTTCTTTGCTCCTTATGGTCTTTGGATATGGTTGTGGCGTTTGTAGGCTTGGAGGTGAAGAACTGAAGATAACTGGTGCTGGATAGAGGAGCCTTATTTTTTATGATGGCAGCTTGCTATTTTTGTAACATGGTGATTGAGTTGAACACAATCAAAGTACAGTAGTAACTGATCTCCCCTTCTTCCTGGATGAGTGCGCAGATGATTAAATATTGGCGTCAGCATCCTTGAACCATATCCAAGTGAGCGATGTTTGGCTACTGCTTCTGTTTGAAATGACGCTGTGTTTTGGTTGTGGTCTGCGGCTTCGAAGCGCTGCTTGGCGTCTCCTTTTTCCCATGGAGCTCTCACCATTCAGACACGACAGATCTGGTAAAATACTAGTTAGGCTGAGTCTTGCTTGCCTGCACTCAGTCATCTTTGTATGAATCCAATGGTTCCTTCCCCCTCCCCTGGCTTTTTTTTTTTCTTTCTTTTTTTTTTTAAACGGTTTTTAGCTGATGCTCATGAAGAGCAGTGAATACCTAGAACTGTGCCGTGACTGAAAGGAAATCCTCAGAAGGTGCATTTCTTTACAGCTGTGTCGTACCATCCTTTGGGCCCTCTGCTGGACAAGTAGAATCAAGTCTCAAATAATGCCTTTTTAATTGTATCCTCTAGTGTTATAGATGTAGGACAGTACTGTATCATACCTCTGTGAATGTAAAATATCTCGTACCTGCTTTATGATATGTAGTAGTGACTGTGCTTTATCAGAGCTGTTTTTAATGATGTTACTCTAGAATGTTTTCTTTCCAGATGATGATTCAGAAGCTAATAAAAAAATGGTGCCAGGTACCACAACAGTAACAGAACTTTGCTGTTTTCTGAGGTTTTGTTTTTTTACCTCTCCCTCCCTCCCCTTTTTTTTATTAGAGTGTGCTGATATCTCTATAATATTGTTCAGATGACTGCAGAACCTGGAAAAGCTGTTGCTGCTATTGATGCACAAAATACTACTATTATTGGTCTTTATATACATATACATATGTAATTTTGAATTTTTGGAAACTTAGCTGTGTTGTCAACTTTGGAAAAAGTATCCCAGTTTACCGTGTGGAGTTGGCATTGTACAGAAATTAACAGCCATATTGGTCTAGAAACGTTAAACTTAATTTTTTTTCCATTTGTACAGGGGTAACGCACTGTATTAAATATGTAAGGTCTTATCTACATGGGTTTGATTACAGAAACTAATAAAGTATTCTCTAAATAATGAATCTTGAAGTTTCTGATCCATTCGTAAAATCTGAAGCAAAGTCTGTCATGTACTAAAAATAGTGATCGAGAGTACATTGTACAAGACATTATCATCCAAAGAGTTGATTTCTGACTTTTAAGAACTCTGAAGCTTATTCAACCAAAGTATTGTCGTGGAGGATAATAGTCATGGGCCCTGTTCTCAGGGTGGCCAAACTTTTAGTGAAAACAGTCTACCAAGGAGGAAGAGAGGTCTTCTTGATGATGTTGAATGCAGAAAAGAATTCCACCATTCTGGACAGAAATTAAAGGACCAAAAATAGATCTCAGCATTATTTACATTTGTCTTTTTCATGTTTTTGTTAGCACATTCATCGACATCATCACTTGCTGAAGAAGACTGTAGAGCATTTGTTCTATCATTTACTCAATTTGTAAAAGTGAAGTACTGAGGGATTGTAGTTACTTACCCTAAAATCCCATACGTGGAACACATGGCTTCCAGGCCCAGCTTTAGGAAAATTCGCCATTCAGTCACTAATGATACATGTGCCTTCCTTACTTGTGGATACTATGATTCTTTTTTTTTTTTTTTTTTT
>NW_012151507.1:4690546-4691196 GCF_000956105.1 Propithecus coquereli
GAGCAACTAGAATATTGCAGGTTAAAAAGAGATGGGAGTAGACTGTCAGAGCCTGTTCAGGTGTGTCTTTTGTGACAGGTCACCAGTGATTTTCTTCGTGCCAGCACTGCAGCCGATTTCACAGCTTCAGTCCTGACTTCATCCACTTGCAGTCTTCTCTCTACCATGTGGGTAAATATAAAGCTTTTTAAAGGTATCGTAATTTGATAGACTTAAGAATTTTGTGTGTGCTTTAAGAAATTTTAGCCATGATATTTCTACTTAAGAAATAATGTAGAACAGGACAAGGATGTTTCTGAGTTTTGGGGGCTGTTTTTTGTTTTTCTTTTCGAGACAGAGTCTCTCTTACCCAGGCCTGGAGTGCAGTGGCCCAGTCATAGCTCACAGCAACCTCAAAATCCTGGGCTCAAGCAGTTCTCCTGCCTCAGCCTCCCAAGTGTAACTAGGACTACAGGTGCACACCACCATACTCAGCTTTTTTTTAAATTTTTTTAAAAGATAGGGTATCTTTATGTTGCCCAGGCTGGTTTTGGAACTCCTGGCCTCAAACCAATCCCCGGGTCAGCCTCCAAAAGTGCTGGGATTACAGGTGTGAGCCACCAGGGCCAGCCTAGGGCGATAATGTCTTAATGTTACACTGGCCCACTTTA
>NW_012151507.1:4691786-4692888 GCF_000956105.1 Propithecus coquereli
GGCCCAGCTTTAGGAAAATTCGCCATTCAGTCACTAATGATACATGTGCCTTCCTTACTTGTGGATACTATGATTCTTTTTTTTTTTTTTTTTTTTTTTAGACACAGTCTCACTCTGTTGCCCAGGCTAGAGTGCCGTGGCTTCATCCTAGCTCACAGCAACCTCAAACTCCTGGGCTCAAGCAATCCGCCCGCCTCGGCCTCCCAGAGAGCTAGGATTACAGGCGTGAGCCACCACGCCCAGCCGATACTGTGATTCTTAAACATTTAAAATACTCAAGTACTGATAAGTGCCTGCCTTGATTGAAGCTTTTCAGTCTAAGGTTTTCTTCAAAATATGTTCTAAATTAATTAAAAGCTGTGGTTTGCTGCAGGGGATGGGCGGGGGTATCGTGGATAAGGGTGGGAATGCAAACCTCTACAGAAGAGGGGAGTCTCCACATATCTGCCTTCTTACCAGGTCACTTACATTGTCAGTATTTTTTGTATTCTAGTCCTTGAGTTTAATGCTCCTAAGTTTTAGAGGCTAAGAGGGTAAGCTACACAGCTTGCACCATCGCCATTAGCAAGCAGGCCAGCAGGTATGTGCTGCTTGGTTTCTTGTATTAACTTTTAAAATATCACTGATATCTTGGGCCCTTTGCTAGGATTTACGATGAAAAGATGGCAACAAAACTGTAAGGTATTTGTATAAGTGTTTCTCCCTAGTTTGGTCATATACATCTTTTCTCTTCCCGAATTCTCTGACATCTGACAAGATAGCCAAAAAGATACCACAGTTAATAGTCGACTGTAGATTTAGACACATAAACTTCTGAACATTCTCTGTCCCTTCAGCTGCCCCAGTAAGTAGAAGGTAAGGGGAGTCTAGGTCTTTGTCCTTAGTTAATAACAAATTTATGGTAGAAGAGTGATTAGGGGGCTAGGGTTGGGGAATGAGAGGAGGGTATAGTTTGAAAAATCCTTTAATTTACCTGTTTTCACTATACAACTTACAGAAAGCCAAAACCCGGCAAACTCTTGGCTGAAGGTAAGATCTAGAAGGTAGGCCGGGCGCGGTGGCTCACGCCTGTAATCCTAGCACTCTGGGAGGCCGAGGCGGG
>NW_012151507.1:4694407-4700197 GCF_000956105.1 Propithecus coquereli
GCTAATTTCTTTATTTTTAGTGGAGTTGGGGTCTCGCTCTTGCTCAGGCTGTCCTCCAACTCCTGACTTCAAGCGATCCTACCTCCTCGGCCTCCCAGAGTAATAGGATTACAGGTGTGAGCCACCATGCCCAGCCATCCAATCCCTTTTGATAAAGGTCTGTGCCATTTCTTTGAGATGTCTGCTAACTAGAGTCTTTTGAATGTACATCATCTGTAGTTTTCAGTTTTGTTTTAAATCTGAATAGAGAATTCCCTTGAATTTTTACAGATCCTTTCTTTCCCTCTGTTTAGCAATTTTCCCCGTACCTAATTTGGTAATTTTTTTTATAGTGAAAATTGTAGGAGTTGAATTATATACACTTAACCACATACCAGCTATATGGACATCAGTCAATATGGGTTACTTAGCAAGTGGTTGAATAAAGTTTAAGAACCACTAATTTACTCCATATTCCGTTGTAACAATTTTTTCCTTTCTGTGGAGGGAAATTTTTAAAAACGTGCTATAGGACAAAGAAAACTTAGGTAGAGAGTTTTAAGCAAGAAACGAGGCTCTTGTATATTTAGGCAAGGACTCAAGTGTTAACTATGTGCCAGGTGCTGGAAATACAGAAGACAATTTCTTAATACAGTCTTGGGCAGGAGGGGCGGAGATGCAGGAGTGGCTTGAGGTCTTTCAGATTTTTATCACTGATACCTGGCCCTTATTTCATGGATGCTTTAAGCCAGTGGTCCTCAACCTTTTTGGCACCAAGGACCGGTCTCGTGGAAGACAATTTTTCCATGGATGCAGGGGTGAGGGTCATGGGAACCAATGGGAATGGCTGTAAAGCCAGGTGAAGCTTCGCGGGCTAGCCTGCGGCTCACCTGCATGGCCTGGGGGTTGGGGACCGCAGCTTTAAGCCATCTGCCAGTCTAAGCTTCCCATCTATACTGCTTAACTTTCTAAATGATTAACATCTTCAAAGGGTTTTCAGGCAGTCCTGACCTGCCTTGTTTCTCACCATTTCTTGACACACTAGCTGTGCATAGTAGAATGATGGGCAAATTTGGGCCTTAAAAAGCACAAGTCTACAGTTTCCTTATCTGAGCTGTGAAAAATGCATTAATGTTCAGTGAAGAATAGAGCAGGTGAGTTTCATTAAGCAGAGCTCACGGTTCCAGGTGAGTAAGTCTCAGGTTCAAGGGTAATGTAGAGGGACACAAAGATATGTATTGTGGCCCTCAGGTTATGTTTGCCACAAGGCAAGCTGTTTGATCGCAGTTTTGTAGAATGGTATCGTGTGGTTTACTTAGGTCAGCGATTTTCAAATTGGAGGTACACACTGTTCACCTGAAGCAGTTTCACTTTAGAATTTTGCTTGACTAAAGGATTCAGTGGCTTAAAAAAAAATTACTAATGGGAATAAGGTTTACTGGTTCCAGGGAGGAGCCCCGCTTTCAACCTGTAGTATGAAAAGCTGAAAAGAAGATTGCATCTGGGGTAAAGCCACGTTCTCCACAGAAGCTGATAGTGACGCCCACTGACGGGATGGACTGGCTCTTAGATTTCTATAAGTTGGGAATATAAATGGTGTTACAGGTTTCCTTTTACGTGGCCCAGTTACTAGAATCGTATCTCCAGCATAAGGACTAACAGGGTTGCACATAAACATCACCCCTTCTCCCACCCACCCCAGCAGCCCAGAGTCTGGGAGTAGTTCAGGCACTTGGATTTTCTGCCTTCCTCCCAGATGCACATTGGGACGTAATCAGGCCCAGGATGGTCACTGAGCAGGCCTCCCCATGGGGCGTCACATTCTTGCCGCAGGGAACGAGTACGTGGGCACACCCACGCGTGCCAGTGCACGCATGCAGCACCTAACACGGCAGGCGCTGTCCTCGCTAGGTCCTCAGTGCTTAAAGCTAAGAGAGACATGATTCCACCCTGCAAGGAGCTCACGGGTTAGTCAAAGGGAACAGTGGGATGCAATAAGATGGTAGCGGTGCCTGACGTGGTCTTCCCTAGTAGCTTAGGTTACTGCGGGGAACGGACCTGGCCACTAGGGCCAGACCTGGCTCATACTACTCGAGTTCCCCACCCACACCCCTAGTTGCAACGGCTTCTCCCAGTGCCTGCTGATCAGAGGTCACAGACCACAAAGCAAATGAAAATGCTCTGGCCATCATATGTCCGAACTAGCCTTTTCCCTAGTCCTGCCATTTCTGCATTAAAATAGCAAACAATAAGAAACCGTCTGTTGATTCCAACCCTCATGGATGACTTCAGGGGAGGAAGTCACTGCAGACATGGAAATAGCAAGAAACCTAGAATTAGAAGTGGAGCCAGAAAATGTGACTGAATTGCTATAAGCTCATGAGAAAACTTAGATGAGTTAGTTGCTCCTTATGGATGAGCAAAGCAAGTAGTCTCTTGAGATGGAATCTACTTCAGGTGAAGACGCTGTGAACATTGTTGAAATGACAACCAAGGATTTAAAATATTACATAAACTAAGCTCACGTCTCTAATCCCAGCACTTTGGGAGGCCAAGGCAGGAGGATTGCTTGAGGCCAGGAGTTTGAGACCAGCCTGAGCAACATAGCAAGACCTCCCCATCTCAAAGAAAAAAAAAAAAGAAAAAAATTAACCAGACGCGGTGGCGCATGCCTGTAGTCCCAGCTACTGGGGAGGCTGAGGCAGGAACATTACGTGAGCCCAGGAGTCTGAGGTGGCTGTGAGCTATCATGATGCCACAGCACTCCAGCCTGGGTGACAGAGCTAGACAGTCTCAAAAAAGAAAAGATTACATAAACTTAGTTGATAGAGCAGGGACATAGTTTGAGAGGATTGACTCCAATTTTGAAAGTTATACTTTCAAAAGTAGATGCTATCAAACAGCATCGCATGCTACAGAGAAATCTTTTGTGAAAGGAAGAATCATTCGACGTGGCAAACTTAATTGTTTCACTTTAAGAAATTGCCACAGCCATCCCAACCTTCAGCAACCACCCCCCGATGAGTCAGCAGCCATCAACGTCAAGGCAAAACCCTCCACCAGCAAAAAGATTATGACCCACTAACGGCTCTGATGATGATTAGCATTTTTAGCAATAAAGTATTTTTTAATTAAGGTATGCAGATTTTTTAAGACATAATGCTATTGCACACTTAATAACTACAGTATAATGTAAACATAACTGTTAATTCTTTTCGTTTTTTAGAGACAGGATCTTGCTCTAAAGCCCAGACTGGAGTACAGTGGCACAACCTGTAGCTGAGATTACAGACACACGCCACCACACCTGGCTAATTTTTTAAATTTCTTGTAGAGATGAGGTTTCGCTATGTTGCCCAGGCTGGTCTCAAACTCCTGGCCTCAAGTGATCCTCCCACTTTGGCCTCCCAAAGTGCTGGGGTTACAGGCGTGTGCCATCATGCATGGCCTGTAAACAACTTTTATAGGCACTGGGAAACCAAAAACCTCATGTGACCTGCTTTATTATTGCAATATTCATTTTATCGTGGTGATCTGGAACGGGGCCCGCAGTATTTTCAAGGTCTGCTTGTACCAAGTGAATGACCTAAGAAAAATCACTCAGCCTTCATGTCTGTTTTCCCAGCTGTAGCATGGAGATGATTCCGTCTTCCTCACAGAGTTTTAATGATCAAATGAAATAAAGGGATTTTTTTAAAAAGTATACAGTGCCTGTTGTTCGGTAGGTTGTAATAAAATGATTACTGAAATGCCTTGTTCAATACACATAGCATAGACTAAACTAGCATCTGCGCTCTCAGAAACTAATTTCCTAGAGTTAAATAACTTCTGTAAATACGAGGTTCAGATCAGTGTTTCTCTTTCCTACTTCAAAGTATACTACATTCCTCAGAGGTGTCTCACAGTAAAAGAAAAGCCATGTTGGTGGATAACTTGGCCCCCTCTCCATTTTCATCCACGAGTTACCATGTAAGATTTAATTTCAACTTCTAAAAAGTGGTTCTCTTAAGAAAAAGCTTAAGGCCACTGAATCCTTCCCTGTTTTATGGTTTTCACTCCCTTCTCATTCTGGGGCGCTGGCGTGTGCCCAGATTGTTCCCTGGCATTCCATCACCGGTACGTCTCTGACAGTTCCTGGGCCTTTCCCGCCGAGTGGGTCAAGGACAGTATGATCTCCCTCAATTCCAAATAGTAACTGTGCATTTATGTGTTCAGCAACTGCCATATTTGTCTTAGAGCAGGTTCCACAGAAACAGTGCAAAAGAGACGTGCACGGGAAGTTTATTGGAATTGTATTTGAGATCGACACGTGGGGAATAATAAAGTAGGATTAGCAAAGGGAAGAACTGAACCGAAATGCTAATGCAGCAAAGGCCTCGGCCATCTTGTGAGAGGATCTGGAGACGGGACGGTCCTTCAGAACGAATCAGGCCTTGAGGCGGGGGAACCGGACCTCCATCCTCCCACTGTCCCGTTACTGCCCCAGGATGGGGGCGGGGAGGGGCGCCCCATCTTGAGTGAGGCACTCTCCCCAGCTGAGGGCAAGTCCTGGAGAGAACTGTGCTCAGGGAGAATCAGAGCCAACATTCCCAGCAGCCGGGGAAAGGAACGCCTCAGTCCAGAAGGAATTCCAGCTGGTGCACCCCAGCGACCACGAGAGTCCCTCCTCTCTCCGCTCAGATACACTGGCTTCGGGTGACAAACTCCAGGAACAGCTCCTCCCCAGACTCTGATTGGTGTCTTCCTGGAAAAACTTAAGAGGAGTGGGTACACCCTACCATTGCAGCTGGTCTCTGGGCCACGAATGACGTCCTCTTCTACCTATCCTAGATTTCCCTCGCCCTCAGCTCGCACCTGCGCTGGCCTCACCCAGGCCCTAATCTCCGAGGGGGTCTGAGCCCCTGGTCACCTTGCCTTTTTACAACCGGCAGCTGCAATTGTCTATTCCTGTCAAAACTGGACAAGCAAGAACTAAGAGATCCCTCACAGATAGCCTGAGTGCCAAACATAGTGTTCCTGTCTCCTCCTGGTGACTTACAGTCGGGTTCCTGCCGTGTGATAACTTCCTTCCTTACCTGCTGGTGTCCCGGCAAGATAAGCCCAAAGTGACCAGATGGAAGCTATGGATAAAGGTCTCCTCCTGTGTCGTTGGTGGATGTGTCCCCCTTCTGCAAACAAGAACCTCAACCCACAGGGCTCAGAGTTGGCAGGGATGGGGAATTCCCCAAGTGGGTCGCTAGGGGTGATGGTAAGACACTCAATTCCACCCTTGGTTCCGTGGGGGGCAAGCCATTACTATCTACTGCTGTGTAACAAATTACCCCAAACCAAGCAGCTCAAGGCAACAATATTTATCACCTCACGGTTCCTGTGGGTCAGGGGTACAGGCGGTGCAGCTTACATCCTCTGGCTCAAAGTCTCTTGTGAGTTAGCTGTAAAGCGGTTGAACCACAACTGCAGTCTCATAGTAAGGCTCCAATGGAGGAAAATGCTTTTCCAAGATCCCTCACACGGTTGTGGGTACACCTTAGTCCCCTGCACGTTGGTCTCTCCGCAGGGACGCCTCACACCGTGGCTTCCAAGCAGTTGATCTGCGAGACAGAGAGACAGAGAACATCTCAAACAGGTCACAGGCGTCTTATAACTTAGAGGTGACATCCTATCACTTCTGACATATTTTACTTATTAGAAGCCAATCAATAAGTCCACACTCAAGGAGCAGAGATTGCACAAAGATGTGAATAACAGAAGGCAGTGATCACTGAGGCTCACCTTAGAGGCTGCCTGCCATACCTCGTTTGCAAGGTATTA
>NW_012151507.1:4701384-4728478 GCF_000956105.1 Propithecus coquereli
CTTGTCTCTCCACATGAAATAGATGACCAAAAGCATTGCCCGAAACTGCCCATTGGGACAATTTTCCCTTGCTGTTATTATTTAGGGCCACCCTCAGAAGAACTGCAGCGAGCAGCTATTCAGTTCTGGCTTGCACCCACATACTGAATCCACAGAACCAAACTTGAGTTTGTCCTTTTTAAGCCGACTGCAAGAGACCCCTCCGGCAAACACGGGGATAAGCCGAGGGAGAGATGCTGGTGCCCTGAGTGCTCTCGTAAACCCCCTGGAGCCCACGTTCTCAGCATCCAGCCCCACACGTACGCACGTGCCCAGCTGGCACCTGTTAGCAAGCGCTGCAGCTGCTGCTTCTTGCTGTAGTCCTTCTCCTTGAGCAGTCCTGCCATTTTCCTGGGGGATATGTGGTGAGTTGACCCTAGAAATTGGTCTGGTGGCCAGGAGGCAGATCCCAAGGGAAACGTGTTGTCTTACAACAGAGAGGCCTCTGCAGCATCTGCAGTCAAGACCAGCGCCAGTTTCCAACGGAGGGGCCCGAGCCATTTGGCCCGGAGAGCTCAAGGGCCTCTGGGGTTTCAAGGTTTCCAAGTGTATCGACCTGCAAGTCTTCATCCCAGTCTCGGGATCCCACATCATCCCGGCCTTGCTGGGACTGAGAACGCAGCCTTCCCTGGGATGCTACTTTTATAAATAAGTCCTCAGCCTTCCTCTCAGTTTTCACTGCCCCTTGGCTGCGGGAAATAAGAGCCTGTTTATGTGCTGCCAAGGAGGTCTCTGACTTCATCACTTTGCCTTCGATGGCCGATTGGTCATCCCAGTCTTCCATTGTCTTTCTCAAATCCATCAGCAGCACTCACTGCCTTTATGATTAGTGCTTCCCCAACCTCTCAGAAGCTGAGATGATGCACTGCCAGTTCATTCCAAAGCATCCCTCCCAACTCACCACCGGTGGAAGTTTTAACCATTGCGCATCAGTTTGCCAAGGGCTGCTGAGGCTCCACCCACCAGCTGTTACGGAGTCCTCTGCCTGCTAAGTCTGCGCCAAAACTCTCTTTTTAGAGCAGGTTGCCTCAAACCCTGCTGGTCCCAACTGTGTTGAGCTCTCTGGGAAAACAGACACTGAAACGAAGATGTACGTGTAGAAAGTTCATTGGAGGAGAAAGTTCATTGCTCTCTCCATCACTATCTGTGGGAGAAGGAAGAGGGCTTGGGCACAGAGAGAAGCTGAGCTGTGGTGCAGTTGCAGTGAAGGCCTCAGTGGACCCTCCCGGTGGCCCTTGGGAGTCATCCCAAGTTGAGGCAAAGGGGCTGAGCCTTCCCGCCCCGATTCTCGGGCCAGTCATTTGGGCAGGCTACTCTTTGTGTCTGGGCGGGGGGGCATGGACTTGGCTGAGGCTTGAGCTTGGCTGAGCCACGCCTGGAGGCGTTCTGTGGAGAGCTGTGGCCACCAGCTCTCCCAGCAGCTGGGGGAGTGAATGCCTCGGCCGGAAAGGGGACCTGGCTGGAGCAGCCCAGCACCCACCGCAGTGCGCAAGCCATCGTTGCTGGCGTTGAGATACAGCAGCGAAGGTAGCAGACGAAAGCCCAGGCTCTTTTCTACATTTTAAATGGAGTAGTCAAGGAAGACCCCTCTGTGCAGCCAACGCTGAGCAAAGACTTGGAGGAAGAGAGGGAACACGCTAGGCAGATACTTGGAGAAAGAATATTCCAGGCAGAGGTAACAGCAAATGCAAAACCCTGGCTTGAAGAGAGAGTGTCCCTGGATGTTCGAGGAGGAGTAAGGAGGCAGATGTTTGGAACAGAGTGAGAAAAAGGGAGGGTAACAGGAGCTGAGAGATCAGAGAAATCAGGGGTAGGGGAAGAAGGCAGATTGTATTGGGCCTTGAAGGCCATCGTAAGCTTTTTGGCTTTTACTCTGAATGAAATGGAAAGCACTGGCGAGTGTGGGGCAGAGGAGTAACGCACGTAGAATGTTACATCCTCGTCAGGAGAGAAGCGACTGTAACTCAGGTTGGCACTCAGCCAAGCTAGTTCGGAGACTGAAGGGGGTGAAAGGAGGTGGGAGCTTGGCTGAAGGACTCGCAATCCCACCTTAGTGCGAATCATACTGTGTCTCAGGTATGCACATATGTCTACAAAAAATTAAATTGGTCTCAGACACTTCTCAATTCGGAGATTGAAATGACCGAATCACGTTCACGCTAGTGCCATGAGCTTTTGCTCTTACAGGGATGACAAGGTAATGTGACTTTTCTTGGATTAGTTGTTTAATTGTTGTCTCTGGAGCCTTGTCACTGAAAAAAAAATCAGTACGGTGCTGTATCCCTTCTGAAATTTACGTACAATAATTGCTTCTGACATACTGAAGCACGATGCAGAAATTCGTCTATACTTCGAAAACCCTGCTCAATCTGGAGACTTTGAGAATCCTATGGCTAAAGGAAACAGGTGCACAACCTGAAGATCCTGGTTCAATTTAAGTAATTGCTGGGCCCCCACTAGGAGCTCAACCCTGCCCAGCCCTGAGATAGAGGAAGGGAAAAATAGGGCTCCTGGTTTCAAAAAGTATGTAATTGGGTTTGGGAGGACAAGGCTTACTTACACTGATGGTATTACAAGAAATATCTATATCTATCCATCCGTCTCTTCACACACATACACATATATAAAAATAGACATTCATTTCTGGGCTAAGTGCATATATATTTAAACATGCACCTAAGCATTTAAAAATACAAAATAAAGAGGGCAGAATTAGGGGGTTTTGCAAACATTTTCTCAATCCTCACAACCGCCCCAAGAGAAAGATAGTATTACTCCCCTTTTACAGGTAAAAAAAACTAAGGCTTATAGAGGTTAAATCACTCGCCCAAGGTCACTTAGCTCAGCAGCAGTAGTTGCCCGATCAACCCCTTTCATGCCAAAGCCGAAGCACCTGCCAGTTCAGCAGGAGCGCTGTGGACTACTGGGAAAGGGGGAGAGCAGCGATGACGGCGCCGGCAGGAGCGACACGCATGAGTTCGCTTTTTAAAGTGTGGTCTACAGATACCAGGTCAAGGTGTCACATGTACCAGCATCTGAGCTCTGCTTCCCCACTGCCCAAGTGACAGAGGGCTCTTCCCCTGCTCTGCACCCAAGACCCACCTTCTCCCTGCAGCATCTGTGGGGATTTCTCAAGGCCGTGTCTGCAGGGATAATTTGTGTCAGCTGCCACTTCCTGAGAATGCAAATCAATCTCATTAACTCAAGTTCCAGGGAGAGACTGACTACAGGAGGATAAAAGACTAAAAGGGAGGAAGTTGACATTGGTGGTCATTTTTTATTTTTGGCCTTTTCAGAAGAGGTGAAGTAGCTGATGTGTGGATACAGAGTATATATAACAAGGACATTCTGAGCAAATCCATGACTTGAATTGTAAAAGTGGCCGCACGCTAAACCCATCTGAGATTAAAAGGTAAGTCAGTTGGGCATCCTCATGAGAACGAACCTTTCCAGCCAGAAGACCAGGCTGGTGAGCTCAGGCCATTGCAATTCGCGCTCTAAGAATGGCAGCGTCACCATGTGAGCGTGACCAGGCGTCCAGGAATGGGGATTCAGCCCCATTCCTTTGGAGGTGGTCTGGCACCGAATCAGAACTCGAGGGTTGCTTGGCTCCGTGGTGGGGAGAGCGCTGTCTTTGAAGCCAGACAGACCTAGGTTCAAATTCTAGCGCTGTGCCTCCTGGGGAAACTACTAATGTCTCTGCTGCTCAGTCTCTGAGCACTGTCCCTGTTCATCCGTGAGCATCATAATACTTACTTCGCAGGGTTACTGTGATTTCAAATAAGTAGAAGGACATACCGAGGTGGCTGGCACTAAATGGGCGGCCGCTATTGTTGCCGGTATCAGCATAAGCCTCCAGTATCTATGTCACGTGCACCTCTGGACAAGGAGCCTGGCCCCCTGCCCCAGCTCTGTGTGTGTCCCTTCCCTGTTCTTTAGGGGGCAAGTGCTCTGGGAAGGGAACTCTGGGTTTGTCGGTGAAGCCCGACAGCCTCATGAGGACAGGGCCATGCTGGAGAGGCACCGTTAGAGGGGAAGCAGCATGGGACATGCCCCTGCTGTGCAACCTGGGGAGAGTCAGTTCACCTCTCTGGGCCTCCATTCCCTCGGCATTATCTGGAGGTAACGATAGCTGCCCTCGGCTTCCCCATTGCGTGACTGGAGTCATCATGCCTGTCCTACCCTATCGGCCAGCAAGGACCTTGCTCTTCCCACCCACCTATCAGGGCAGGTATTTGAAGAAATGTCTGCCTCTTGACCAGGGTGAGGGTGGCCAGGCTGTAGGGAGGACCCGCCGGGAGCACGGCAGTGCAGGGCCTCACAACCCTGCCCTTGGCCCGGCCGCGGCATCCCCCCACACCTGAAGCGTGTTTGCGGGCACTTGTTTCACGTCGCAGGTGCAGCGAATCTAAGTCCCTTAATTCCCGGGGGTACGAGGCCATGGCTCAGAAAAGCCCCGAAGCCAGCGCCATTAATCGCCGCTACAAAGACCTGGCCTCTGAAGTGACCAGGCGCAGAGGCGCGATGACCACAAGGTAGCCCGGAGCTGTCGCCGGCTCACGCGCGGGGCGCTGGAGCGTGTGCGTTTACTCGCCCGCCGACCACTTTGCGGGGAACGCTTTTCTCACGTGGCCCTTCGCAGGGACGGTGCCCGTGTGTGTGTGTTCACTGTGTGGGTGCTGGGACGAGCGTCACAGCAGTGGCTCTTAACGAGGAGGTGGGGACCACCTGGATGCTGTGCCGGAAGTTATGAAAGTGCATGCCTTTGCACGCAAAGCCTGGGCACCTGCGCTCCCTGAAGCTCCCCCGCATCCCCAGCAGGCTGTCGGCTCCCTGCAGGCGGGGGCTGTGTTTGCACCCCTGTGTGCCTGGTGCCCGGCACCCTGCTAGTGGACAACGAATGAATGAGCGAACCCTTGGGCAGAAGAGACCGTAGCCCGCTCGCCTGACCCAAAGGAGAGGGCTTTGCCTGCAGATGGAGTCAGCAGCTGCCTGGGCTGCGGGTTTCCGCTCTAAAAGGGCATCGGCTGCCTGAGACCTTTCCCTGATGGGAGGGTGGGCAGATAAAATACAGAAAGCCCAGTGAAATCCAAATTTTAGATAAACGAAAAAAATTTTTTGGTGTAAATACATCCTTGAAATATTTGTGACATACTAAAAATTAGTTTGTCTGAATTTCAGATTTAACTGAGCACCCTATGTTTTTATTTGCCACATTTGGCAAGCCCATGATGGCCACTGTGGGGGTGCCCTCTCCTCTCTCTGGTCTTAAGTCCCCAGATCCATTGGGGTGCCCCAGACACCCCATAAAGGTGTTTAAGAAAAATCTTAGACTCCAATTTATATTAAAACTGAACTCTTGAAATTGCCGTTTGGCTGGGCACCGCACCCTCACTGTACGTCAGGAGGAAACTGTGGGATCTGCTCGCCTCCTGATGGAGGGACGGGGCTGCCAGGCTGCGGGAGGTCAGGGGGGGGTCTTCATTCACTTTCAGCAAATGCCAATACGTTGTAGTTTACTTGCATTGGTTAAAAGGATCGACAAGTTACATTGTCCAGTCTTGGCAAATGTAAGCCTCAAAAGAGACAAGTGGCCTAAAAATTTTTTGCCTAGAAATCTTGGATTAAAATAATCTAATATTGCAAATATGAATACATGACAAAAATTGGCACAGCCGATGCTTCTCGCTTGAGCTCCAGATCAGGAACATTGTGAGCTTAAAATGATGATCTTACTAAATCTGATAAGAAGTTAGCCAAAAGGTCCAAATTCATTGACTCGAAATATGGAGTTCCATCCACAGTACGAACTTCCATCTAATGTTGTTCACGACGCCCCTTGGCATCAGAGTTTATTAGGATGTAAGATATTAGCAAATTGATAGAAATTATGAACCATTCCTTAGTTACCATGCATGTGGGTGTTAAGCCTTTACTGATGGGGTGCGTGGCCAGCCTGACACCCTGAGTTTGGACGGTGAGAGTGGGCGTTGTCTCGGGAGGCTGCAGTCGCTGTGCTCGGACGTCCACCGAGAAGAAAGATGGCACAATCCCAAGGCCTCTCCTAGCCGGCAAACAATCCCCTCCACATCAACCCACATCCCCTCAGCATCATTAGGGGTCGGCTTCAGTTGGGAGATGGCAGCAGTGAACTTGTGGCCAAATCCTAATCTAGGCTTAGATTCTAGTTTTGCCTTTCACTGGCCACATGACCCGGGGAAAGCGCCTTCCCTCTCGGCGTCCTCAGCTGAAAGACTTACTGTGGGGTGTGGCTGAGAATCCGCATGTAGGTAGTTTCTAGCTAATTTCCAGTCCCTGAAACATAGTAAGTGTTCAGGGAACAGTTAGTCTGAATCTGTGATAGCCTGAGAGGCTAGTCCTGTTCCCCTGAAGGCAGGGTTTGCCCAGCCCTGAGGACCATGGGAAAGCCCTGGGAGACTTTCAGCGGAGGGGAAGAGAACCCCACAGGCTGAGGATGGGGACAAGTTAGGACTGGACTGGCTCTGATAATGGCTGGAATGCAATGGAACATCGAGACAGAGCCTGCCCCGGGCTGAAATGTACAGAGCGCTGGCTGGTGGGGGATGGGGAGGGCCAGCTGATGCGAAGACCTCCTGCTCTAAGCCTAAGGGACCACTGGGGAATGGGCCAGGGTGAGGGAGCGGTCCCCACGGACCACTGGATCCCCAGGACCAATGGAGACAGTTGAGCTCACTCTGAGAAGAGCCGATTCAGTTAAAGTGTGCGTGGAGTATAACTCATTTTCCTCAGGGAATGGCTCTGTTAGTGTGGGTGGAGGAGTTTGCACGGATGCCTCTAAAATGTTAACTGGTTCTCTTTAGGCGCTGGCATCTGAGGTGTTTCTTTCATTCTCTCTTTCTCTTTTTTAAACTCTATCTTTATTTATATTTCTCATTATCGAATCCTGACATTTCATGTGCCTTTCTTCCTAGAGAAGAGATCATTACCAAGAAAAGCGATGAGGCTAGGGAGATGCCCTCGTATCCGGGTTCGGAACAAGCCCTTCCTCCTCACGAGCCCCACTGCACGGTACCTCCTGCGCCGCCCCCTTCTCCAGCTGAGGAGTCCACGGACTCTTAGGCATATAAAACTTCACTTACTTTGAAGTGGACTCTCACACGGAACTCCAGAAAACAGTCTCAGGGGCATTGACATTCCTGGGCTTGTCCCAGAAGATCTTTGTTCTTCCCTATTTTTCTTCTCCTGGAGCCAGTGTCGAGCATTGTTTATTCTCACTAATGCACTTGGAGTGATTTTTGGTTTTGCAAGTCAAATCTCTGATATATGTATAGATTTGATCTTTAATTTATGCTGTGCTGTAGAATACTTGCTGGAGTCAGTTGGATTTGAATTAAAAATATGGTGAGGCCTTGTTGTGTATTACCAAATCTGAATCAGTGAAAAGTTCAGGCCTCTGTGACTTTAAAGATCTGAAATCCAGAGAACCCTGAGGCATTTGGACTTTCAAGACTCAGCCTGAGAGGCTACAGTTCTATGGCCCTTTATGCTAATTTACCAGAACTCTAGCCCTATTCCCTGTGCTGGCGCTAAGGTGGCTGAGTTTTACACATATTAACAAAGTCTTCAAAGTTTGCTTCTAGGAGACTAAAGTGATTTTCAAACTCTATAATAAAAACTCTACCCTGAAAAGCAGCCAAGTGCAGAGTGGTTTGGCTGGGGAGAAGCATATCGCGTGAGTCCCCCACTCAAACCCCTCGGCAGAGCCCAAAGTACCTCTAAGAACTACTCGGGCTCTTTTGAATGGTTTAAAAGCATCAAAATTGTGATAATTCAGATGTACCTATGGAAAATGTCCCCACATGCCACCTTTTATTTCATCTGCTTCTTCATGGTGTCTTTATCAGTGTTTTCTCTGCAGGCCTCCCCCTTGAAATGTGCTCTGGTCCTCCCCACAGAGCAGTGGGCTGTGCTATTGTGCGGAAGTCGGGCTCCTTCTCTGTGGTCTTCTGCGGCAGTGTGGGCGGGGAGCGAGCATGTCCTGAGCACCTGTCTTTGCCAGCTAGGCGCTCAACCTACACGTGGCCTTATCTCGGATGAGGAAACAGACCGGCACCGTCCAATAGCATAGCCACTGGCCATGCGTGGCTAGTTACCTTTACATTCGTTACGATTAAAATCAGTTCCTCAGTCATGCTAGCCGCATTTCAAGTGCTTCGTAGCTTCATGCAGCTAGTGGCTACCCTGCTGGATGTGGCGTGTATAGAACGTGACCATCCTTACAGAAAGCTCTTAGTGCTGCAACAGAGATTGAGCAACGTGTCCAGGGTCACACAGGGAGGGAAAGGGATGGGAAAGACTAACTCTTGGTGGCAGTTGTATTTTCAGTTTTGTTTTTGAACAAGTTTCAGGATGTTCTTTTCCATTCATTTGTTCAAAAATAATATCGAGTACCTACTATATGAGCCAGGCACTATTCTAAGGATATATCATTGTATAAAACAGTCAATCCCTACTGGGATGGAGTTTTCATTCCAGTAGGGGAAAACGAATAGAAAATATGTACAATGTAAACACAGTGAATTATATATCAGAAGGTGATGAGTGTAAAGGAAAAGACATTTCACAATAAAACAGAGTAAGGGAGATTTAGAAGTGCCTGAGGAAACGGCAGGTTTGCTGCCATCTTAAATAGGGTAGTCTGCAGGTGGAGGGACCAGTGCAAATGTCTGAGGCAAAAATTGTGCCTGATGCATTCAAGGGAAAGCAAGGAGGCCGGGGGGCTTGGCTGGAGTGCAGTAAATCAGGGGACATTAGTAGAAGATAAAGTCATAGTGGTGGGAAAGGAGGCAGATCACATGGGGCTTTGTAAGGACTCTGGCTTTGAATGAGACAGGAAGCCAGAAGGATTTTCAGCAGAAGGGGTGCAGTCTAGCTTGCATTTCATTGGGATTGTTCTGGCTGCCATGTTAACAATAGGCTGTACGTGGAGGGAACAGAAGCACTTCAGCTGCTATCGTGGGAGTCCAGGAAAAAGGTGATGGCCGTTTGGACCAGTTGCCGCTGGGATGATGAAAATGTGGTCAGATTCTGGATCTGTGTGTTTGAAGATGGAACCAACAAAAGCTGCTGATGGATTGAATATGGGGTATGAGAGAGAGGGGTAAAGGATGACTCCAAGATTTTTGGCCTGAGCAACTGGAGTTTACATCAGCTACCAGAAGAGCAGACCGACATGCCGATGGGATGGAGCCCAAGCTGGACTGGCAAGACAGTGTTCTACCATTAGATATGGTGGCAACTGCGGAAATAAATTAAGTTCAGTTATTAAAAAATAATGCTATAGGGGATAAGGGGGAATGGGGAGTTACTAATGGGTATAGTTTCAGTTTTACAAAATGAAAAAGGTTCTGGAGATGGATGGTGGTGATGGTTGTACAACAGTCTGAATGTATTTAATACCACTGCACTGGGCCCTTAAAAATGATCAAGATGGTAAATTCTGGTACGTGTATTTTACCACGACTTTAAAAATTGGAAAAAAATATAATGCTATAAGGCTCGCCCACCTGAGGTTGTGGCTTAGGAAATTCATACCCACGACAACAGATAAGAGCCAAAGTGGAGCCAGGGTAAGGAGAGGGTGGGTTGGGGGGCTGGGAAGACTGCTCGGGTAGGGCAAGGGCACCAGGATGGAGCTGGGAAGGCGCGGATGCCACTGCTTGCCTGGCGTCGTTCTGGCCACACCTCAAAACCAGGCACAAGCCTCTCGGTTACACACACACCACCTTTACCATCCTGCAGTCACATCTCCCAGCCCAAAGGAATTATCTGATGGTTGGAGTCCAAATCTTCGCTTAAACAAACGTTCCCACAAAGTTCAAGGAAAGGAATATTGGATGAGATCATTTTATTTCACAAGGCAAAGCGTTATGTAACACCCAACTGGATTCTATCTGAAGCATTAGAAGCCAGTTGTAGTAAACGCATCTTACATATGTTCAGTGCTGGCCACAAGGACTGTTCTGCTTCCTTCAGACCTGCTGCTTTTTATTGTGGTTTATGGTCACCATGCAACATGCAAGAGCAATGGTTTTCATGAAGAAACTACCGTGCCTTATAGCTTTTGCCCCAAATCACCAGAAAACTTGAACTATCTCAGTTAAACATCCCTTTAAAAGCTGACAGAAGAAAAGAATATCTATTGTGATATGCAATCGTCTATACCCTCAGATTGCTACTCCTGCATAGTCGGATGGTGACCACGCACATTCTTTTGGATGAATGAAAGCTGAGAGAGCAGAGAAGGCTGCCTGGGCTCGGGCTGGCTGGCTCGGCCTTCAGCCTGCTCCACGCTGGACCCTGAACGTGTCCTCCCGCCTTCGCTGGTATAGCTTGGAGGCTTTTCACATCTTGGAGAGCTGGATGTCATAGGTGACCATGTTGAAGTTGTCCCAGGCAAAGAGCTTCTTCTCCAGGGGGTTGTAGTCGATCATGCTGCTGTACCTGTAGCGGTTCTTGAATGGGATGCTCAGGCTCTTGCTGCTGCCCGTGCCTGTGTCGTAAGCGAAGTTGACGGTAGCGTCGGCCGAGGAGTAGCTGCTGACGGTGTACAGGGTGCCGCAGATGATGAAGGCGTTGGCAACCGACTGCTTCCGGATGTTAGTCTCCCAGGTTTGTTCAAGTTCCAGATTCTCTGGGTTCAGTCTGGAGAGGACGATGGCGCCTTTGGCCTCCTCGGTGCTGTAGATGACCCAGAGGCCAGCCTCATCCACAGCCAGGTCAATGTCCGTGTAGCCACCCCAAGAGTACGGGAACTGCCCGTGGTAGCCGGCTCCGGGGATCTCCTTCTCCGCCTTCACTGTCTCGGTGTTCAGCTCGTACCTTATCACGGTTCTGGACCTGGCACCCTGGAAATAGAGGCTGCCCCCGTACACCACGGCGCCCGTGCTCTCCAGCGGCCTGGGCAGCACGTGCACCCTAGAAGGGTAGCCCTGCGCGAACTGGCCCCTCAGGTCATACTCGAACACCTGGCGCACGTCTGTGCCGACCGTGTCGATCCTCCAAGTGGTCTCCCGGGTGTAGGGGTGGGTGGGCTTGGGGTCTCGCATCCACACGCCGTACTTGCCGGTGATGCTTTCCGCTGTTCTCAGAGTGAGGGGCTCTCCTACCCAGACTAGTTCTCCGCATCCTAGAGAAGTTGAGAAAACAAAACACCACTTGTGCATCGTCTGTCCGAACACCGGGCCCCGTGGAAGCATGAGACGGACCGTCTGGGTTTAAAGCCACTGGCTGTGTGGCTCGCAGTAAGTTACTCAGCTCTCTGCGACTCAGTTTTCTCATTCGTAAAGGGGGATAATAGTAGTGTTTCGGGGGCTGTTATACGTAATTATACACATTAAGTGCCTGGTATAGACTAAATGTTACGCGATCCAGCTGTGATTTGAATTAACGTCTACTCAGTATCAGTCGTAAGGATGAAAGTTGCAGAGGACTTCAGCTGCATGCGTGATACTCTGCTTCAGCTGGGCAGGGACTCAGGGTGTTCCTTATATGACTCTATGCCTTTCATGCCTGACTTATTTCATTATTAGAAAATAGAAAAATAAACTCATTTTGAGAATAATTGACCTATGACAAAGTTTTTCAAGCCCTAACTGATGGGCTACATATTTCATACATCATTTTAAAACAATAAAGCCTGATTATAATTTTTTAAATGTAGTGAAGAAACGGTTGAAAATTTAGATTTCAGAGAATCATGTTTTAAATATTTCATAAGCCCATTCGGTGTTAGTGGTAATTGTCAATATAACATGGGCAGTCAAAGTTTCTGGAAGCCACAGTCTTAGTTTTAGAGGCAGACTTTCAGGGATGAGCAAATTGCACTTTTCCTAAGTGGCTAAAGTTCAGAAAACATACCTTTAGTGACAGATTATGCACTGAGATGGTGCATAGTGTACACCTGTGCCAAAGATAAAGCAATGAAGGAGCTACAGAAAATGTAACCTCACAGGTATAGTGAATTCTGTGACAATCAAGTGGGTAAAATAAACACATCTCTCATCTTCCCTGTTCAGCCCGGCCCAGCTCCCATGTGTGGGTGGCAGGGTGTAGGGCTTTGCTAGGGACAGGCTGATTCCTGCAGACCTGCCCTGGCAAGGGAGCAGAGAGGGGGTTCTGTTCTGCTCCCCCGTCCCCTGCCTCTGCTCCCAGGGAAGTTATTAGTTTCCCTCTTGGGCGGGCGTTTACTTATACTGACTCTGAACACAAAACTAGACATGGATAAAGACCACATGGGCACAAAAGGAAAGAAAGCTAACTTCATACCATCGTCTCCCTCTTCACTCCTGGGATGGCCAGATGGACTCTCCTTTAAGATTCTGGAAGCAGGAACCTCAGTTAACTCTGACTTCAGTTCCTGGAAGGCCAAAGTGTCCAAATTCCATGTAGAAACTGTATCGAAAGAAAGAGACGAAATTGTACTGTGAGAAAAAATGGCCCGAGGCTTGACTGTGTTGAGGATGGCATTTAAACAGGAGTCACCAAAGACATGATGCTGGAGATTTGCTTTAAGACAGGGTGGTAGTGGGGCGGAGGATGGGGAAGGGAAGATAAAGCACGATTGGACTAGCATCTTTTTAGATGTCTGAATTTTAGCAATTAAAAATTCAGTGCATGGCCAGTACATGGCTCACTCCTATAATCCTAGCACTCTGAGAGGCCGAGGCGGGAGGATCACATGAGGTCAGGAATTCAAGACCAGCCTGAGCAAGAGCGAAACCCCATCTCTACTAAAAATAAAAATTAGCTGGGCAATTAAAAACAGAAACAAAAAATTAGCCAGGCATGGTGGCTCACACCTGTAGTCCCAGCCACTCGGGAGGCTGAGGCAAGAGTATTGCTTGAGCCCAGGAGTTTGAGGTTGCTGTGAGCTAGGATGACGCCACGGCACTCACTTTAGCGCGGGCAACAAAGCGAAACTGTCTCACACACAAAAATTTAGTGCCTAACTTAAGGTTTTTGTCCTTGTCATATGCAAACACTCCTGTAAGAAGTAACATAGCTTGACACGCTCAGCTGAAATATTCTGCCAGATTCCTCTCGGTTTTGCACAAGGAAGAGTGAGCATGCGCAGGTTCCTACAGGAATTCAGGGCAGGGTGAGGCGACGATGGTTAGGCAGTGAGAGTTCACAGTGTGTCACACGCATCTGCATGTGCTGAGGACTGTGGTCTTACGGCAGTTGTTGAATGCGAGGATGAAGCAGCAGCCACAAAGAACAGGCTTGGTGTTTTCAGACGTGGCTTTGACTACTCAGGTACGGCGAGGCCGACAGCTTGGGAGGCGATTGCCACCGAAAAGATAGTTTGAGGCAAAATTACGTAGACAGTAAAAAGACAGCGATTGCTGGGCGGGGAAGGGATGAACAGGCAGGGTACAGAGGGTTTTCGAGGCAATGAAAATACTCTGATACCATAATGGTGGATACACATCGTTATATATGTGTCCAAACCCAAAGAACAAACAACAGCAAAAGTGAACCCAGTTGGAAACCATGGACTCTGAGTGATCATGATGCGTGAAAGTAGGTTCGCCGATTGCGACAAGCGCACCGCTCTGGTGGGGGGGCGCTGTTGGTAATGGGGGAGGCTGTGCGTGCGGTGGGGAGGGGCTCATGGGAAATCCCTGTACCTTCCTTTCAACTTTGCTGTGAGCCGAAAACTGCTCTTTAAAAAAGCCTTAAAAAAATATAGCCGTTGTGCTCACAGATCGCAAGAGGAGGGAGGTGCGCCAAGTCCTGGGGGCCACATGGGGAAGCGCCAGGGTCGCTCAGGCAGCAGAGGGAGCGAGGAGAAGATGTGGGGAAAGCCTTTATTCTTCCCGCGGGAAGGTACAGGGCAGGAAGGGTAAGCAGGCTTCGGATCGGTGAGTCTGAAGAATTTCAGCAGGCTCTGGGCAGAGAGGTTGTCTCTGGTTGTCTGGTGCTGGGGGTGTCTGGTACTTGAGGTGATTAGGCCAGGGGCATAGCGGCCTTGAGTTTGAAAGCCAGAGAGAGGAGGTGGGGCTGTGGGCTCTCGATTGGGTGGTTTGCACAGGGAAGGAACAGGCACAGGGGAGTCCTTCCTTATCTGTAGAAGTCCCCTGGCCCTGGGACTCCAGTCAGAGCCCAGATGGTGCACATCGGAATAAAAAGACCTGCTTAGCGCGTGGGCCTTTCCTCTTGCTGAACCTCGCAGTCTGTGCCCCTTGAGTGACGTGGCTCCCGGATCAGATTTTTCAGGTGTCCAGGGCAATGGAGGGAAGTCGGTGCCTCACCTGAGGCTGGGCTCCCACACAGCTGAGGTCAGGAAGACGTTTTCTGCCTTTTATCATTTGCTTGCTCACCTCCCTTAAATGTGGGTTTCAGGTCCGGAGGATTACAGTGACACTCAACCTCCTGGCTGTACCACGTTCCATCAGTCCTAAGCCACACATTCTTTCACGTTTGCACATCTCCAGAATCAGGGCCGCCTCTTAGAGTTTCTGGGGTTTAGCTTTGAAGAATTGCAGTACTGTGATGAATTACAGCTGCCCAGCTACCAGCCCCTCCTCCCCACCCCACCCGCCTTTGTGCGGCTGCAGCTGCTGAACTAGCCCCATAGGAGCAGGACTGCCCTGGAGGGGGCGGGACCTCCCTCCCCTCCCTCCCCTGGGATGTCCCTTAGTCTAGAGCAGGCCATGCAAGCCGTTGGGACCCCTAAGCCTCAACGTCAAGCCAACTGAGGACATCCTTGACGTGCATCCCAATGGGACTTCTCCACCCATTGAGTCAGCACCGCCGGAGGCCCCGTTAAGTGCCAGGCTGTGCTGGGCGCTGGAGACAAAAGGTGAATAAGACACAGTTGGTCCATGCCCTTGAGGAATTCGTAATTTGGCAAAGTCCTCTTAGCTGAGGAATACTTCGGGTTCATTCCAGGCTGCTTTGCAAAGCAGAGTCTCTTGGACGATCCAAATGGGCTCTGGAGAGTCCTGAAAGTTTGTCTGGTTCTCTGACCAGGGTACCCAGGGCAGAGACTGGTCCCCTAGGTCAGATGGAGGTTCCCTAGACCAACCTGGGACCTGTACCAGCTGCTTCCCTTCTCTCCCAGTGCAGGCGACCGCACACCTTTGCCAGGGAATCGGTGCTGCCCCTTGGGTGGCATGGGAGAGGCACAGGGTGCCCGAGGTTCCCTGCTCTGTGCTGCCAGGGAGAGCTGAGAGAGAGAAACCCCCTTCCTATACCAGGCGATGCCACAGCTATTTGTAACCACCTTCTCTGTCTTTGCGCTCCCATGGCCACGCCTCCTCTCGTGGGCCTCAAACGCAGGGACGGCCCCGGCGCCCTGGCTGTCAGGGGCAGGCCGCCCTGCCTTGCCCACGCGACCTCCTGCATCGAGCAGAGGCTCCCACAGTGTGGCAAACTCTTGCCGGGGCAACTTCTCAAAATCAGGTCATGACACAAATTCCTTGAGTTTAGCTGCTTTCCTTTCATTTGTACCTTTTCTTGGACCATCGCGGACTATTCCTCAGGACAATTCAAACTTCTTTTCTTCAGTCATCTCCGTTAACTCTCAGAATACAGGAGCTGGTTTCAGGCAACGTGAGGTGAGGGAAATACCGTGGGGGCATCTGCACAAGACGTCCAGAGGGCCTCCCCCCAGCTCCCTGCCCTTCAGCTGCGGGACCCACAGTTGCCACGCGAGGGTCCCTGTGAGCCGCCCCGCCCCACATCCGGCCCCTTCCTCTGTGTCTCTGGTACAAAGAATTTCATTCTGTGAATGTAGCTAGGACAGTTACTTAATTCAGCAACGTGCTGAGAAAAATATGCATAGGAAGGAAAGTAGGGGTACATGCCTACAAGTCAGCGAGAAGGAAATTAAGAATGTCCTCTTTAGCCACAGAGGGAATAAAGACACTGAAAACAAACACACATATAAAAAACGCAGGCATTTCACAGGTGACTTCCTTGCAGATAGCTAAAGTGTGTTCTGGCACCGAAATACTGAAAACCCGCATTTTTGTCAAAAGATGATTCACAGGCACTTATAGCTCTTTCCACATTTCAAATAATTTTTAATGTAGATTTTTATGTGATCTGGTGCCTGCAAAGTTTCAGAGAAACAGAATAAGGTTTTAGGACCGTATTCCGTACCTAATACGATTTAATTATTGCCTATTTGGTGCCAGGTGCTGCGCTGGGTGCTTGCTGCGCATCGCTTCTTGTCCACGTAACAGTCCTGAAAGGGAACTTTATTCTCCCCTGTTGCAAATGAGGAAACTGAGGTTCAGAGAGGTCAAGTCACTTGCCCACAGCGAATAAGTGGGGGGGCTGGGACTTGAACCTGTGTCTTCCGAGGCCATGGCAGCTGAGACCCCTTCCACCCTGTGGTGGGGAGGAGTGTCAGTCACAAACCTGCCTCTAGGAGCTGACACGCCCTTTCACGCACACTGTCTGGAAACCAGGCGAGCGCAGCCCCGCGCTGGCGCAGCAGAGGGCACCGGAGGGTCGCGGTGGGAGGGAGAAGTTTCTCCCGCAGTTCCTGCCCCGTCTGGTCAGCTGTGTGATGTGAGGACGCCCAGCGGGGTCCTGCTCCAGCCACAGACCCAGGACGAGGGTCCTCTGGGACCTTCCCACGCCCTCTCAACAAGGACACCAGGGTCCCCGCACAGGGACCCCAGTGCTCTGAGGGCCTCCTGCCTGCGCCTGCACGTGACGCCCACCGTGTCCACGCCCCGGGTTGCCCGGCACCCTCCCCGCCTGCACTAGGGCGGTGGCCGATGGCCGCGGCACGCCAGCTCAGGCCTGGGCAAAGCCACCGTCTCTGCTGTCTGAGGGCTGAACCCCACCTTCCCCCATGAGCCCTGAACCCCTTCCAAGTCTGTCCTTCCTCCAGCCCCCTCCCTCAGCCCTACGGTTCCACGTGGGGTTTACTTATATCTTATGGTTGCTCTTTCATCATAGGTAGTAATTTTTTTATTTTTTTGAGACAGGGTCTCACTCTGTCGCCCTGGTTAGAGTGCGGTGGCCTCATCATAGCTCACAGCAACCTCCAACTGCGGAGCTCAAGCGATCCTCCCGCCTCGGCCTCCCAGAGTGCTCGGATTACAGGCGTGCGCCACCGCGCTGGCCCACAGTTAGTAATTCTCTATAGTAAACCTCCCTTCTGTGTGGTTTCTATCTCCTAATCGAACCCCGACTGCTACCGGACGCTTGCCAAGAGCCTGGAAGATGCTGCTCAGCGCTTCGGGGGTGACCGACTCCCGGCGCTGAGCGAGGGTCCCAGCGCGTGGCCACTAAGCATGCAGCTCCCGGGCCGCGCCCCCGGGGGACCCGGCGTTCCCGTCCTCTCTTCCTCCGCCACAGGAGAGGTGGCACAGGTGCCTGGCTGGCGCCGAGTCCTTGCCTGGTCCCACCCGGCGTCAGGGCTCTGAGCAAGGAGCCTGCAGCTCGCGCTGTCTCTCTCTCCCCCTCTCTCCGCTCACCCTTTGCAGGAGCCACGCCTCATGCGCTTTCCGTGGGGTAAGCGAGACGCACAATAAGACATCATGTCAGGCAGTGGCTTCCAGAATGACTGCAAGGCCGATTCCCAGCTGGCAGGTGGGACGGTTAAGTGACGGGCCTGCTGGCTCCTGCTCAGTCATGTCAGCCAGGAGCATCTGGCAACAGTCAGACTCCCGGCGTGGAGCCGTGTGGCACGAGGACTGGAGCCTGCGGTGGCGGGGGCGAGGCCCAAGGGCAGGAGAGCATCGTGTCGAGGTGCCCGGACTGAGCCAGACATCATAGCTGCCTAGTTCAGCCCTGCCTTTCACCAGCTGTGTGACTTTGGACAAATGACTCCACCTCTCTGAGCCCCAGTATACTGAGCTCCACAAATGTCTCAGGTCATTCTGAGGATGACATAGAAAACTATAAATGAAATAGTCCTCAATATAGATGAGACAAAACTAAAACTTCTCGGGAAGATTTCAAAATCACTAACGTTTTGGAAAAAAAAGATCATCAAAATATTAAGGGCTACATTGTGTCAGATAACCTTGTTGGGGCTTTTATTTCTAAAATTTTTTTTATATTAAAATTCAGTTCTATGGTTTAAAGTTTCATGTCCATTACAAAATTCTGGAAATTTTCTGCGTCACCTGCCCTTCTGCTTTATAGGCTCATATTCTAGAAACTCAACCTAGAAACTGAATTTATTAACTCACTTGCCTAGACACACACACACACACACACACACACACACACACTACATATAGATTTAGGCAAATGACGTCGTAATGAATTTTGTAGATATTTTCTATCACTGTCTGAAAAGTTCAGTCCATATTACGTAAATGAAGAGAAGGAAGGAAAAGAAGGAAGCCAACATATCTCCAGGCTGTCACCAACACTCTAGGAAGGCGAAGATTCGCGAATAGACTATTGTCCTGCATGCTGTTCTGACACATACCATCTCTACAATCAATATAGGCCGGGCGCGGTGGCTCACGCCTGTAATCCTAGCACTCTGGGAGGCCGAGGCGGGCGGATTGTTTGAGCTCAGGAGTTCGAGACCAGCCTGAGCAAGAGCGAGACCCCATCTCTACTAACAATAGAAAGAAATTAATTGGACAGCTAAAAATATATAGAAAAAAATTAGCCGGGCATGGTGACACATGCCTGTAGTCCCAGCTACTTGGGAGGCTGAGGCAGGAGGATCACTTGAGCCCAGGAGTCTGAGGTTGCTGTGAGCTAGGCTGACGCCACGGCACTCTAGCCTGGGCAACAGAGCGAGACTCTGTCTCCAAAAAAAAAAAAAAAAAAAAATATGTGTTATACGAACATCATGTACACGTTGGTATTTTGGCCACTGAATGACATTTTAAAACAATAGTAGCATTCAGCAAAAGAAGCCGTTTGTAGTTACGATCTATTTACCGGGCGGCCACACTGTGCCCTGCGCCGTGCTGATGCTAATCTGCATAGTCACCCCCGTGAGGGATCGTCACCCCGTCCTGCTGTAGGTGAGCGAGGGAATCTGCAGCCCTCTGCGGAACACCGCTGGCGCCCCTTCTGCCCCTCTGCACATCCTGCCCACCTTCTCCCAGTGGTTGCTGTGCACCCTGCCTCTTGCAGTGATCACAGGGACCTCACTTCAGCCGCCCTGCTCCCACCCTGCCCCAGCTTCTCTGACCTTCTGCATGGAAAGTCTGCAAGAACCAGCGGGGCGCCCACATCCATGCACCATGGAAGTGCGATGTACCCCGTGGGATAGCCCTGGCCAGCAGGGGATCAGATCCATGGATAAACGCTCCCCTCTTCTTTTGCATTCCACACAGCCCCTCTGAAGGGCCTTCCTTTCTTCCCTGTCTCACTCTGCCCTGTCCCCCACTTCTCTTCCCTAGGGTCATGGCACATATAAACCACCGGTTCACAAGCCCCTGTCCCAGCCTCTCTGCTGTGGGGGGGACCGATCCAAAGCAAGGGCTAAATAAAGGGGCTTCTCTTGTGACAGTAATAACCAACGCTAACCTACCCTTCGGTGAATTCGAACTATAGGTGGCGTAAGGAAAAGCCTGCCTGCTCAGGCCTTACCTTCATCCACTCCGCCTCCCTAAACCTCTCCCCAACCCTCTACACCTCAGTTCTTGCCACTCCCGCACAAAAGCACACCTGCATGGACACCCCAGTTTCCCAGAATGTCCCTAGCCCCGAATCCAGGACCTTGAAGCATATCTTTTGTTCTAAACACTTTTCCTTTCTTTTTTTTTTTTTTTGGCACAGAATGAGGAGCATTTCTGTACCTTTTTGTCTTTTATCTTTAGGGTCTATACACTAAAAGGTCAGTTGGGCATCTGAAGGTTACTGAACCTCAGGGGGAGAGGCCAGAATTCTAGTCCTGGCTCTGCCACTAATGGACTAGGTGGCCATGGTCTAGCCAGATAATTTCTCTGGGCCTCAGTTTCCACATCTGCAAATATCAGCCGGTGGCACCAGATGCTTGTTGGGTCCTTTTTCAGTTCTACATTCTTGTACTAATGTAATTTCTGCTCACGAAAATGATTCACTGCTAGAAAATAACTTCCAAGTTTGGAGTTCCTTACAATGAGATATTGCCCTTATTTCAAAAGTAGAGTAGCTGGAAAGGAGATAAAGAAATATAAAATTAGAGAACACATCTAATAAGTTCCCAAAGACTTACTAAATGACCACAAGACAATAAAAAGGAAAAAATAGTTGCCTCTATTTTCACACACACACACACACACACACACGGGGTTTTTTGTTGAGAATGTAACTTCTTCACTCGACAGTCTGGAACACGTAATGCTTCCTAACACTGCTGGTACTGATGATTCTTTCATTCGTCTTCACACACTCAGGTTCAAATCTCAGGCCCTACCATGGACCAGCTGTGCAGCCTTGGCCCCTGAGCATCTTAGGACCTCACTGTCCTTAGCTGTAAAATTCCGAATTGGATCTCTTCCAATTCTAACGAGCTAGGATTTTAAAAAATCCCTTACATCTAATAGTTACTTCATTTGAACCCCACGAAAATTATTATTTACCTCCAGCATTTTCCTTGTCATATTATGGACAAGAAATTAAGGTGCAGAGGGTTCAATAACTTGCCCAAGGTCATACCCAGGCATCGGCTCTCAGGTTGTCTAGCCTCATATCTATGTAGAGCTTGCCTTTCACGCAGAAAGGCTTTTTAAAGAAAATATGTTCCCGTAATTTTATTTTTTTGGAGACAGAGTCTTACTCTGTCACCCTGGGTCATTACAGCTCGCTACAACCTCAAACTCCCGGGCTCAAGCAATCCTCCTGCCTCAGCCTCCCGAGTAGCTGGGCGTGGCTGGGGCTACAGGCACGCACCACTATGCCCAGCTAATTTTTCTGTTTTCAGTAGAGCTCTTGCTGAGGCTGGTCTTGAACTCCTGAGCTTAAGCAATCCTCCTGCCTCGGCCTCCCAGAGTGCTAGGATTACAGGCATGAGCCACACCGCACCTGGTCCCCATAGTTTTATTTTAAAGTTTTTCAAACCTATAGAAAAATTGAAAGAATAGTACAGTAAATTCCACATACACTGTTCACTTAGATCACTCACCAATTGTTTAATATTTTGCCACATTTGTTTTACTTTTCTTTTTCTCACTCTCTATATTTTTACAGTCTTTGCTCAACCATTTGAGAGCACATTGCAGACATCTGCTGCCTCTCCCCAAGTCCTTGAGCATCTCCTTAGAACAAGCGCACTCCCCTTCGTGACCACAATACCGTTATGTCACCCGCGAAACCGAACATGGATACAATAACACAATCCAATGAGCCGTCTATATTCAAATGTCCTCAATTGTCCCAAACCTGTCCCCCGTAATTTCTGTTCCTTGGATGAAGGAGTCAACCAAGGATCACGCACCCCGTTTGGCTAACACGTCTCTTTTAGTCTAGAGAAAGCCCTTTCTCCACCTCTTTTTTCTTGACACTGACATCTTGGACGAGTCTGGACTAATTGTCCCACAACTGGATTTGCTTGCTTGTTTCCTCATGATTAGAAAACTTATTCAATGGTGAATATTTGGGAGCACATCTTCACAAAAAGTGAGATAAAAATGGTGTTCTCAGCTAATGAGAAGAGCGTGCCTTCTCCCCCAGCATGCATGCGCGCATGCACACACACACACACACACACACACACACACACACGGACTCACCTTCAAGCAAGCAGGCAGGGAACAGGGTGAACAGAAGAGCATCTCAGAAAAAGTCACCTCAAGAAGTTGTCTGCTGACTTAAAAGCAGACGTTCTCAGATTGGACAAAAAGTAGAAAAACTTCCAAAACAACAAATCCAGGGAACTGACAAAGAGTTGTCATCTCTTTATTTTGTCAAGGAAGGACATTAAAAAAAAAAACAACCACTTATTATCATAAATCTATTGTCATTTCATAAATAGAGGCCATCTTAACACCGAAAGGGAAAAGAGTCTCTGAGCAAAGATTCAAACAAGGATAGTTTCTGCAAAAGGACAGCTGGTAACTTTCTACCGATCATATACATATACGTCTCACCTGATCCTTATATGTCTCCCTTTGCTGTGGGCTGTGCAAACTCTGTCACGGACAGCACAAGAACTGGGAATCGCTACCTAAAAGAAGCTATCCGGAGCTAGGTTACTGGTAACACTTGAAAGCGATTGCTCTGTGATCCTTCACTCATCTGTCTCGTGCCAGATGCGCAGTTTCGGGAGAAAGGAGAGGGCAGGCAGGGAGGTCAAGGGCACCATGAACCATGTTTCCTGCTGAACTCAGAGCCCCTCCACTTCTCATTCTTACCTTCCCTGGAGCCTGGTGGCACATCCTGAGTGGTGTCTCGGGTCTGGGGACACTGGCCCCTTCTCAGCCTTGCTACCTCCTGGCTGCTGCTTTCCAACCTCCTGGCCAGATCCTCATTCTCTTGCCTCAGTCGCTGCTTCTCTTCCTCCAGAACAGACTTGTCTCGGAGGAGGTTGCTATAGGCAGTCTCCAGCTCCCTGGTTTGGGTTTCCAGCTGGTCCCGCTCCCTTCTCAGGGTGCTCACCTCCTCCTGCAGCCCGTCATGGGTCTCCTGGGGCCCAGCAGCCTGGCCCAGGGTCAGCCGGTGGAGGCGGCTCTCCAGGGAGCTGAGCCGAGCTTTGGTGGACTCCAGGTCTGCGCGCTGGCTGCTGCTGTCTCTCTGCAGGTCATGAATGACTGACATGGCCTGGCCCTGCTCGGGGCAGCTGGATTCATTGGGGCTGGCCACAGTGAAGGTGTACTGGCATCGGCCACTCCGGTCGTTGGCCTTCCGGAGCTGTGCTGTCCTCGCTCCCACTTCCCATCCCAGGCAGGCCAGAAGCAGCAGCTGGACAGCTGGCATCTCGGGCCTGGAGCTGCAGCAATGTGCACAGAAGAACCTCAGTGCAGAGGCTGGGCGAGGCTTCCTCTGGAAAGCTCTGCTGCACTGTGAGGTGTCTGGATGGGTGGCCCTGCTGGCTCCAGAGAGGTTTATATGTACTGGGGAGCCAGCCCTGCGTAGGGGGAGAAAGAGGTGGCCACGTGAGGCTGGGTGGGGTGGGGCTGTGCACAGGGGGGTTGCCTCCACACTGCCAGCAAGATTCTTAGAAAATAACCTTCCAGAAGTCTGCTTAGAATTTCTTTTTTAAAACAGTGTCCCACGTTATGCACCCCACACCCCGATAATCGTCCCTATGCCCCCACCGGGTTTTGCATGCACACACACACTCACACGTGCCCACCTCATCCAATGGGACTATTTGTGTGCTGATTTCAACAAGGATATATTTCTAATTTATGTTTCCATGCACTCTGCAAACTTCATTGAGAACCTGCTCCGTGCCAGGCACTGCACTGGGAACTGGGGATAGAGACATGCCTAAGACCTAGTTCTGTCCCTGTAATAGGGACAGAGACAAATAACAGCCAGCCCCTCCACCAAGCTTCGGGGAGCAGCATTCCTATTCAAGCAGTTGAAAGCAGAATTCTTCCCTCACCCTTGGCTTTCAAATAAGGCGGGTGTATCTTTGAGAGAACTTTCTAATTTCAGTCTTGCATCTTAGCACCAGTGTCAGTGTTAGCCTCTGGGCCAGCTCTTACTCTGTGCATGCACCGCGAACCTCACTGGTGAAACCTATGGAACCCTTCTCAGAAAGATGTTTTCAACCGGATATAAAATATGTAAGATTACAGAGGAAACACATGACATTGGAATTATTAAAATACTTAAAAATTTGAAATAAACACATACTGCTTTATTAACACATTAAAAACAAGATCTGGCCGGGCGCGGTGGCTCACGCCTGTAATCCTAGCACTCTGGGAGGCCGAGGCAGGTGGATCGCTCAAGGTCAGGAGTTCGAGACCAGCCTGAGCAAGAGCGAGACCCTGTCTCTACTAAAAAATAGAAAGAAATGATCTGGACAACTAAAAATATATATATAGAGAAAAATTAGCCGGGCATGGTGGCACATGCCTGTAGTCCCAGCTACTCGGGAGGCTGAGGCAGGAGGATCGCCTGAGCCCAGGAGTGTGAGGTTGCTGTGAGCTAGGCTGACGCCACGGCACTCACTCTAGCCCAGGCAACAGAGTGAGACTCTGTCTCAAAAAAAAAAAAAAAAAAAAAAGATCTAACGGGGGTCTAATTTCATAGTAGTTTCGAGTGTAAATATTTCATGATATCTGCAACAAATATAATGTATTGTAATACAAAATGTTATTTCTCTTGGTAGGGACAAAAAGCACAGGTATTTTTAGTCCAACTTTGAGTTTATGGCTTATATCCATAATGGGGAATGAAATGTAAAATTCAGTTAGATGGTGGTAACAATAAAAATGTTATTTTTTTCCATCCAGATTCACAGGCTTTCTGGACCATAGATTAATAATCCCTGCTTTACATTAAGAAACCCAAAGAGAAGGAAACAAACAGCAAAAATACCAAGAACTGCAGGAGTTCATGCAAATCAAAATGCAGGTGGTAGCCTCACCAGTAAAATAACATTTGCATTTGAGCAATTATATGTTGTCAATACCAATAACATCTTCTATACTTGTGAAGTAACTATTTTAGATGTGCCCTGGCAGACTCACCTCCAGGATGGAAAAACGCAGTTTGCTCTAAAGATTCTATGCCTATTTGATTGGTTCTCAAGTTAAGACTGAACTTGAGACATTTACAAACGGTATCTCTTTACAGCTGACTAAAGGGTAGTACCATGCTCAGTTCCTGCACCACATAGCAATCGCTTCTCGGCCTTTCGGCTAAGGTCAAGTGTGGTACCTGAAGCAGATAGCAAACATCACTGAAATGATTATTTATAAAATATATCACACAGTCAGCAAGAACTCAGTTAGAATCCGTTCGGCTTTACTCTTAGGAATGTTTTCTTTCTGTTGAAAGGGCTGAGATCACCCGTGTGCTGCTAACTCCATGGAGGAAAGGAGTCCCCCTTAAAGAGAAACGTAAGTAATCCTACAGTCTCCAGCTGTGACTTGTGACCGGCTCAGGAGTACTCTACTTGTAAAGGAAGAACAGAGCGCGAGAAATCAGGTCTCCTGACTTCTTTTGAATTGATTTGCTTTCCACAATGCAATCCTGCCTCCTGGAACCTGGAATCACGCAATCTAGAATTGCTGTGGCCTTTCCAGTCAGTTCCCGCCGCCCTGTAACTAATCCTTGTCTTTTCCGCCCAGATGCTCTCCCTCTGTTTTTCTTCATGTCCCCTAAGCTGTTCCCCTAAGCTAGCTCTGGGGCATCCATCAGCAGTCACGGTTGAGCTATGTGGGTGTGGTCAGGGTGAGAAGGTTAACAATCCCTGGCATTTTTCTCTTGCTCCAGCCCAGTTTCCAAACGCCAGGCAAAAATTACCACAGGTCATTCTTCACGTTCTTCACGGTTCCTGGCAAAGACCGTCGTGCATGCTTAGGGGGAGGAAGTGTAGCTGTTTGGTTTGTTGAGTTTCCTCAGTCCTGGGGGCTCACGGTCATTTCCCCAAACCCGGGGTCTGCCGTGGTCGGCTGGGACTGATGGGGCTCCCCGTTCTGGCCCTACTGCTGCCCCAACCCCACCCCACGCCCGCTCAGCTGCTCCAGCTCTGCCCCTGCCCACTCCCAGCACCTCCCTCTCAAATGCCATCACAGGGAGGTGGTCACAGGACACTAGGGACACAAGGGCTCTTACAGATGAGAAAACGACAGCCCAGGGAAGGAGAAGGACTTGCTGGGGGTCACACGGCCAAGGCATGCAGAACCAGAAAGAAAACTGAGTCTCCTGATTCCGAGGGCTTTCACCTCCTTGCATAAGCCAAGCCCACCAAAGTGCCCAGTCGTTGCCCAGAAGACACGAAAGACTCCAGTCACTTCTTCCATGCATCAACGCTCTAGGAAATGAGCTCGCTTCCTATAGTCCCATTAAACAAAGGCTTTCGGTGAAGGAAAACTCATGCACAC
The DNA here is from genome assembly GCF_000956105.1 of Propithecus coquereli. Classification (NCBI taxonomy): domain Eukaryota; kingdom Metazoa; phylum Chordata; class Mammalia; order Primates; family Indriidae; genus Propithecus; species Propithecus coquereli. The sequence continues at coordinate 4,727,391 of NW_012151507.1, forward strand.
CCTGGAGATTTTAGCAGCTAACTTTATGAATCTGCATCCTTTCATGAAATACACTTATTCTCCTCGAAGCGGAGAAAAGGGCTCACAGGAAGCAACAGGAAACTCCCAGCCCCCGCGAACGGCACTGGCAGCTGCAGCCTGCCCTTTTCACCTTCCTGCGCTCAGCGCGGGCGTCTCCACTCCCTGCAGTCCCCTCCGGGAATTCTCCTGGCCATGGAGGCCCCTTTCCCTCAGGGGAAACGCTGTCCACTCCAGATTCTCCGTTAGACTAGGTTCCGTCTCCATTTCCTCTCTGGCGCCTGGAGCCCGGGAGTCGCCAGCTCAGCTGTGCCAGGAAGATGCTCCGGGGCGCGCGCCAGGCCAGCTGCGGCGCGCGATGTCGTCGGGACAGGCTCCGGGCACAGTGCAGGCAGCAGGGGGCGCCAGAGAGGCGGGACTCTTAAGGGGCGTCCTGCACACCTATTCCGGCTTGCTTTGATTTCCCTGCTTTGAGCACTGTGCTTGCCCTGGCCGCCTACTGATTTTCTTACGCAGGTCTCCGTGAGACTGTGACTGCTTTGCTCACCAGTCTGTCCCCAGCGTCTGGCAGATGTAAGTGCCCCATACATTTTCAGTGGATGCATGGATGGATGGATGAATCACACAGAAATAGAAAGCAAAAGCGCCCTAAGGAACGAAAACAAAGCGCCCAGTGGCACCAGCTTGTAGGCTGCTCAGGACACTCTGGTCACCTCCCTGGTACCTGTTTGCTGGGCTGTCCCAGCTGGAAAGGACACCTGGGGTGGGCAGGAGGGGTGCTTCGGGGCATTTGTTTTAGGGGCACGCCCTTCTCCACTAAACACACACAGATAGCCCCACATGAAGTTATTGTATGTGTACCTCTGTTTCACTAAGGATGAGGAGGCTTGTGTAAAAACATGGTGAATAAAAGTTACTCAATAGCACGAAGGGGAGGACAAGGGAAGGGACTGACGAGGACAAGCAGTCCTGGACTGGGCGGCTCTGGGCATCATCCCCTGGAATTGTGTGCTCATTTGTCTGAGTCCCTGCTGGGTTAGTAAATGTTTCAAATTCTTCTTGATTAAGCG
>NW_012151507.1:4729039-4738574 GCF_000956105.1 Propithecus coquereli
GAGACTCTGTCTCAAAAAAAAAAAAAAAATTAATTATCTTTCAAGAGGTTTTACAGATTCCTTAGGAAAACTGGACTTACCAAAGGCAAATGCCTTAGGGTTTCTGTGGACTGGCCCTGCCGATTTGAATAAAAGGTCTAATTAGTTGCCTTTTAACTCCATCTTTTGTTTTACTCTCTGTTCTTTCATCTTTCCCTTAAAATACCAGACTTAGCCCAGTCAACTGTGGTCTCTTGCTATAGACAGGGAGGTGTTACGAAGGTGCTCAACCACCTGATCGCCCTTTTATGAAAGCTTCCCCAGGCCCCATTTGCTTCCTGCATTCGGGGAATTTGGGTTTTGCTGTTATTTTTATGTCCTTTACTAGCCTGACCTTCCTGCACTTGCCTCCCCACAGTGATGCCATCTGGTTTTTAAAATAAATGATCTGCTTTGGGATCTGATCAGATGGTGCTTTTTATGTTTTTCTCATTTTTCCTGCAAGTTCACACGGAAGTCCCTACTTCCTAAGGAACAAATACTTAATTTGGAAACATCCTTTCCTGAGCTGTTTTCCTTCTTCATTGGGCTTTGGTTCTCATCATTTTTTCCCCTGAAATTAAAAGCAAGGGAAAGGTTTATTTTTCATCATTACCTGCTGTCCTGGCATTTTTCCTTGGACAAGTGCCCATCTCGTTTCTGTTTCTTAGCTCCCCCTCGATGGGTTTACCATGTGTGATCTCACGTTTCCTGAAGAGTAGCTGCCGTCAGGAACGACATTGGTCCCTGCATTGGGAGCAGACACAGCCTGAACACCTCTCGCGCGCTCGTATTCCTGCTTCCTGGTTCTTCCTCAGCCTGCCAGAGACGCACGCCTGAGCAAGGGCTAAAGAGTTTGCAGACACTTTCACAACTCTTATCTCATTTAATTCTCACATAGCCATGAGGCAAACTGGGCAAAGATCGTAATTCCTCCTTTACAAATGAATAAACTGGATCAGAGTGACTAACTGATTTACTGAAGGCCAAGTAGCTGGCGAATATAGCTATGTATATATATATAAATATGGTGTCAGCCTAAAATGAGCTACAGACAGACCGACTCGGCAAACAAAGAGTTTACTCGGCAATAGCAAGGGATTGCGATTCCAGGTTTGCGTGCCATGGCAGAGCGTAGGCGCAGCCAAGGGGGTCGGGGTGAGGGGAAACCTCTAAAGCAAAAAGGAGGAGTTCACGCAAGCAGTTTTGAAACAAAGACCGTTGGTTAAGGGACTTATCGCAGGTGGCGGCATTTGTTTATTGGCGGTATGGGTAGAAAAGGATCTTCATAGAAGTGGCTTCACTGGAAAATTCGTTTGGGGAAGTCCTTTGTGGCAGTTCCTGTTATAGGTATATGTGAGTGAGGCCTCTTCCTTCTTGGCATCCTGCCTCTATTTTGTTAGGATTTGACATAAGTGACTCCATTTTGGTACTGACAACTTATGTATACATATGGATAGTAAAATATACACATGCATACATATAGCTGAATACAGCCTCCTGACTCCCTCTAATTTCTAAATTTTATGCTGTTGCAGGAAAGCCCTCAAGAATGAACTTTATTAAAAAGGTATTTCAGATATTCCTCTTCCACCCAATCTAATGACTGGCAACCCAAACGTCTGTGGGATGCCAGCTTTGGGCTCGCCCCATGAGCGGGATCATGTGCCCCACACCGCAGGATCAGAGGAGAAACGGGAGCAGCTTCAGGGTGCCCCGAGACAGTGCCGGTGGCGTGTGGGACCGAGCCTGAGGGATTTCGGAGACTCATCCTGAGTGCGTGTGAGGGCCGCAGGCACGAGTCTCCCTTGGGTAGAGCTCAGAAGTTCTGTCTTAGTTTCAAGGTACGGATTTGCATTCAAGTTTCCTCAAGGAAAAAGGAAAAGGTGGTGTGTGTGTGTTGAGGAGTAATGTAGTGAGTATTCTCCCAAACTGAAACTAGAACCGGGCTGCTCTCCCTGCCTCTCGGGGGCTGCGAAACCTCTCCGGTGGCAGCTCTGCTTCTGCGTCCATGCCATTCTCGCCTTAACACATCCACCTGCTGACGTCGGCTTCAGTCTGGCCTCTGAAAACCACCCCAGCCGCCTCCCAGCACGTGGCCTTTCAGCTCATCTGCTCTGCTTCCGGACTCGGTCTCCGTGTCTCCCAAACTCCTTCTTGAGACAGAGCTGATGGGCTGAGCTCCTTCCCTCAAGCCACCATACCAGGCGGAGGTTGTCTAGGAGGCAACGGAAGCTCTGTCCCGGGACAGATCCTTCACCTTGATCCATGAAATTGTGTTTTGTGGAGCGGGAGGGAGGTCGTTTAGAGTAGAGAGGCCTGTGGGCAGAGAAGACTGCCTTGGGAAGAGATGTGGGCTGGTAAGAGATACTCAGCAACTCTAGATCAGTGCCCGAAAGTAATCTCTTCCTTGCCACGTTTAGGCATGCGTTTCTTCCCGTGGAGGGGGAAAGCGCGGGACAGCCATTCAGTAACGATGCTTGGGCCCTCTGTTCCTGGCACTGTCCTCGGCATAGGAAAGGTAATATTTCAAAGGTTGTTGATAAAGGTTGTGGGTGGGAAGGGAAAAGGGGAAGGCAGAGACGATGTCCTGATGACTTGGGTTTCCCTTCTCACCCACACATAGGAAAACAAGAAAAATAGCAACAGCACAGGGAAAATAGATTTTATCTTTTGTTTTTTTTCTGGGACTCTGCTTTCCATTTACAGTTTTCTATGGAAAAATGCTTCGCATGGCTTGCATCAAAGAGGAAGAACATGCTTCCTAAATGCACTTAAAGACTACATTTGTGGGGGGCAATGGGAGAAAACAGATGAACAGTCATTCCGGTTGGGCAGGTGTTAGAGCCTGGCCCCGGAGTCCGACTGTGAGTATTTCCTAAATCAACACATATAAAAGCCCAGTAGTTACTCAAGTGGGGATCTGCAAAATATTTCGATGTTTCCAGCAGCTTCTCATACGTTACAAGTTTAGAAATTACCGATCGAGCACAATCCACTTGCTGTCTTTGGTATGGAATCAAGACAGTTCCTGCTCTATTGTTGACGAAATGACCAGCACTCCGTGGAGGGCCGTGAGAGTCGCGGAGAGCCCCACGCCACCGGAGCAGTGCGTTGGAAAATGTGCCTAGACCAGAGCTGTGGACTGGGTCTTGGTGTGTAAAATCACAAAAGCAAAACCTTTTGGCTTTTGGGAAGGTTCACAAAGGGCCAAAATGTTGGTCTGTCTCTTTAAATAGTCCCTTGTACCTAAACATATTTTTACATACCAATTTTACCAACTCATTTTAATTTTGAAACATCTGACCACCCCGAGAGACAAGTACCATGAACCCTATTTTAAAAGGAGGAAACTATGGAGATTAAGGGAATTTGATCCACGGAAGGGTTAGAACAGAGTCTGTGCTCCCCCATGGCATCCCCAGCCCCTCCATGCCACTGCTCACCTCTCTTCCACCTCATCAAAATGACATAAAAAATTTAAAAAATTTTAGCTCCCATCTATATTAAGTTTATACTGATTTTTTCCTAGGAGATAATTAGCATAAACTTTAGTTTCAGAATAGCATCTATGAAGAACTTACAGAAAAGCAGAATATTTTCCATAGAATGTGACGAAAGGTTGTTAAAATATTCCCTCTTTATTGTTTTCAGACTGAATGGGAGATTAATAATTAGCCTGAAATTGTTTTAAGTGATTATTAAATAACTTAAACCTTTATTCATTTCTTCCAATCCTACTTTTTACTTAGTCCATATATTTCTGCCCTTTCAAGAGTCAGTATATTTAGCAGAAAGAGGATGGGATCCAGACAGCTCTGCAGTCTGTTCACTCCTCGTGTTGCTGGGGACACCGGTCGGCTGATCATGCCTCAGTTTCTCCACCATTCATCGTGGCCTGATTATGCGCTAGGTGCTTTACATATAGTGTCTGTCCTTTCCATTATCCTACTAGATGGTTCATATTTTCCCCATGTGACCGCTGAGGATATTCAGTTTTTGAGTCTCAAAGAAAGACATGTTGGTAAATATGAGAGCTGGGATGTGAACCCAGCTTTTTCCCGGGGCTGGGACTCTCTGAGTGACTGGCTGGTTCTTCTTATTTGACTGAAGTTAAGTAAACTTACTGGTAGGTAATGCCTCAGTGTGACATGTATTATTACAGGGAGGGATCTCATTACTGGAACATGTTCATCTATTCATTTCCTCTCTGAATTCTTTAATTCCTCAGAGAACAGAAAATCTCTTCCCTGCAGATCAGTTAAATCCATGTAACAGATTTCAGTAAGCATGACTCAAAGGGTTTTAATTAAGAAAGCATTACAATGTAATTTATTTTTGAAGCTGGAACTGTGGTCTCCCACCAGCAAAATTAAGTGATGAGAGACTGCCAAGGAGGCGAGCACACCACTCGCTCAAAGTCAACAATTTGGCTTTAAGTGAGAACAGTTTGTCCTTTAAAAATACAGTTCTGGTAGGTTAGATCCAATTTTCAGGGGTCAGAATGTCTCAACAGAAGGAACTACCTTCTTTGTGGCTTTTTAGCCTATGTAAAAGTGGAATAACATCAGATGTGGCAACTCACGAGATGTTTTATGTGAGTGATCCCTGAGCTTCTGCCTGGGAATTTCGTGCTTTGCAGATTACCTGTGGATGCAGCTAGCTCTCTTCCGAATACCCACTCTCCAGGCCAGCCACAGAATCTAGCCAGCCTGTGCTTCAGGGATTCAGAATGATTTTGCTATTAGCACCAGTAAAACTGAATTAAAAAGGAAATCTGCTAAAAACAAAAACAAATAAATAAACAAAGCACAAGAATATAATGTGTCCCAAATTAAATATAACTTTGGATTTTCAAAATTAAAAAAAAATTTACAGTTTATATGCTTTTCTATCATTGCAGCACTTAATGTTGATTCTGTACTCTTTCTGGAATCTTGCTTCACTCTTGTTGCAGCAACACTGACGTTCCTGGGGCTCCGGCCACCTCTCTCATTGCTCCCCCTCTGTCTCTGCTGAGTTCTCTTCTTCCTTCTGATCCGCATCTCTGGGCGCGCCGGTGTTGTTTCTGCGGTTCCCTACCTTCCTCACGATACGTGCCGTTGCGTGCAGGGTTCAGCCGTGGTGGCCAGCCGCCAGGACGGCCCTCAAAGATCTCACCCCCTGGCGTGCACGCCCTTCTGCGAGTCTCCTCCCACGTCGTACCAGGGTTGGTCTGTATGCCCAAGACCGTTGGCGGAAGTGATGGCATGTCACTTCTGAGATTAGGTTATAAATGACTGTGGCCCCCTTCTTGGGCCTCTCGGGCTTTTCCCCCTCTCCTGGATCACTCGGGGGGAAGCTACGTTGCGAGCAGCCCTTGGAGAGGCCCACCTGGTAAGGAGCCAAGGCCATCTGCCAACAGCAATGTGAGTGAGCTCGGAAGCAGATCCTGCAGCCCCGGTACCTTTGTTGGAACCTCATGAGGGACCCCGAGCCGTAACCACCTAGCCACGCTGCTCTAGCATTCCTGACCCACAGACATTGTAAGATAGTAAATGCCTGTTGTTCTAATCTGCTAAGTTTTGGGGTAATTTGTTACATAGCTGTAGATAACATATCATCTATTCTCATGTCATCAACTACAACCTCCAAATTTAATTTTCCAGTTTGGATTCTTCACTTACACTCCAATCCCAGATTCACAATTGCCTGAATGTCCTGCCAAAAACAGAGCCAATATCTTCTTCTCGGATCATTTCCTATTCCCAGTGGCTCATTTAAGTCCTTTCCAAACCTGCTCCTGCTCCCAAGTACCTACGTCATTTAAAGGCACCATCTTCCTTCTGGTCGTAGAGCCAGTATCTGCTATCTTTGACTTTTCTTTCCTTTGCCCTCATGTACATCACCGGCCAAGTTTTAAAAAAAATATTTTAAAATGTGTATTAATTCATTTTATTTTTTAATTTTACTTTTAATTATGGGCATAACAGTTGTATATATTTATGGGGTACATGTGATGTTTTGACATAGGCATATCATGTATAATAATCAAATATGGGTAATTGGGGTATCCACCACCTCAAGCATTTATCATTTCTTTGCATTAGGAACATTCCAATTCCACTCTTTTACTTATTTTAAAGTCTACCATAGCTTATTATCAACCATAGTCACTTTGTTATGCTATCAAGTATTGCTCATTCTACCTACTTACCTAACTAATTTTGCACCCATTAACCATTAACCCACTTTATCCCCCCACTACCCTTCCTACACTCTGGCAACCATCATTCTACTCTCTGTCTCCATGAGATCAATTGTTTTAATATTTAACTCCCATATATGAGTGAGAACGTGTGCGATTTGTCTTTCTATGCTTGGCTTATTTAACATTTAACACTTGACATAATGTTCTCCAGTTCTAGCCTTGTTGTTGCAAATGACAGGATGTCATTCTTTTTTATGGTGAAATAGTATTCCATTGTATATATGTACCACAATTTCTCTATCCATTCAACCTTTGATGGACACTTAGGTTGATTCCAAACCTTGGCTATTGTGAATAGTGCTGCAATAAACATAGGAGTGCAGATATCTTTTCCATACACTGATTTCCTGTCTTTTGGATTTATACCTAGCAGTGGAATTGCTGGGTCATAATAGTTCTATTTGTTGTTTTTTGAGGAACCTCCTTACTGTTCTCCATAGTGGCTGCACTAATTTCCATTGCCACCAACAATGTACTAGGGTTCCCCTTTCTCCACATGCTCAAATAGCATTTGTTATTACCTGTCTTTTTTATAAAAGCCATTTTAATTGGGGCGAGATGATATCTCATTGTAGTTTTGATTTGCATTTCTCTGATGATTAGTGATGTTGAGCATTTTTCATATATCTGTTGGTCATTCATATGTCTTCTTTTGAGAAATGTCTATTCAGATCTTTTGCCCATTTTTAAATTGGATTATTTGATTTTTTTCCTATTGAGCTATTGGAGCTAGTTATTAGTCCCTTGTCAGATGGGTGGTTTGCAAATATTTTCTCCCATTCTCTGCGTTGTCTCTTACTTTGTTGATTACTTCCTTTGCTTGTGCAGAAGCTTTGTGATCCCATTTGTCCAATTTTGTTTTGGTTGCCTGTGCTTTGGGGTATATTACTCAAGAAATCCTTGCCCAAGCCAATGTCCTGAAGCATTTCCCCAACATTTTCTTTTAGTAGTTTCATAGTGTCAGGTCTTAGATTTAAGTCTTTAATCCATTGTGATTTGATTTTTGTATATGGTGAGAGATAAAGGTCTAGTTTCATTCTTCCACATATGGATATTCAGTTTTCCCAGAACCATTTGTTGAAGAGAAATTCCTTTCTCCAATGTAAGTTCTTGGTACATTTGTCAAAGATCAATTCACTATAGATGTGTGGATTTATTTCTGGGTTCTCTATTCTGTTCCATTGGTCTATGTGTCTGTTTTTATGCCAATACTGTACTGTTTTGGTTGCTATAGCTCTATAGTAAAATTTAAAGTCAGGTAATATGATTCTTGCACTTTTGTTGTTTTTGCTCAGGATGGCTTTGGCTATTCTGGGTCTTTCATGGTTACATATAAATTTTGGGAGTTTTTTTTCTATTTCTGTGAAGAATGTCATTGATATTTTGACTGGGATTGCATTGAATCTGTAGATTGCTTTGGGTAGTCTGGACGTTTTAACAATATTGATTCTTACGATCCATGAGCATGGGATATCTTTCCATTTTATGTGTTCTCTTCCATTTCTTTCATCAATGTTTTATAGTTTTCATTGTAGAGACCTTTTGCTTCTTTAGTTAAGTTTATTCATATATACTTTATTTTATTTGTAGCTATTATAAATGTTATTACTTTCTTGTTTTCTATTTCAGATTATTTGCTGTTGGCATGTAGAAATGCTACTGATTTTTATGTGTTAATTTTGTGTCCTGAAATTTTACTGAATTTATTTATCAGTTCTAATAGTTTTTTTGTGGAGTCTTTAGGTTTCTCTAAATATAAGATCATATTGTCCACAAATAAGAAAAATTTGACTTTTTTCTTTTCAATTTGGATGCACTTTATTTCTTTGTCTTGTCTGATTGCTCTAACTAGAACTTCCAGTACTATGTTGAGTAACAGTCATAAAAATAGGCATCCTTGTTTTGTTCCAGATCTTAGAGGAAAGGCTTTCAGTTTTTCCCCATTCAGTATGAGACTGGCTGTGGGTTTGTCATATATGGCTTTTATATTGTTGAGGTATGCTCCTTCTATATCTAGTTTTTTGAGAGTTTTTATCATGAAGTGGTGCTGAATTTTATTGAATGCTGAAGCATCATTTGAAATGATCATATGGTTTTTGTCCTTTGTTCTGTTGATACGATGTATCACATTGATTGATTTGCATATGTTGAACCATCATGGCATCCCTGGGATGAATCCCACTTGGTCATGATAAATAATCTTCTTAATGTTTCATTGAATTCAGTTTGCTAGTATTTTGTGGAGAGTCCTCTTTTTGTGTGTGTCTTTGTCTGTTTGGTATCAGGGTGACACTGGCCTCACAGAATGAGTTTGGGAGTATTCCCTCCTGTTTGATTTTTTGGAATAGTTTGAGTAGGATCCGTATTAGTTCTTCTTTCATTGTTTGGTAGAATTCAGCAGTGAAGCCACTGGGTCTTTAGCTTTCTATTACTCCTTCTGTTCTTCCTGGTTCAATCTTGGTCACGATTTTGTTTTGGCTGCCTGTATGTGTATGTGTCTAGGAATTTATCCATTTCTTCTAGGCTTTCCAGTTTATTGGCCACCAAGTTTTGATGTTTCTGCCCTCAAAATGTCTCCCATCATCCACCTCAACTGCATTTCTCTACCACCTTCTCAGGGGCTCTCCTCAGTTCTGGTCTCTGCCTCTTTCCACTCACCCCACATACTGCTGCCAGGCTAATCTTCCCTATCCCCTACTTTCCTTCTGTCAGTTGCCTGCTCAAAAAGCCCACAGTGGATCCCTATTGTTTAGAGAATTGAGTCCTAACCCTGGTTCATTGGAAGGCACCTGGGCTTGAAGTCAGAAGACCTAACTGAGAGTCAGAGCTCTGCCACGTTAGAAAGCTAGAGAACCTTAATTTACTTAACCTCTCGGAATCTCACTTTTCCTGTCTGTGAAAGGGGTCACAGTTACCTCACTGTCTACTGCATAGGGTAGTTATCAGGCCCAAAGGAGAGAATGAATACAAAACACTATTACAGTGCACGGCGTCTTGAGGCACTTATCACCATGACCCCCACTCCCACCAAGCCATTAGAAGCTTGGAAAGGATAATAAGATGCCTGCCACGCCCTCGACTCCACACAAGCCCATTTCGTCTGTGCTGCTTTCTGGTTTCTCGCTTTCCTCTATCTAGTCCCTGCTCACTCTGTAGACTCCAGCTCAGTCTTTTTTCAACGGACCCCTGTTCAGAGGCTTCAACACATACTCTTCCTCTTCTGTTCTTAAAGATGGTGATAAACACATCTCAAAATGATCTTGAGGC
>NW_012151507.1:4739151-4740488 GCF_000956105.1 Propithecus coquereli
CCTCGGCCTCCCAGAGTGCTAGGATTACAGGCGTGAGCCACCGCGCCCCGCAATCTCAGATCGTTTTCTGTGTATCAGTCTTATCACCTCAACTAGATTGCAAGTTACAATGCACTTTATGTTTTGGGTGATAATTACTTCTTACCATGCCTTGCATTGTGCTGTATGCTTTACGTGCATTATCTGTTGAACTTCACTGCAGTCCTGCAAGGCAGATGTTTTCATCCCCAGCTTATTGATGAGGAAGCTATGGTTCAGAAATGACAAGAAATTTGCTCAAGGTCACGCATTTAGAAAGCTGTGGAGCCAAGATCTGAACAGACAACACTCTGGCTCTGCTATGCCATGTGCTTGCCTTGCCCCTGGGCAGTGGTCAGGTGGGCATAATTGACTCCTTAGGCCTTGACCTGGGCTATATGTACGTAGCCAAGGTAAAGTGGAAGACAGGACCAGAAAAAATAAATGGAAGGGGAAAAAGAAACAAAGGTAATATCTAAGGGCTATTACTTTTTTTTTAAGATGGAAAAAACTTAATGTGTTTATAAATGTGTTTATATGCTGAAGGGAAGGAGCCAACGGAGCAGAAGAGGTACAAGCTATGACACTAATAATAGCTGACATTTATTAAGCAGAGCCATGCGCCAGGAGCCATGCTAAGTACTCTACCAGGATTACTTCACTAATCCTTCATAACACTCTCATAAAGTAGGTACTATTATTATCATAATATTTTACAGATGAGGAAAGTGAGGCTTTGTCCAAGATCATACAATGAGTGGTAATTTAAAAACAGGGGGTCTGAACCACTGTGCCTGGAAATGAAGAGGTAGATGTCTTTCCTAGGATGGAAGCCAAGCTGCTGTCTGATGAGCACCCAGTAAATACAGTTCCAAGTGCTTTAATGACATTCATTATGGAGCTCATAGTATCCTTCAGGAAAGCTCTGTACACATCCCATTTTAAAAGCAAGAAAACCAAGACTCTGGCTAGGGACTCGCTCAAAGTCTTTATCTTTTCTCTTTAAACACTCATGCATTATAATGAATGTGGGGGTCTGTGTCCTCAAACCATCATCAGCCATTTTTTCCCAACACTTCTCATCTAGTGAACTGGAATGAGAATTCCTAGCTCAGGAAAGTGATGAACTTGGAAGCAGTAACTTGTGTTTGTTTGAACAATTCTTCCCAAGAGGCTGGACTCTCCTCTTGTGGATCTGGCAATTACGCCTTCACTGTTGACAGTGGGACTCTTAGTCACACTTTTAATGATACAGGCATGGTACTGTTTACAACACTCATTTCACTGAATAAGGACACTGAATTTTTGTATTTTTTTAA
>NW_012151507.1:4742126-4774364 GCF_000956105.1 Propithecus coquereli
TTTATTGTTTTCCCTTTTCCGGAATGACATATAAATGAAAATATACATCTTTTTTTTCTGGTCTTTATCAGTTAGCATAAATGCTTTTGAGAGTCATCCATATTGTTGCATTTATGAGTAGTTCATTCCTTTTTTTTTTTTTAAAGAAAAGTCTCTAGAGGTTAATGTTCATTCCTTTTTATTAATGAGTATTATTCCATAGCACGGACGTACCAGAATACGTGTCTCCTTTCATCAATTGATGGACATTTGGGTTGTTTTCGATTTTGGACTAGAAATAATGTATTCGTTTGCTAGGGCTGCTGTAACTAAGTACTAAAAAACTGGGTGGCTTAAACAACAGAAATGTTATCGTCTACAGCCTGAAGGCTAGAAGTCCAAAATCAAGGGGACAGCGAGATTGGTTCCTTCGGAGGACTGTGAGGAAAGGATCTATTCCAGGTCTCTCTCTTTAGTTTGTAAATGGCCATCTTCATGTCCACACGGCATTCTCCCTGTACATGCCTTACATACATTCATTACCCTAAAGACGAATGATGTTATTTGTCATATGTATCTTTTCTTTGGCAAAGTGTCTATACACAGCCTTTGCCCATTTTTTAAATTGGGTTGCTTGTTTTCTTCTTAGTCATTAGAGTTCTTCATAGATTCTGGACACGAGTCCTTTAGCAAACATGCGGTTTGTAAATATTTTCTCTCACTCTGCAGCTTGTCTTTTCATTTTCTTAAGAAAGTCTTTTGAGGAGCAGAAAATTTTAATTTTGATAAAGTCCAATGTACCTTCTTTTAAAATTTTTGTTCATGCTTTTTGTGTCTTACCTAAGAAATCATTGCCTAACACAACATCCCAGAGATGTTCCCCTCTGTCTTCGAGAAATGTTGTAACTTTAGGTTTTACATTTAGGCCTATGGTCCATTTTGTGTTAATTTTTGTATGTGGTATGAAATGTTTTTTCCCCAGATTTTAACAATATAAAATTTTTGGTTGTGGAAAGATGACATATAGGTACTAGACATGCTAGATAAAATAGGACAAAAACAACTTTCAATGCAAAGCTTGATTTACAAGAAAAACAAGGAAATCCCATGGTGTAAAAGATAAGGAGGGACCTGAAAGCAGAGTGCTGAGTATACGAATCAACACCACAGCCGTCTACACTAGGGATGGGGTGGGGAGGGATTAGGGCATAAAGTTTCTACTGACCTAGGGACTTAAGATTAGCAATCACGTGAGCATAGGAGAGGAGTCTTGGGTTCACTAAAGGTAGCCTATAGTAGCTGAGACTCAGTATACTAATAAAAGAGTAATGCCTGAATTCCTGAAAGGGTACATTTTCAGAGAAAGAATGGCAAGAAGAAACAAAAATCATTCACCAACTCAAGGAAATGACAAGGAAGCTTGAGTTTGTCTCCTGAGAATTCTCCTGAAAAATTGAAACTGTCCTGCACCTTGCACAGATTCGAGGGTTAAGTTGATAATACCTGAGTGGTCCAGAAACTCCCCAAAATTGATTACCTGTAATACTTTTTGAATACTTGGCAGAACTGACGTAAAACTGGAGAGCGACTTCTATGGGATTCCTATAGAAAAAAATATTCCTACTAAAAATAAGTTGCAATACCAATAACGATTTATAAAACAAGGCAGAACCCATTAGGCCCAGCACAGACGTCCGCGTAGTCTGTGTGTTGCACACAGCAGGGCACACGGATGATCATGAGAACAGAGCCCCTGCAGTTGCATGTTGCGCTGGCCCCAGAAACCACTTACCACCAGCGAGAACCAGCAGGCACCGCAACAGGGGGATTAGAGCCTAAGAACGTCCTATTATTGTTGCAACAATAATATCAAGGGGAACATAAAACTTGATTTGAAAGAAACACTTACAATCCTAAGAAAATAACAAGGCAGATTTGAAAGTTTTTTGAAAAAGATAAATCAAAATATATTGCCAAGATTGCACCACAGAGAAATAAAGAGATAGAAAAGAAGGCACTAGGAGAAGAATTGACTTGATCTTTTAAGGCATGGCTGTTTGGCAGTTTTTTCTTGATAGAAAGGAGACTATTACAGGGCAAGAAGCTCTTTAGTTGTCTCCATTTTCTCAGCTGAAAAAGAAAATTATACAGAGTAAAATCTTAAGAAGGGATCTGAACTTTAGGAATATCAGGATAAAAAATCCTATGAAAGGATCTTTTATGAGAGAATTTAGAATTAATAGCAAGGGGATTAAATGCAGAATATAGTTGCTGCGAAGGCAGAAGCGGTTAGAACAGACAGAAGGCCTGTTTCGGCATTGGGTACTCAAACTCTAAGTGGAAGAAGTTTTGAAATATCTTTATGGAAGAAAAGGAGAAATAAGAATTAAACGGTGATATTTAATGCTGGGGTTTAACAGAAGAAGAGAGCCCAATTTGCATCTGGGTGAATATATTATTATTTCTTTAAGTCTTACAAAAAATATTTATTTATCTCATGCGAAATAGTTATGGGGAAAGTGAGAAAGTCGTGTTCATATTTACACTTTTCATTGTGAAATCATATTTCTGATTATTTCGGCCACATCTGGAGTAAGTTTACAAATGGGGACCACTGCCAAGCGCCAGGATCCAGGATCGAGTTGGTAACATCAACGACAATCACAAGCAGAACGCCAAGAAGGAAATCGCCAGTCTCTTCAGAGCTGACTTGTGCTTCCAATTAACATAGGACCTCAAGTATCTCATCAAAATTTTCTTTCAAAAATAATACGAATTCCTGGTGAATGGAAAAAGGCAGGAGATACTAAGAACTAGACAGAGGATGAGGGCGTTTAGCTGGAGACAATCTGTTTACAAAAACAGGCCTGGACTGCTTTCCAAAGTCATCAAGCAACAGTGGTCTTCAGCCAGTCTTTCTTATAATAAAATAAGGAAGAACTCATTCCAAATTTTAAAAGTAGGTGGGTTAGAATTTTAGCTGCGTTCTTCTGGGAAAGCTATTTTCTCTCCTCCTAAACTCCCCCCTTAAGTAGGGCATACCGTTCGGAATTCAAAACCTGCTGGCCAAGTTTCCAGGATAAACAAGACTTTGTTGTGGCTCTAGAATCAGCCCTGTCTTGAAAGCTGATTTAGTTTGGAAAGAGGGGAGAAGGGAGAGGAAGAGGAGTTCTTAAATAAAAGGAATATGGACTTTAAAAACAAACAATGAGGTTCAAAATGCCTGGATCTTGTTCCTGGCACTAGTATTTCTCCAGGCAACTGTAGGCCCTTACGATGCTAAGCCAGCTTGGCAGAGCCGAGAGCTGGCGGGGGACCTGAGGAAAGCTCCAGTGTGAAAGCCACCAAGAGGTGGGGAGGGACTGTGTTTACAGGGATGGTCTTAGAAGACAACATAAGCTTCTCGGGAAAGCAGGAAACAACTGACCCTGCTTGAAGGAAAAATGTAGAATAAGGAAAATGCTCCATTGAATAAATTAGATGGAAGAGTATGAGGTTAAGTATTAATATCAGAAATAAAACTAAGAAAATGGTTGACTTTTTGTTGTTGTTGGCTGATCTTTGTCTGAAATAGAGATTTAAAATTTTTTCTTTTATGTTATGTTGCCCAGGTCAGCCAAAAAAAAAAAAATTGTTTTTTCTTTTAAATCCATCTTAATAATACCAAAGAAGCCCCTCAACTCAAGGAAAGTAAGATGAGAAATGTAAGGAAACAGGTTTAGTTTAGTGCTTGCCAGTAAGACTGAAGGTTAAAGGGAAAAAGTTACAAAACAGTGATATTTTCCCAATTTCTTACAGAAGAAGCCATTGTTCACTGAGCTAATGACATTTTTTCTTTTTCTTTTTTTTTTTTTTTTTGAGACAGAGTCTCACTCTTTTGCCCGGGCTAGAGTGCCGTGGCGTCAGCCTAGCTCACAGCAACCTCAAACTCCTGGGCTCAAGCGATCCTCCTGCCTCAGCCTCCCGAGTAGCTGGGACTACAGGCACGCGCCACCATGCCCAGCTAATTTTTTCTATATATTTTCAGTTGTCCGATTAATTTCATTCTATTTTTAGTAGAGACGGGGTCTCGCTCTTGCTCAGGCTGGTTTCGAACTCCTGAGCTCAAACAATCCACCCGCCTTGGCCTCCCAGAGAGCTAGGATTACAGGCGTGAGCCACCACACCCGGCCTACATTTTTTCATTAAGAAAATTATATTTTTTATAATGCTAAAAGATCTACTTTTTTGCTCTTCACTTTATAGAGGTAAAAAATACTTTGACTTGTAGTCATTTTAAATGTTTTGAATCAATTCTGATGATTGCAACAAATTAATATGTGAAAATTAATGTGAAAATTAATGAGGTTTTAAAAATTATATGACTTGATGTAAAAGAGTCAATGGTAACCTAAGTTTTTCTTAGTGGTGTATTGTTTCCAATCCCTATAAAAGATTAGTTTATCTCGGGTTTATCAACCTTAGCACTCTTAACATTTGGGACCAGATAATTCTTTGAAGTGGGGGGCTATGCTGTGTATTACAGGATATTTAGGGCCTCCCCCAGCTAGATACCAACAGCAGCTATGAGAAAACCAAAAATGTCTCTAGACATTGACAAATGTCCTCCGAAAGGTAAAATCATCCCCAGTTGTGAACCATCGGTTTATCTTCATAGTGTTAAGATAAACTACTTAAGATTCACCTTCTAATTACAGTAGAAACAAAGTAAGCATGTTTAATTATTATCCTCAACAATGGAGTGTTTGTGGCAAAGTAACTGGTGTCGAGGTGCTGCATATAAAGCATTAAATAATACTTAAAAATATTAGCGATGACAATGAGGGCTTGTGGGGAAGGGAGGGGAGGACATGGAGAGAGGGAAGGTGATGAGGACGGGGCATAGTCACACTTTCCAAGCTTGGGAATGTGTAGATCAGCCGACTCTGGTTCTCACTTGGCACTAGGTCAGAGCTCTGGAGCGGGAAGGGGAGTGGAGCAGTCAGGTGGAGGTAAAAGAATTTGATGGGTTTTTCAGTCAAAATATTGGTTTTTCTTGTTACAATTATCTCTAAGGCTTAACTTCTTTAGCAAAGGGCATTTTCTGGTACCAATGAATATTGACTTGGCTTTGTGAAAAATACACACCCATCAGACAAGGAGGATTCATTTCCAGGGCAGACATAAAGAAAACAGATGTTGTATTATTCACTGATTCAGTAAAGCTTTAGAATTCCTCATATTACATTCAGATTTACTGAAATCCACACCCATTATGCATATAGATTCAATAAATAGTTCATGCATGTGACGCACTCAATAAATGCTAATTGCATGCCTTTTATTAAATTTCCTGCAGTGAATGCTAGCAAGGGTCTTGTAAGTCAATGTTGTCCTACGCTGTAAAGGGAGGATGAGAGATCAGCAAAGATAAGCGGCTGTCCAGGATAATTCAAGTTATTGTGACACGTGAGCACAGGTCTCTTTCCATGGGTCCAAGGCGCTTTCTCCCACCCGCAGCTGCTTTTCACGAACTTGTATGTTTAAAACTGAACACAGGCAAACCACGCAGCTCCCGAGAAATGGCAGATGGCATATTTTCTCCTCATCCCTCTTTTGTCTTTCTTGTCTCCTTTCCTCTACCCCGCCCCCTTTGACTCCTTAGGCCTGTCAGTGACACCCTGCTGTTTGCTCATCCTGCGACAGGGAGCAAGAGTTGAAGAGGTTGTTGTAGACGGCATTGCACTTGGGACCCAGCTGCTTGCACCAAGAGGTACAACCGTTCAGTTTTTTTTTTGTTGTTGTTTGTTTGTTTTTTTTGAGACAGAGTCTCACTGTGTTGCCCGGGCTAGAGTGAGTGCCGTGGCGTCAGCCTAGCTCACAGCAACCTCAAACTCCTGGGCTCAAGCGATCCTTCTGCTTCAGCCTCCCGAGTAGCTAGGACTACAGGCATGCACCACCATGCCCGGCTAATTTTTTTGTATATATTTTTAGTTGTCCGATTAATTTCTATTTTAGTAGAGATGGGGTCTCGCTCTTGCTCAGGCTGGTTTCGAACTCCTGAGCTCAAACAATCCACCCGCCTCGGCCTCCCAGAGAGCTAGGATTACAGGTGTGAGCCACCGCGCTGGCCCAGACAGTTATAATAGAAGAGATGGATCATTGGTTTTGCGCCACCAAAGAGAGCAAGTGGGGCCCTCAGGGATGGCAACAGGAGCTTGCCCTAGGGCCAGGTTGCTATCAGCCAGTGGGTATAAGTGAATACAGCTATACTGGTTTTAAGTTAGTGAACTGCTTCCTTCTCTTTGGTAAATAGTTGCTGCCCTGAGCCCCCAGCCCAGCCCTCCCACCTCCTTGCAACACAGTACCGATTTTAAAATATTTTGAGTATCACTCTGCCTCAGGCTAGTGCTTTTAATGCTTTTAGCTAATACTTGAGTTTTGTAAGGAAATATATTTTATTGAGCTTCCAGATCACACAAGAGGACAAATTTGCAATCATATGGGGTAAATGGCTGGTAAAAATGGGAAGAGATTTAAGAGGAGTTGGGTGGAAATACGGGGTTAATTTCTCTGCACTTCCACAGTGATGATAATCATCACCACTCCTCAGCTTTGATCCAAGGAGAAAGGTGAGAGGAGAAATGAGGCCTGCTAGAGCAGAAGGGAGTGCCTGGCACAGAGCAGATGCTCAATAAATATTTGTGACTGAATAAATAATTGAATACACGACTGCATGGTAAGAAGAAGTTCTGCCTCATGAAACTTGTTTTCATGAGGACTGAGTAAGATGATTAATCATTGCAACAAATGTAAAACATCTGTTCTGTGTCGGGTTTGGGCTAGGGTACAAAGTTGAATCAAATATGGTGTTACCAACCAAAGACTATTAATCAATTTAGAACGGAAACATAAGGCTGAGAAATGACACACCTATGCAGCCAGGAATTGATGGGCCAGAGAAAGGTCTGATATTAAAAAGAAAAAAAAAATGATACCGGTAAAAGCAGAAGTAGAACCACCAAGCTTTATGAGATAATTCTCCCACTATACTCGACCTCACTAAACTTCCACTCAGCATGGATTCCTTGCCCTCTGCTTTCTAGCTGTGACCAAAAAAGGGAAGTCTTAGCACCAGGTTACATGGAAAAAAAGAACGAGGCCAGGATGTTTGCTCCCCTGGATTCCTCCCTGTGAGATCACCTTAGGCTGGCTGCATCCCCCGACCAAAAGTCAAGACAGCCCTCTCCACGTGACTTTGTCCTTCCCTCATCCCTTCAAGTGGTTCGGATTATATCAGAGAACAAAAGAGAAAAATCCTTCTTATGAAGCTTACATTTGAACAGGGGGAGAAAGACCATAAACAAAAAACAATTAGGTACTACAGAATGTTAGAACTTTTAAATGTTCTGGAAAAATAGAGAAGGAAAAAGGACTGAAGTATACTCAGGAGAGACTTCGCTGGGAAGGTGAAATCCGATCACACACTTGGAAGGCATTCAAGAAAATCGTTCACGCAGCTGTCCGAGGACAGGCTTTCCTGGCAGGGGACACAGCGAGGGCGAGGCCCTACGTAAGGCAGGAGCTACCTGGGGTATCTGAGAAACAGTGCAGAAGCCAGTGTGGCTGTAGCATAGCGAGGAAGGGAAAGACAGACAAAAAGGTCAGCAGGTAACTTGAGGATGCATCATGAGAGACCTTGTATGCCACTGAAAGGATTCTGGCTTTTACTCCAAGGAAGATGGAGAGTTTTGAGCAAAGAAATGGCCCCATCCGATTAAATTTTCAAAGAATTATTTTCACCATTCTCTTGATAATAGACGATGGGGAGAATGGGCATGGTAGAAGCCTGAGATGAGTTAGAAAGGTACCGCAGTATTCCACGTAAGGGATGATGACAGCAAAGGACTGGGTGGCCACAGTGGAGGTAATGAGAACTGGTCAAATTCTAGATATTTATGTATATATGTATGTATGTAAGAATGAATGACAGGGTCTCGCTCTGTTGCCCAGGCTGGAATGCAATAGCTCACTGCAACCTCAAATTCTCGGGCTCAAGCGATCCTCCCACCTCAATCTTCCATGTAGCTGGGACTACAGGCGCATGCCACCACACTCAGCTAATTTTTTTATTTTTTGTACAGATGGGATCTCACTGTGTTGCCCAGGTTGGTCTCAAGCGATCCTTTTGCCTTGGCCTCCCGAAGTGCTGGGATTATAGGAATAAGCCACTGCGCCTGACCTTTAGATATATTTTAAAGGTAGAACCAGAGGATTTCCTGATGAATTAGAGGTGGATTGTGAGAGAAATTAAGGAGTCCATCTGATACAAGGTTTCTGGCCTAAGCAACTGGAAGGATTCAGTTGCCATCAACCAAGATGGGGCAAAATGCATGCGGAGTAGGTCCGGGGGAGCAGACTGGAATTTTGATCTGTACATGCTAAATTAGAAACGAATAATAATGAAGAGGTCGGAATATTGGACGTGAGTCTAAATTCAAAAGAAGAGACAAACTTGAGATTTGCCAGCACATGGATGCCATTTCGAATTACAAGATTAGGTAAGATTACTAAGGGAAAGTGTGTAGAGAATAGACTAAGGGCTGAATCCTGGAGCACTCCAGTGTTAAGAGCTGGGGAGAAGAGGAGGAGCCACCATGAAGGAAGAAGAAACCGACCCCTGGAAGCATGTGTTAGGGAGAACAGAGGAATCAACTGCACCGAATCTGCGGCTGTGCGAAGATGAGGGCCAAGAATGGGCCGCGGGATTTAGCAACGCAGAAGTCACCGGTGACCTTCGTAAGTTTGGTGGGGCGTAGAGGGCAAAACTTGACGAAGTTTTAAGAGAATGAACAACAACAACAAAAAACTGGAGACAGCAAGTATAGCCAAATCTTGCAAGGACTATTGCCATAAAGAGGAACAAGGACATGGGCTGGAAGCTGGCAGGGGAAGTGAGGAAAACACAGTTGGAGTTTTTTTAAGAAGGAATAAGCAGCAGCAAGTTTGCATGTTGCTGGGAACGATCTGGAAGGATGTTATCTTTCTCTCATTTTTACAGCGTTATGCACAGGCCCCATATGCATCTTTTTAGACCTCTCCCCCGCCCCCCATGAGATCTGGCCCCGTTGGTCAGCAGGGCAAGTGTGCCGCCACCGGCCCGGCTCAGTTGTGCATCTGGCCGCGAGTCGAAATCCCTTCTTGTATCTGCAGCTGGAAAGCAGGGGAATGTTCCCTGATCCGCAACAGTTTTTAGCATTTAATGGGCATTCGCTAAGTTTGGCTCTGGCGGATTTAGGTAGGATCTGACCTTCCCGCCTGGTTTTCTCACCTGTCCCATGGTTGGATCATGTGAAATGCTATCGCTCTCAGAACGCGTTTACCAGGGCCCGTCCCAGCTCCATTCCTGACTACACACTTTATTTGTAGAGACTCCCTCAGGGTAAAACGTACCCCCAGTATCATCCCCCGCCCACACCTTTCCGTAGTACTGAGAAGACGAAGTTCGGTTGTGGGTAGAGCACGGCTGGAGAGAAAAGCCGCACCATGAGCTGAGGGACAGGTGCCAGGGTTTTTGACGGGGACATGTAAGTTTACAAGAAATCTGTCAGCGCTCCTCTCTTTCGAGTAGCACCGCTGAGGTAAGGCATGCGTGTGCCAGCAGTGGTTTTCTTTCTGTAACTGAGCTTCTGATTTTACACTGAGAAATTCCTCCCAGATTTCATCAATAGGCTGCCTACCAGGCACAGTTCTGGTGATAGGACACCTTCCCTTTTCTTATTTTTCCCCCATGTACTTTATTGGGAACTGGGACAGATTAAATCAGGGGTGATTATCCAAATGTTACTGTTAAATAAGATATGCTTTGAAGTTAAGGCAACAGGTGACACATATTCAATAAGCCAAAGTGCTTAATTTTTGTTTTCTATGAAATAGTTTATTTTACTATTCACTATGGAGGCGCTAAAAATACATATTTGATATTAACACAAAGCACTAAACTTTGTAACACTGGTAAAAATGGTTATGGGGAAGTGAGAAGCCAGAGAACAGGGCACGTGACATTGACATTTGCTCACCTCCCACCACACACCTTAAAACGTCGAAGGCACTTATCAGAACCGTTAAATAAAGGAGTATGGAATTTAAAATAATGACATATGCCCGAGACATCAAATAAAGTGCTTGATTTTCCTGTAGTTTGATTTCTGACATTTCACCAAAATCTCTGCTGATTTATATAATTTACTTGGTAGCCTTAAGGTATTTAACATGACTTGATTACAAGGTCACTTCAAATTAAAATAACCTAATGGAGTACTGTAAAAGCAGAATTTGTCCATACCCGATTACTTTAAAAGAGCACTCCTGTCTTCGGGCAAAGGCGAGACGCCCCATTCTTAAGTCGGTCACGTCATCTCTCCAGGGAGCGCCACGGAGTGAACTCTCACTTATCAGCAGCACACTGGTGTCTCTGTGACTTCTAGGCACGTTCATTCAACACACACTCGGCCAGCATCTGCCAGGCGCGCGGCACTGTGCTGGGGGAGACAGACACACAGTGCGGTCCTGGCTTTCACGAGCTTCCATTTACCCTCTGTAACTGGGTCCGCCATGTTTTTCTTTCAGTTCCTACTGACTTGTTCCAAGCAGCTTCTTAGAAGAAAACAGATGCCAGAATAAAAGAGTTTGTGTTCCACCCCTTATTCTACTTTATGTCCAGAAAAAAAATCAGAGTAAGACAAACATCAGACTTATAAAAAAGGTCCAAACCCTACATCAGTCTTAAACATGGTGCCATTTGTCTACAACATGGAAAAAACAACAGTGGATGAAGAAGTAGAGCACCTTTCAGCTCCTTAGAAGCCACCGTGTCTTTACATTGCTTTGTGGCATTTCCTGCACAAAGATAAGCACTATGGTGCATTCCACGACAAATGTATAAATGCTTTCGGATTGACTAATGCTCTTACTCTCCATTCACAGAAAAACAAAATTGACTCCAATCACGTTTCCATGTGAAAACACAAAATTAGATTAATAGAACAGTCATTCTTGACTTAGTAATACTCTGACTTAATACAATTAAGGACATCTTCTAATGGCATTCGTTCTCAACATGGAAAAACAATTTCTTGCATATGTTTTAATCACAGTGTATATGCAGATGTAAATACAGAGTCAGTGTGAGGAACAACACTGACAGAGCATCAAGCATGTTCAGAGTGTATTGACAAGGAGAGATTTCGATTTCTTTCTATTCCTGCCTCCTCAGTCTGTACATGTATAATCATTTACAGGGTAACCACATGCTACACAGAATTGAAAGATGCCAATTTTTACTATAAAAATGCTGAAATTATAATTTTCTAATGTAGAATATTGGAATGTACAGAAAGATTATAATAATAGGCAATCTACAGGAGAGCTAACAAGGTATTTGTACATCTGATTTGTATTAATTATCCTTCCTCCATTTTAGATAATATTCCATCTTTAATATTGAACTTTCCTTTAATCAAGAAATCTGCCAGTTCATAAAATCTGAGAGCAATTTCCAGTGATCTCTGTCAGGATAGAGAAGCCAAAAGACCACAGGTATTACTGAGTTATAATCAGAAAGAGGAACCAATTAATCTGTATTATAATCACAAAATTGCTGCAAGGCAATAGGCTTCTGCAATGAAACATAAGTTATAAGGGTACGTATTTAGGCATAAAAATAGTGGCCTAATTTCACTGAGTATCAACTAGTATTTGCAAAGCTACTTGATTTTTTTCTGTTGATCTTCATTGTTGTTAAATAATGATAGTTTTGATGGTGATAAAACTTCATTTTTCAAGTGCAGGATGATCTGAGCTGAATGAGAAAAAGGGTGATGAAGGCAGGGAATGAAGGTAGGCCTGGCATCAGGCTGAACAACGTAGTTTTCTTCTGTTTTTGATCTTAAGGCTCACGGCTCCCAGTTTACCACCATAAAGTCACAGACATGCCAGCCCTTATAAGGGTCTCAAGATTAATCAAGACGAAGAAAGAGGAAATGATAAACTGTGAACCAAGCCACCACGGCTACAAAGTCCTAAGAGTGACACCACTATCCTCAGCAGCAATATATTTAGATACAAAGACAACTATATATATACAATATTGTCATAAATATTTCCTTTATTTTATGACTAAAATTTTTAAAAATAACTTTATAATGTTTTATAATTATTTCTTTAAAAGTGGCATACTTTATTAAAAGAAACACTGGAAATATGGATTCTTTTTAAGAAATAATCTTCAACTACACTGATATATTTAGGGAGAAACCAGATTTCTACACTAACTAATGGAAAATTAACCACTTACGAGTCTAGTTCCAATCCAAACAAAGGGCATACATACATATTTTAAGACTTACTCTGTCCATTCAGTTAAAACATTTCCATTCCAGAGCTAATAGTTACTGAAATTCTAAAAATGCTCATTTTCCTGGGTATCCTATTTTGTCAAAGGATTTATTAGCGGCTCAGATGCTGTTTACATTAACTGACATCTACAAAGAGTGGAGAGAAGAGGCAACGCTCCATGATATGTAAGACCTTTATCTCCTTTTTAATGCTCTAAGCAAACGACAAAATTTAGCAATTATATTTAGATCTTCATAACCTTCAGGTGTCTTGACTGTCTCCTAATATGCTTTCTCCCTTCAAATTTCTTTCCATTCTGAATAGAACATTTTTGCCTCCTAGTACTAGTCCTGTAGAATTTTAAAAACAAAAAAACCCCCAGATTCTATGTTTCTTTCATTTTGAATTAAAATGACCCAAGAAATAAGTCCTATACAGAATCATTTTTTCCCCATTAAATACTAGTAATTTCTATTAACCGTATCTCTAATTTAGGGATATATACACACTCAAGATGTCCAAGTGCACAAGTTTCTGCAGAATCACCATTTTATTATAAAGCTTCCTCCTCCTACAGATTAGGGGACAATGTATTTTCACTCTGACTTGTTTCAACAATACAAAGAGGTTGGCACATTTTAAAGTTAACACATTTTGTCAGTATAAAAACAGGCTGGGATTAATGGTGACTCTCCAGCATTTGGTTACTGAGTAGCCTGTATGTAAATTACACAGGCTCTTCACTTTTTACTACTCATTATTGTGGGCTGATTTGACACTTGATTGTGCAACATGCATCTTCCCAAGGATGATCAGAGAATACAACGACACAATATTCAAAGCAGATGATTTTGCTACTTTTAGCACTTTGGTAAAAGGGATAGTTGAAGTTAGAGAAAAGCTATTAATGAAAATAAATTTGAGGAATAAGTTACCTACAGGTTTCATTTATTCACATTAGGACTGACTGGTCCCTTCTTACTGGAATTTAACTGAAAACAGATTGGACCATGATTGGTAGCTATATATTGGTCATTTTCAAACACTGCAATGACATTCTTCAATAATTTTATTATCTCCAGTTTTATGGTGCCATACTATGTTTTTCACACTGTTTAAATTTCCCATTTCCATAATCCAAATGCCAAAAAATTACTACACATTCCCTTATACAGTCAAAAATAGGTTTACTGGAATGTTTTTAGTCATAGCTGAAGGCAGCAACATTTACATTTAGCGCATTTGTTACACACATAAACATGTAGAAATTGCTTGCAAAGCAACTGCAATGTGAAAAGAATATTTGTGCAAATATTGACAGATGGTTATGCATCTCTTTCAGCATAATGACTTTGTACTCTACATAGTCTTCCCGATCCCCAGACTCACCCAAACCTTACTGCAATAATGCAAGTCCTTATGCTGTTAAAATGCTAGTATGAAATATTGTCATCAGTGGTGAGCTATGTACACAAATTACGAACTGGCAAGTATCTAGTTTCAAATTAGATCCTTGGAATATGGCAAAAATAGAGGTTGGTTATCTTCACCTTAAACATAATTATTAAAAGCACATTTTGTTAGAAGAAAGGAAGATAATTGGACATTCTCAATGCTCCAATTTGAAATGATACTTGCCTCTTAGTTTCTTGAAAAAGAAGTTTTGAAAGTTATATACATGGGTTTCACTTAAATTATGCAGCAATCTTTTATTGTTATTGTCCCAGATCTTGTTTAATGAAGATCTCTGTCATCAAATCAAGTATGATATTTCACAACTATAAGAACTGTAAGAGAAAAAAATGAAAAAATTTTATCAAAATCAGATTCATATGCTATGTTAGAAGCAATATTCCTAAATGTAGCTGTGTTCACTTTTAAAGAAAGGGGTAGTAAGGACTGAATTTTTATCTGAGAAAATAGGTAACTAATGGGAAAGGAGAAGCAATACATATCATAAAACAACCTAAACCTAAATGTCTAGCATCTTGACCACAAAAATTATGACATAACTATATCATACAGATGCTAAAATATTATTTAAAAATGCAATGGGAAAATATTCATAATATATTTATTAAAAAGTATACCTATCTTAGTTCTTAAAAACATGCTTATATAATAATAGGAAAAGACTAGAAGTATATATAATAGTTACAGTAATGGCAGCTATCTCTGTGTGGTAAGATCATAGTTGAATTTATTTTCTTCCTTATGCTATTTCACATTTTACACATTGTCTACCATACATATACACATATAATTGAAAGTCACTATAAACAGTGCACTAGCAAATACTGAACTACTGCACCTAGGGAAGACACAGGGTTAAATTCCTGTGAGCCTCTGGCTACTACATTTTTGTCAACCGATCAATACATAATCTTGCTTTATGCGTGTTTCTGTTTAAAGACATTTTATCTAATACATAGCGTGGATTCAGTAACACTGAACTCAAAGCCAACAGCATCCTAACTCACGCCTGAACAAAGCTTACCTAACGCGTGTGTTTCTTCCGCCAAGACACAGCACAGCCCTTCTGTACTAAGCACTTCAGCACTATGCTTGGGGGGGCATTTTATACAGTGAAATGACCAAAAAACACAAAAGTACGAAAAACGTGACATTAAATACACTACAAAAAGAACATATTTATGTTATGAGAGCTGAAATAAAAAGGCAGAGATGGCCTTGTTTGATGTCAGCTGGGAAGGCAGGCGTTGGGAGAATCAAATTTTCTGCTGCTCTGAACATGTCTGAGAAAGCACCATGAGTACTGATTTAGGGGTTACAAATAAATTTTAGCTGATAAATGAATTTGCAAACACAGAATCTATGAACAATGAGGATCAACTGCATTTTTTTTTAACAAAACTTTTTTCTGTTTAAAAAGAGAACAGTATAATAGAATCTTTCAAATGGTTATTTTTAGTCACTTTCCAAATCTTCATAAAAATCTCTGTAAACATAGGTAAAGAGTCCTTGAAAAAAAGGAGATATTAAAAATGACCTTAAAAAGAACATTAAGGAAAAAAGGAGGGGCAGGAGTTGTGCTTTAGTGACTAAAATCAAGCTCAAATAACAGAATAAAACAAAAACCAAACAAAAAACCCATAATCTAGAGAATATATCTGGATTTATTCTTCCAAAACAATATTACAAAATGCAAACTTCCTTACCTGCAAGTTAATAATGAACAGAAAATGAATGTTTTGGCCTTGAGTGTAAGGGTGGGTTAGGGCAGGGGTTCCCTTGGAGCATCTGAAAAAAGATATGGATTCTCTCCCCGTACAAATGTGTATTTGCATATTCACATAAAATTTTACATACAAGTTAAGAACATGTTCAGAGATCTATAGATTCTAGGTTAAAGGATCCTGACTCAGGTCAAAAATTATTATTTAATCCTGGCATTATAAATACTGGGTCAACTGAAAATAAATTTAAAAGGGAATCACAATGAACCCCCAAAGAAGTGATATCCCCAAGAAGTAATAATCCAGTAAATACTTACTGATAATCACTAGCAAAAGGATAACTGCAACCAAAGCCATGATGGCTTTTATCTACAACACACAAAAGTACATACAAAAATATTAATGTTTGACTGTTAATAAAGTGAAGACTATCTGTTGTGCTATTTACACCACATTATACTAAATCATCTCAATATATAGGCACATTCCTTGAAAAGTTTTCAAATTTCTTTTCACATGAACTTGCTTGGCTGTTTTGCATCCTTTTGTAAATTATCAGAATTCCCCAAATTTGAGGATTTTTGCTTGGCTGGATTTTATTGTTCAAGGCTGTACTTGCATAGTAAACAGTAACAATCAAAGCCTTCATGGGGACCAGGCGTGGTGGCTCATGCCTATAATCCTAGCACTCTGGGAGGCTGAGGCAGGAGGATTGCTTAAGGCCAGGAATTTGAGACCAGCCTGAGCAAGAGAAAAGACTCTGTCTCTACTATAAATAGAAAAATTAGCTGGGCTTGGTGGCACATGCCTGTAGTCCCAGCTACTGGGGAGGCTGAGGCAGGAGGATCACTTAAGCCTAGGAGTTTGAGGTTGCAGTGAGCTGTGATGATGCCACGGCACTCTAACTGAGGCAACAAGGCAACAGAGCAAGACTTAGTCTTTAAAAAAAAAAAAAAAAAGCATTCATGGGGCTGGACTTTTTTGTCTATGATTTCACATGCTTATTTCTAATGTGAGACCAGGAAAAATACATGACATTTTAGCAACTTGTTCTGTTCAAGTGTCAGGATATGATAAATAACATAGACAGCTAATTCAAATGGTTCAATATATATAATCTAAGGTAGCATGATTTATAGTACTTATTCTCAAAGTATATGAGAATCCTGTTAGTTTTTTTCTCCCCTTACTTTCTTCTTGGTGTTTTTGTCTCCATTTTGAGGAATATATTTTATATTTTTCATGAATAACCTCGTTTAGTAAGTAACTTGCCTAAATGCATTCTGTATGTTAGTTTAATAGCTGAGAGGAGAAACCTTAAGATTAGTTCTTGGTCAGCTGCTTAATATTTTAAGCTCATATTAACTTTCTACATAACATTGTCACACTCATAATTTACCTTAAAATGCATAAATTATAAATTGATTTGATTTTCTTGAATTAAAACCAAGCCCTGTTTTCATCAAACATTTTCACAAATAATTGATTAAAGATGGTTCACTCAGTAAAAACGATACTCAGTTATTACAAACAGATGAAACACTGTAATGAGTATCACTAATATTAACAGAAACCAGAAGTAGTTAATGAAATGTTTCTAAAATAGAACAGCTGACATTTTAGTGGCATTACATTCATGACAATAACAAAGTGACCCAGAGAATATATGGAAACTCTGCAATCTGGAAATCAGTGCCTATTAAAATTATGAATTATGATAACCAAAAAATGTATAAATAAACTCAGAACAGATGGAGATAGGAGCTAAATTTTCAGTAGGTGTCTGGGTCTACATGATGCTATTAAGTACTTTAATCCTTTTTTATTAACCTAAAACATTTCTAAAGTAATTTGGAATTTTACAGTAAAACTGTAAAATTTTATCAACTTTACTCAAAATGTGCTAGGCTTAACTTTGGAAGATTTAATGGAAATATCGATATCAATTTTAAAACACCACAATGAATAGAGTTTTCTTCCTTGGGTTTCTAACACTGTGAGGGAAATGTTTACAACTCCAAATGGCAGTATTGTATTCATGCACATCCAAAGCTCTCCTCTTCCAAATGATATGAACAAATATTTGTTTATCATTAAACATAAAAGAGCTTCACAGTTCTCTAGATACATAAAAGAGGTGTTAGTGATTCTCTCTCCCCACCCTTTGGATATTTTTATTCACTTATTTATTTTTCAAGTTTACTGAGGTACACTTTACATAGAATAAAATGTGTACTTTTAATGGGTTTTAACAACTATATGCAGCTGTTAGTCACCACCACCACAATCAAGTACACGACATTTCCACCATTACCCCAGAAAGTTCCCTTGTGCCCTATTGTAGTCAATCTCCAACCCCACTCTATCATCCTTAACCACTGGCACCCCTTATCTGTTTTCTGTCCCTATATTCCTTTTCTTAAAATCCTTCCAAAATCACCATTATGGAAGTCAATCTAGAAAATGGTAGGCATGGGGCGGCAGCCCCAGATAAAAAGTAGAACAATTAAGTACTAACGGTGTGCAGTGAGATTGAAGAAAGCTAAGTATTAGAAAACAATAACAAACGGGAAATACTTGCTACTCTGAATGATCTTTGTTAAGTTATAAAACAATGGTTTTCATTACATGGCCAATGCTATTAGTTGTCCCCAGAGGTCCTTAAGGTAATATAGAGATCGTTTAAAAATATAATTCAATAGGCTTTTCCCCCATAAAAGCACACTATTTCTCTGATCCGAACCCCATAAAGTACCAAATGAAAATCTTTAGATATAGTTTAAAAAGGCTAGGCAAAATGCACATTATGACCATCTTTTTGTGGCTACATTAATGGAGTCACGTACGTGGCAGGGAGCGAAGAGGTGAATGGCCCTTGGACCTTTTGTTTTTCCAAACTAGCCTACGGAATAGAAAATTTCTATAGAAACTGAAATTTATTCTTTAAAGTATAAAGAATTTAAAATAGAAAATTTCTATAGAAACTGAAATTTATTCTTTAAAGTATAAAGAATTTAAAATAGAAAATTTCTATAGAAACTGAAATTTATTCTTTAAAGTATAAAGAATTTAAAATAGAAAATTTTGATTCTAAAAAAGGCGGGAGCAAGAAACATGTTTCTTTCCTCAGTTCTACTTCTGAAAGTTAGAGGATTCAATAAGTAGACAGACAAAAATAAATCAATCCAAGGCAACTCTTAGAAGAAATCATTAGCATATGGTAAAGTCAGATTTAGAAAGTTATTGCTAAATTTGAAAATAAGAGACTGAAAATAATGAGTTAATGTCTAAGATTTTCAACAGAGCCAAAAATTATACCTAGAATCAGGAGAAAAAAAGATTTGCTCACATGACATGGAATTTGCTACAAAATCTTAAAAGAAACACTTTCTGTTTAATGATGAGTAGCCACACATTATGTAAGAGGTAAACTCATTTCTATGAAATTTTTTTTCAGGAATATATTAGTATATAGTTATTCTCATTTTTTTCCTTTTATTTCTTATTTCTCTTGAATAATGTGGAATAGTGGGATTTTTTTTACTTAACTCCATTTGCCATAACAAATTCGGACATATAAGCTGCTTTTATTTTTTTCTCCTTTTAATAGAAAATCCTATTTTTTTCTAGCTCCCACCTTATTTTTTAAAAAAATCTCTATATAATGCTATAGAGGTTGTTCCAAAAAAGTACTAACAATAAATTGTAAGAAAATGTATATTTGTTATCAGACAATAAGTCTAGAGGTAGGTAAGTTACTAATAAAAAGTGGATTACTTTTATGAAGAAATCTATGAAAATATCCTTTTAGGTACCACTTGATTCCTTTAGTTATTCCTATCCCAAAAGTAATTAATTAATGCAACAAATAATCACTGAGTTTTTACCATATGGCAGGTTCAAAAGCTCTAACAACAAGCCAGACAGCTGCAGTCCCTGTCCTCACAGAGGTTATGCTCTAGAGGCCCTTTTTCTTCATGTGTTTGAATACCACTTGAGATGCTGACCGATCGATCGATCCAGTATCTTCTGATTTACTTACTTTGCATCCACGCCACCACATTTGCCTTCGAAGTTGTTTGGATCTGTTGCTAAAAGCAGTTGCATTATCCGATAAGCTTTCTATATCACACAGAGGATGGAGAGAAGGATTAAACGACATAACAGGATTCTTTTATCTAGTCACACAAAGACAAGAAAATATTAATTTCTACCTCCACAAATGTATTCCCTTTTAAGCATGAAAACAACATCCTCCCTTTTCTCTACCCACAAACTCTGGAGTTCCACATTGCGAAAAAAACAAAAACTAAAAGCAAAAAACAGCTGCAAATCAATCCATTTTTATTATAAAATTAAGAAAATATTTCCAGGGCTTCAATGCTTATAAATAAACTTATGAATTCTAGTAAGAACATACTCTTCAAAAATTCAAATACTTGGCATATCTCTAGGAAACAAATTACATGTGGAGAAGATTAAATTCTCAAAAGATATCAAAAGTGAGTGATTTTAAAGAAAAACAATATGAATTTTAAAAGTGATTCAGCAAGTTTTTTTTTTTGGTTAAGCAAATCTGTCAAGGATTAGTCAGGTATTCAGCCTTTCAGCATTCCAACAATATTACAGTGCTTAATATGTGCCAGGAACTGTTACAGGTACTGAGGCTAACATCTGTTAGTAAAGAAAAGTTACTAAGTTGCCACAGAAAGCATAAAATACAAATATCAGAAAAGTTTCAAATAAATGTTGAAAAAAGTGATTAGATCTTGAGATCATGAGAAACACAAAGCACATCAACAAAATAGGGCAAAAGAAGAAATAGCTATATTAACTCTTCAACAACGTATTGCTACATTCTCCGTTCTCAACTGATTAAAGAAATAATACAACAGTAAGATGATTCAAAGTAAAGGAGGCTAAAATTAAACCATTAAAATCATAAACTTAAGAACCAAAGGCCAATTTCCTAAGCCAAGATTCCTAAATGTTAGCTAGACAAGTGAGAGAAGACATAAACTAGCAAAACATAGATTAATAATATCAAGAAATACATGAAGTATCTGTACCTGATTTGTCCTGTAGTTCATCTAGTCTCTCCCCTCTCTCAATTACCTTTGTAATATTTTCTTGCATGACATCAATAACTTCATCCACCTGATTCTGAACACTAGTTCAAAAAAAGATTAAAAAATTATTTATTGTTCTAAGAATGTTTACAATTTTTGAGACTTTCATTAGACATAACAGAGAATAGCAAATTCTCAGAGAATTATTCAACTATAAAATTTAAGTTTAAGGCTTTGTAGCAATGTTCTTCCATTTGTGGGCTTGAGTACACAGATAATTAAAAACAACATTATATAAATTAAAGTAATATTTAACTTAAAGATAGTTTATTTTTAGCTCTGCTTCTGACTAGTAATGTAACCCATAAACAAATTAAATGTACTGTGAGAACGCTCAGTAACTGCAGAATTTAGTGAAATAGTTTGACTCTAAACAATCGGTTTTATTTTCTTTTCAAAAGGCTGTTGTGGCAGCACGTAGACACGCTGTAACCTACTTTGCTATATGTTTCATATATGAAGGCTAACAAAGGAGTTTGCATAGGTATGTTAGAAGCTTATGAAAAATATCTAGTTTCTAAAACAGAAATGTAAGGCACATTCCAGGAGACACTGATGCTCATTGGGTATAATTCTTCACTGCTCATCAGCTTTCTCTTGAGCATAAACAGGGCTTAAGACAACTGGGGAACACCTGGGAATATTTTGAAGTACCCCCTCAGGAAGCAAAAAGAAAAAACTTTTTGCTGTCCTTCAAATTGAAAATATTTTTACTCCTTATATTAGGGGATAGGGGCCTGTTTTTACCAAATTTCAGACTGTTCGATGAAGATTTAACCTAAACTTAAAAAGTTAATAATTAATTAGTCTTCAGCTACCTACTCTCACTCAGGAGTTACCTCCAGAATATACAGCACAGAAGTGCTTAATTAAGTGTCTAGCTTTCTTCTGTTGCTCTAACCACAAGACATTATGTTAAATTACTTGATAAGTGACAACAATGAAATATTTAAAAGGACAAATAAACTCATGGTTCTTATAACTCTAAAATGTTCAAAATACAGGACTACTAGCAACTACAGTCACATGTTACATAATGATGTTTTGGTCAACAATAGATCGCATTTACAATGGTGGTCCCATAGATTATAATATCGCATTTTTATTGTAGCTTTTCTATGTTTAGATGCACAAATACTTACCACTATGTTACAACCGCCTACAGTATTCAGTACAGGAACATGTTGTACAAGTTTTTAGCCTAGGAGCAATAGGTATACCATATAGCCTAGGTGTGTAGTAGGCTATACCATCTAGGCTTGTGTAAGTCACTCTATGATGTTTGCACGACAACAAAATTGCCTAAGGATACATTTCTCAGGACATATCCCTGCTGTTAAGTGATGTATGATGGTATACAATATTAAATATATATTTAAATAAATAAAGATATGCAATTGTGTTTCTAGTAGGGGAAAGAAGTGTGTCAGTTATCACCTAGGGGGCTGTTAAAAAATTATCACAATACAGATCTCTATTCTGCCTTCTACCCCACAGTATTTGCCAAACTAACCCCATAAGTTGGGTTGAGGCATGGTCATGTGTAATTCCGGAAAAGAATTCTATCCTTTCCCTATCACTAACCTATTTCTTCAAAAAATTCACTTTAAAAACAAAATGAATTCAACCTGAGCATGCTGATTAAAAAAAAAAAAGAAGGCCCATTTAGACATAGGTGGAGTCAGAAGTACTCTCAGATTCAAGTAGCAATTGCTATGCTACAGAATATTAATAGTCACCTCCCTCCCATATTAAAGGCATCATGTATACTCACTGATTATCCACACATAGATTTGAGGGTCACTCACAATATCCCAGAGTTCTGTGCTTCCCACACATTACCCCACTAAAGGATGTAAGAATGATGCTCAACCAAGCTGAGACATGCAAAATTTTCTTCTGCCCAAATGGATCTGAAAATATGCCTGAATTCCTAAGACATCCTATTGCAACTACTGATCACCAAAGCTGAAAGCTAAAGATGTTCACCCAATGTAAGAACAATGGCACACATACCTATGCAACTAATTAATTTATCCAACAAATAATTAATGAGCACCTACTACATACTGTTTCAGGCACTGGGAAAACAACAAGGAACAGAACAAACAATAATTCCAGCCCTCATGGAACTTGTTGTTTGAATGTACAGTGAATGTACTGCATTAACCTTAGAGCTATGAAACAATGTGCTCTATCCCAGTAACTATGGTACTTTCTATTTACTTATTTACATGCTTATTTTCAGCATCTCCCCACTAGAAAATAAACTTGCCTATTTTGTTCACTTTTGTAGCCCCAGTATCTACAATGGTACTTAGGGCAGAATGGGCATCCCATACATATTTGGTGAATAAGTGAATAGTTTGGGTACAAATCCTGCAAAGCATATCCAGCTACTTGAGAAGGAGATATAAAGCAGTGAGTGTAGAGCCTTCCATTTAATTACAACACAGAAGCAGACCTGTTGTACATCAAGAATCAATTTTGAAATCCCCAGATAATTATTTTTCATTATGTGCAAGTGATGATAATTAACAGCCTAAAGTAAGGGAGTACAGCAAGACAGGAATGGACAAAATGTTCTACAGTTCCTGCACATGATCAGATTATAGCTATTAAGAACATTAATATAACTATACTACATATAATTTTAAAATAAAAACAAAAAGCTGAAGAAATAGTTATAGAACCAGAATCTCTATAAGCAAAAGAATTCATGGATATAGGCTGATTAATTGGAACAGAACCCATAAAATTCCAGATTCTTACTATTACGGATTATCATAAACCTACAGGTGTTACCTCAACAACATAGCACACATGTAATAAATCCCTGTTGCTAATGGGAACTCCTCAACATTTTAATTTTTCTACTAAGTGATTAGTAAATTATTGTTGCTTTCTCCTTCACACATTACCATCTGCTGGTGTGACACTCTTAATCCAGCTACTGTGTAACCCTTGCTCAATAATGGAAAATCTCATGATTGTGTTTCTGTATTTCAAGATGTTTCCATGCTCAGAACAAAACTTTTGTAGCAGAAAATGATCTATTTATTTACTTGAATATGAAAGATAATTTTGTTTATAAAACAAGTGATAACATACTTCCCCATGATCTTTTACATTTTCATAGCAGTTATAATCATCTGATTTCCCTATTTGCATTTCACATTGGTTTTATCCCATTATACACACTATAAATGCCTTAAAATCAGGCTGACTGCTTCATCCTTTTCTTTCCCAGGTCATGTGAAATGCGCCTGGTACAAAGTAAACATTCAACAAATATTTTCTATTCTGAAATAAATATCTCTTCATTCAAAAAGTGTTTACTAAGAAGTTATTAATATTATGCTACTCATCAAGGATATGAATATGAAGGTTATGAGCCTGACATTTAGAAAGATTACAGTACGCTGGGGAAAAGTGATATCCATGATTATACTACCTTGTGTTAAGTGCTGTAATGGAAGGAAAATGGTATCAGTCATGTAGCCTAAATGAATTCAGCCTGGACCAGAGATGCCATCAAGACCCTAGTGCTGAGTTTTGAGGGGTCAAGAGTGAATTGAGCAGAGTAAAGGAGGTGGTGGATGGTGAGAAAGTTCTAGGCTAAGGAAATATACGTAAGAGAAGGAAATATTTTAAGAACTAAGTGATTAACAGGATGTGGGTGAAGGGATTGGGGAGAGAACAGAGTAGAGCATTCCTAGATTTATAATTTGAGCATGTGAGTAGTAGTAGATGATGGTCATTTACTGAAATAGAAAATTATGACCTCAAAGGAAAAGCAAGTTTGTGAAGAAGAAGTGGAGGTTTATATCACGGCCAGTTAAAGGAGGCTGAAATGATAGGAGAAGTGCACAAAAGAAAACATAACCAGGAAAAGATAAAGACATAGAGAGGGAAAGACATTTTCAATACTCTTTTAAATCCTGTCAGAGCCTGACAGCACCTGTATTCCTGAAATGTCTCTGTTCTAATTATTAACATGGAAGCTGCGTGCTGTCGTGTAGATCCTGGGTTCTGTATTCAGAAAGACTTGGGTTTGCAACCCAGCTCTATCACTTCCTATTTATGTGACTTTGTCAGTCACTATGCTAGCCTGTTTTAGACTCATTATCTCTATCTTATTTGTGAGAATTAAGTGTGATAGTGTTTTTCAAACACTTAGCACAGTGCCTAATGCTTACCACGTGCCAGATAAATGTCACTGCTCTTCCACTAAGAGAAAAATTTATGTTCTGCAACACACACTCACCCCTTATCGTATAAAGAAAATATTTATTTTCATAGTTAACATCTCCATCTTGTGGCCTTTTAAGGTACTGTTGACAAAAGAAGTTTTAAAGTTATGTTGTATTTTTGCAACTACATATATATTGCTGTTAGATCACGGAACATTCCCTGGGGGCCTTATAAACGTTAAACTGGTTGAACCAAGGCTAAAGTTTGGAGATTCTCCACTCCTGACACAGAATGTCTACAATTCACCAGGGTGGCATTTATAATCCCATTTTAAATTTAAATGCAAAGGAAACATTCCAAGGAGAATCATAAATTTTATGTAGGTTTGTGAATATTTAAAATCTTTCCCCAAAAAACTTCCTAAAAAGTGATGTTGGATATTTTTTGTGTGATTAATCTGTTAACAACATTAATAATGAGTAACCAGTCAAATTCAAACAAAGCAAAAATGATGCTGATCTATGCAGTCAAGATTTACTCTGTATTCAAATGTTACAAATCAAGAAGTGATAACATATCTTAACTAAAGAAACTGTCCAGTGCTAGCAATTTTGGGTACTAACCTAATGTTGGGGATTTGTCCCTGGGCAAGTTGTGTGGTAAGTTGTGCTCTGCCGTCTTGGGCACACTGATGAGTCAGTCATGCCTTGTGCAGATAAGCACCCATGAGGTTGGGCCATCAAGGTTTACTTTATGTGTCTGATGACTGACCTTCTTCTAACTAAATCTGGCAAACCTTTGGCTCTAGAGTAAGAAACACTATACTTACTCAACAATCCCTTACTATTCTAAAATTCTGTGATTGCCAAAGTTATTGTGGTAGTTTAATATATAGATATACATATTCATGTGTGTCTGTGTGTTTGGCACTTACTAACACAGACATATATTCTTCGATGCCTACTCTGTAGGACTGGTAGTGGTTTGGGGATTCAGCTGGAAAGTCATACTCAAAAGACCCAATAGCCACACTCCATACTAGGTTCACTCTGCAGAAGGATATCAGACAGGAAACAAAGCACACTAGAAGGATAAAACACAGGTATGTCATCAGTGGAGTCCTCTTCTCCAGTGGCAGCTTAGACGTAAGAGAACAAGACTATGTGAGTGGATACAGAGGTCACTGTGGCTCAGTGTCGGAGAACGGCTCAGCCATTACTCATCGGCACCCTTGCAGGCACCAACATGTGCCACACAGGCTTGAACCACACCTAATCTGAGTCTTGGCAGAATGCCCTGTGATCCCTTCAACTCCCTGTCTCCCTTAGGAGACTGTCATAAGACTGTTTCTGACGACCTCTCAGGTTCGGATGAAGTATGAACTTGCTGCAGGCTATGTGGGCAAACTATCACAACGACAGTCCAGAAGTGGCTCCTTTGCGATAGGGTATCCCACAACTCACACTGCAGTCACTGGCCCCTTTTATTTTGGTATCATTTTGTTACGTGAGACAATGAGCCTGAGAACTGTTTCCTTTTCCTATGTAAGTAATAAACGGTATCTAAAAGTGGCTTGTTCCCAACATCATGTTGTCTGGGGGAGCAAAAACAGATAAAAGTGGCTCCTTGTATCTTTTATTAGCCAAACCAGAGACTTGAAGCTGTAGAGATTCTCTCTTCTGTTGGCCTTGAAAAAGTAAGCTCCACGAGCTCTACAGCTGCAAGGAGGTGAATTTTGTCAACAACCACCTGAGCTTGGTCATGAGACTCAAGGGAGATTGCCCTGCACGCGTGGCAACAATTCGATTGTAGGCTTGTGAGACCCTGAGCAGAGGACCCACCTAAACAGCACCTGAACTCTTGACCCAAGCAAACTGTGAGATGATACATGTGTGTTATTTTAAGCTGCTAAATTCATGGTAACTTGTTACACAGCAATAGAAAATTAATACACTTGGTCTGGTACTCTAATCAATTTGTTGGAACTTTGGTTCTGTATCTCTAAATCCATTAGTTAGAATTAGGCTAAGTATGGACATATTTTTCACACCAATAGGTGTCTGACTAAAGCCCAAGCATCTCACCAATAACAAGATACTCCATTATGGTACCCTTCCCACTATGTGCCAGCTATACCCAGGATTAGGGTAGTGATTATTATCCTGGTTTAGATCCTGGACATGGCCCATTCACTTTACCTTCCCTAGTTAGTCTTTATAGCTTGGTCAGTTTCTAGGGCCTTCCCTCAAGTGATTCACCACTTTGTCCATTCCTTCTCCCTTTGTGTCAGGATTCGTATCTTTCCTACACTAGATACATTCACTACAGCAAATTATCCATCTATCACCAAATAATATATATAGCAAAGTTTTTAAACTAAAAATTAGCCATAAAACTTAGATCAATGTATGGATTAGGGTAAGTAACAGATACGAAAAAATTCTGGAAGTAGATAAAAAAGATGTTGTATATTGACACATTAAATCGATTATATTACCACTCCAAAAATGGAAATCAAGTTATAGATTTAAAACCAAAATAGACCTTTAGATTATCCTAAATAAGTAAATTTGACATAAGGCGATCAATTTAAGAAAAGCCAACAATGCTGTATTTCCTTAGCTATAATTCACAGGTAGATTTGTGAAAATAAAAAGGATTAGGTTTTTATAACTCAGTAGTTATATTTTGTCTACATCAGGGGTCAACAAATTTTTTCTCTAAAGGACCAGACATATAGCGGATATTTAAGATTCCGTCATAAAATCTGTCACAACTTGGTCACAACCACTCAACTCTGCCACTGTAACTCAAAAGCAGCTATAGATAATATGAAAACAAATGGGCGTGGCTGTGTTCCCATAAAACTTTATTTACAAAATCAGGCTGTGGCCAATTCCTGCTCCATGTAGAAATATAATGATCATGTAAACAAATTAATATCTCAGGAACTTACTGCTTAATTTTATCATTTCTAGGTCCAAATCTTGGTCCAGATGGTCCCCTTCTGAAAACAAAAATACCAAGTACATATTATTAATGATAGCACTTAAAAACAAACTAAAACAAAACACACACACACACACACACACACACACACACACACACACACAATGAAGCTAAATCCTAAATATGGATTAGTCATTTATCATAAGAAACCACATTTTACTGGTACTGGTGGAACTCAATAGTATGTAATTATATCTTTACTTCATTGGTACTTACTGGTGGACACAATTAACCTAATTCTTCTGAATGTTAACACTTTCAGAGAGATTAAAGTTTATATAATCTTTAGTTTGTTCTGATCATTAAACTCTGAAATACCATAGCAACTAAACTGCCAGTGAATATGAATACCTTTATGATTAATTGTAGAAAAGCTAAAAGTACAATTCACTTTGAATTTAGGCTATGATGAAATGCTGATTGACAGAGATAGATAGAAAAACAAATTCACTCAAAACTAAAAATTTTCAAGTATAATTTTTGATTATTAATCATAAACTTATCAACATAGCAAAAGGGAAATGCAAGACATTAAGAAAATATTAACATTCTCAAATTACCTTCTCTTTATTAGAGTCAAGTATATATATCACCTTAACCAATCCATTTTAATATTCTCAAAATGGAAACTTTTGGATATTTTAAGTAAGTATTATTCTTCTGAAGATAGAGAATAAGGTGTAAACCGCAAAACTCAAAAGAAACTAGTTCTTAAATTTCTAGACATATACAATTTTTAAAGGAGGTGAAAAAATACAGCTACTGATAAGAAAAACATTTTTGGAGGAAAAAAATCAAACTGTCTACTGAAACTTATTTAACATAATTTATGAATATAATATACCATTTTGCCTTAACTCCACTAAGCTTTTTCCTTAAAGTCTTTAAAATCTAACTAAGCTTTAGAATGCTGGAACAGTATTCCATTCAAAAATGATATTAAATGTTGAATTTCATAGAGAGAACTAATATTCTGAACTGGAGGCCATTCCTAAAAACTAGGCAAGAATTCACAAGAACTGGTCAACTGAAAAGCAAGGAAAAAGCAGTCATTAAATGAGGAAACCACAAAGTGAAACAGAATCTAAAAATTTTAAATTAAAATTATCCCAACTATAGGTTTAAAAAAGCAGCAGCTATGTTTGTTTCATCTATTAAGTAACTTGAGAGTTTAAAATGGTTATAGAAGGAAACAAAACCAAAAGCCAGTTCTTTGAAGATTAAAAATTGATAAACTTCTAGCCAGACAAATCAGGACCAAAAAAGAGAGAAGACATAAATCACTAATAGGAATTCTGTGTGTGTATGGGGGAGGGGAGACATCACTAAAGACAAATGTACCATGGTTATGTAAGATTTACTAAGGGAAGCTAAGTGAAGGGTAAACAGGAACTCTCTACACTATCTATGCAACTCTTCTGTGAGTCTAAAATTATTTTAAAATCAAAAGTAAAAAATACCACAAAGAAAATTCCAAGACTAGATGGGTTCAATAGTGAATTCTACCAAACATTTATTGAAGGAATAATACCAATTCTGTACAAACTCTTCTGAAAAACTGAAGACGACAGAACATTTCCCAGCTCATTATTTGGGACCAGCATCAATCTATGATGAAAACCAAAGATATAACAAGAAAAAGACATAATTATCAAGCAACCAGTATCTCCTATGAATACAGATGCAAAAATTCTTAAGAAAATCTTAGCAAATTGATTCCAACAATGTTTTAAAAGGATAATACATGATGATCAAGTAGAGTTTATCCCAGGAATGCAAGATTGGCTTAAAACTCCAAAACCAATCAACATAATTCACAGACAAAAAAAGAAAAACCATATAATCATCTCAATAGATGCAGAAGAAATATGTGACAAAATCCAACATCCATTAATAACAGCTCTTAGCAAACTAAGAATAGAAAGAAAGTTCCTCAAACTGATAAAAGCTATCTACAAAAAAACCTACGATAAAAGTTAAATTTAATGGTGAAAGAATGAATGTTTTTTCATAAGGGAGATCAGGAAAAAAGGAAGGACATTTTCTCTTAATGCTTCCATTCAATACTGTACTGGAGGTTCTAGCCAAAGCAATAAGGAAAGAGAAAGAAATAAAAGGCATACACATAGAAGGAAGGAAAATTGTCTTTATTTGCAGACAACATAATTGTCCATATAGAAAATAGAATGGAAACTATAAAAACATTACTAAAGGTAATAAGTGAGTTTTAGTAAGATTGCAGAATACAAGGTTAACTTATAAAAATCAACCGTATTTCCATACACTAGCAATGAATAAGAAATTTAAAAGAAATTCGAAATGCCATTTTTAGTAGCATTAGAAAGTATGAAATACTTAAGGACCAACTTGACAAAAAAATGTACAGTATCTGGACACTGAAAACTACAAAAAAACATTGTTGAGAGGAATTAAGTACCTAAATAAATAAAAGGATGTACTATGTTCATAGACCAGAAAACTCTATATTGTTAAGATGTTAATTTTCCTTGAATTGATCTATATAGATTTAATGCAATTTCAACCAAAATTCCACCAGGCTTTTTTGTAGAAACTGACAAGATGATTCTAAAATTTGTATGAAAATGCTCAGAACCTCCAATAGCCAAAAGAACTTGGAAAAGGGAGTGCAAAGTTGGAGGACATACACTCTACCTTGCGACTTAATATAACATTATAGTAATCCAGATAGTGTGGTACTGATATAGACATATAGAGTCCAGAAATAGAGCCACACATATATGGTCAATAAATTTTTTATTATGGTAAATCTATATAACATAAAATTTACTATTCTAACCATTTTTAAGTGTCCAGTTCTATGGCATTAAATACATTCACATAGTGATGGCTGCAACCATCACCATCATCCATCTCTAGAACTTTTTCATCTTGCAAAACTGAAACTCTATACCATTAAACACTACCTCTTCATTGCCCCTTCTCACAGCCCCTGGCAACCATCATTCTATTTTGTGTCTCTATGAATCTGACTACTCTAGGTACCTTGTGTAAGTACCTATATTTTTCCTTTCATGACTGGCTTCTTTCACTTAGTACAATATGTCTTCGAGGTTCATCCATGTTGTACCATGTCAGAATTTCCTTCCTTTTTAAGGCTGAAAAATATTCTATTTATGTATATTCCACATATTGTTTATCCATTCATCTGTTGATACACACTTGGGTTGTTTCCACCTTTTGGCTATTGTGAATACTGCTACTATGAATATAGGTGTCACTTAATTTTTTAAAGTTATTTCAAGAACTTTAGGGAACACTGACCCCATTCCTTTGGAGTCTTTGTTACCCAAATGGGGGGAAAAAGGAATTTTATTTGGTTTGTCTCCCTTTCAATACACAGAAGCACAGGGTGTGGAAGTTGCATTTTAAACAAGTGTGCTGATTTGGTTGTCAGGACTTTTGGAAGACATACAAAATTATTTGGGACCTCCAGTAATACAATGTTAGCCTCAAGAGTCAAGTGTTTCTCAAAAGGGTGTCTAACTTACATTCAGGTAATCACTTATTTACCCAAAGCATCTGGCTTTCTTTTCAATACTGAGTTCCTTTTTAGCAGGTAGCTACTGCTCCAGTCTAAGGCTTCTCAATACAGTGGCACAGTAAGCAACTAGCTTTGTGACTCTACGGAAATCTTATCACCTATAGAAAATTATCTCCCCACATTATATGATATTCCTGCCAAAAATGTTACTATTTCCTGTTACTGGATTTTCTTTCTATCCTGTAAACTCTTT
The DNA here is from genome assembly GCF_000956105.1 of Propithecus coquereli. Lineage (NCBI taxonomy): Eukaryota > Metazoa > Chordata > Mammalia > Primates > Indriidae > Propithecus > Propithecus coquereli. Next base: position 4,773,786 of record NW_012151507.1, read on the forward strand.
TTTTATTACTTTAATTAATTAATGAATTAATTTTAAATTATTTATACTGATGAAGTCTTGCTATGTTGCTCTGGCTGATCTCGAGCTCCTAACCTCAAGTGATCCTCCTGCCTCAGCCTCCCAAAGTGCTGGGATTACAGGCATGAGCCACCACGCCTGACCCCTGTAAACTCTTTTTGTTCACTGCATCATGGATTTCAATTAATTTTTATAAAATGTTTGCATTTGGGAAAAAAAAAAACCAGTCTTTACAAAAAAAATCTCACAACATTTTAACAAAGTAAGAGGTTAATGTTTCCTCTCAGGCATATTCCTCTACATCAACCCCCAGAGAAAACTCCCACAATAATTTTGTCCTTCTTGACTTTACAAATATAAACCAAGACCTGTATGAGAGCCCTTTCTAATCATAACTGTAAAGGATGGATCAGGCCAATTAATTTTTTTTTTTTTTTTTTGAGACACAGTCTCACTCTGTTGCCTGGGCTAGAGTGCCGTGGCATCAGCCTAGCTCACAGCAACCTCAGACTTCTGGGCTCAAGCAATCCTCCTGCCTCAGCCTCCAGAGTAGCTGGGACT
>NW_012151507.1:4774513-4783819 GCF_000956105.1 Propithecus coquereli
CGCCCGGCCAATTTTTGACAACATACCAAGGTAATTCACAATAGGGAAAGCATAAGTTTTTCATCAAATGCTAATGGAACAATTGGACAGCCATATGTCAAAAAAAAAAAAAATCCCTCACCCTTACTTCAACCATATACAAAAATTAATTTAAAATGGGTTACAGGCCTAAATGTAAAAGCCAAAACTATAAAACTCTTAGAAGAAAACATGACTGACAATCTTAGTGACCTTGGGTTTGGGAAAGATTTCTTAAATGTGATACCAAAAACCCCAAAAACAATAGAAGAAAAAAATTCAGTAAATTGATTTCATCAAAATCAAAATTTTAATCTTCAAAAGATACTGTCATAAAAATGAAAAGATTAAGTCACATATTTGGAGTAAATATTTGCAAAACACATATCTGACAAAAAACTTATATCTCCAATATATAAACAACTCTTACAACTTAATAAAACAAATTTTAAAATGAGCAAGAGATTTGAACACATACTTCACCAAAGAAAGTATGAGGATGGCAAATGAGCACACTCAAAGATGTTAAACATCATTTGTCATTAGGGAAATGCAAATTAAAACCACAGTGAGATGCTATTATACACCCTCTAGAATGGCTAAAATGAAAAAGACTGACCATATGTGGTGTTGGTGAGGATATGGAGAGCTGGAAGTCTCACATAACACTGGTGAGAATATAAAATGGTACAATCACTTTGGAAAACAGTTGTAAACTCACACCAACCATTCCACTCCTAGTTATTTACCCAAGAGAAATAAAAGCAAATGCTCACACAAAAACCTGGACACAAATGTTTACAGCAGCCTTATTTGTAAAAGCCAAAAACTATAACCAACCCAAATATCCACGCACAAGTGAATGCATAAATGAAATGTAATATATTCATACAATAGAATACTACTCAGAAATTTTAAAAACCCAACTACTAACACATGGATGAACCTCAAAATAATCATGTTGAGTCAAAAAGCCAGTAGAAAGGGGGGGGCATACTATATGATCTCAGTTATATAAAATATTAGAAAATACAAACTACAGTGATGGAAAGCAGATCACTGATTTCCTAGGTACTGGAAAAGTGATGGATTACCAAGGATTACGAGGAAACCTGTGGGGTGATAGCTGTGTTCATTATTTGATTTTGGTGATGATTTCACAGGTGTATGGTAATGCAGTAGTCCTTGCTCATCCACAGTTTTGCTGTCTGAGATTTCACTTACTCATGGTCATATAACCAAAAATATTAAATGGAAAATTCCAGAAATAATTTAAAACTCTTAAGTTTTAAATTGTACACCATTCTGAGTGGCATGATGAAATCTCGCATTGTCCCACTCTGTCCTGCCCAGCACGTGAATCATCCCTTTGTCTAGTGTATCCATGCTGGATACACTACCTGTCCCTTAGTCATTGACATCATCTGCTTCTGACATCCAACCATCAACACTGTCATGGCTCCATGACCCAAGATCACTGGAAGCAGATGATCCTCCTTCAGACATTGTCAAAAGGTTAATACTACCTAACCTTACATCAATGCCTACATCATTCACCTCATTTTAAATCTCATTACGTTGTCATTCTATGATCTCACATCATCACAAGAAGAGTGAGTACAACACAGTAAGGTATTTTGAGAGAGAGAGACCATATTCATATCAACTTTTATTATATTACTGTAATTGTTCTCTTTTATTACTAGTTATTGTCATTAATCTCTTACTGTGCCTAATTTATAAACTCAACTTTATCACAGGCATGTATGTATAGAAAAAAACATAGTGTATATAGGGTTTGCCACTATGCATGGTTTCAGACATTCACTGAGGGTCTTGGAACATATGCCACATGGATTAGAGAGGACTACTGTACTTATGTCAAAACTCATAATGTACACTTTAAATATATGCATTTTATTGTATGTCAATTACACCCCAATAAAGCTGTAAAAACACTTACAGAAAAAAGTCCTCTTCTTCATCTGAATCATCTTCCAAAAGATTTCTCTGTCAAAAAAAAAAAGAAAAAGACCTGAGTTTTCAGATTCTGAGGGCTTAAAAATGTCAGGGAGGAGTAATGAAGTCAGTTTTATACTGGTGAAATTTCTTAACTCTAAGCTTCCATATAGAGGGAAGAGTAATTACATATCCTTCATTGTAAGCTAAAAAATGTGAGACATTTGCAGTCTTTCCAAAGAAAATGCTCATAATCCCAGAATCCTCTAAATGCCTAAAAGGTAGAAAGGTCCCTGAAGCTGGCGTGGGAGTGAGGAACTACAGGCAATCAGCAAGTCCCCTCTCCCTTCTCCTGCCTCCCAGCCTCTCTTCTTGGCGGAACTTAAAAGGGAGCCAGGTGGCAAAGAAGAAATGTAGTTTGCAGTGTCCAACTAGAGTACAGAAGGGTAGTTTGGAGCTGAGAGACAAGGGCTTAATAATTGGCATGGTCCACTCAATCCACAAACAGACCTCTACACAACTTTGAGCTTTCAAACAAAAGCAAATTTATATTTTTGCCTTATAAAATACAACAATCTGGCCAGGTGTGGTGGCTCACACCTGTAATCCTAGCACTTTGGGAGGCCAAGGTGGGAGGACTGTTTGAGCCTAGAAGTTGAAGACCAACAGCGAGACCCCCATCTCTACAAAAAATTTAAAAATTAGCTGAGTGTGGCGGTGCATGCCTATAGTCCCAGCTACTTGGGATGCTGAGGCAGGAGGGTTGCTTGAGCCCTTGGGCCCACAAGCTGGAAGCTGCAGTGAGCTATGATGATGCCACTGCACTCCAGCCCAGGCAACAGAATAAGAGTGTGTCTCAAAAAAAAACAACAATCTTCCTTAAAATGAGGGTGGACTCACCCTCTCCACAAAGGGGGAAGATATTAAGTTCCAAAAGGAGGCTAACAAAGAGCAAAGTCCAGACCTTTCAGACACACAAGAACTCAAACAGTATACAGGCTGAATATCGATTATCCTAAGTGTTTGGGACCAAAAATATTTCAAATTTTGGATTTTTTCAGATTTTGGAATATTTGCATATATATAATGAGACATCTTGGGGATGGGTCCCAAGTCTAAACACAAAATTCATTATGTTTCATATATTCCTTATATTTTATTCACACCTTATACACATAGCCTGAAGGCAATTTTATACAGTATTTTTAATAGCTTTGTGCACGAAACAAAGTTTTGACTGTGACCCATGACATGAGGTCAGGTGTGGAATTTTTCACTTGTGCCATCATGTTGGTACTCAAAATGTTTCAAATTTTGGAGCATTTCAGATTTTGAGATTAGAGATGGTCAATGTGTACTACTTGTTGTAGGCAGAATAACGGATCCCCAAAAATGTCCATGTCCTGATCACCAAAACCTGTGAACGTGTTACCTTGCATGGTAAAAAGGACTTTGCAGATGCGATTAAGGACCCTGAGAGGAGAATATCACCATCAATTATTCACGTGGGCCCAGTGCTGTAAGAACAAGGGAGGCAGGAATGTCAGAAAGAAAGAGAGAGAGAGAGGGAGGGAGACTTGAAGATGTTACACTGATGGTTTTGAAGACAGAGGAAGGAGCATGAGCCAAAAAAGGCAGGCAGCCTCTAGGAGCAAAGAAAGGAAAGGAAACCGTTTTTCCGCTAGAGCCTCCAGAAGGAAGGCTGCTGGGACCTTGATTTTAGTCTCACAAGACTCGTTTTGGACTTCTGGTCACCAGAACTGTAAGGTAATAAATTTATGTTGTATTAAGTTTGTGAAACTAATATACCATCCATGGATCTTTTCTGAGGAAATTACTCAAGGAATTCCAAGAGCTAAAAAGAAAATTAAATCATAACAAAGATCTTAAGGCAGAGATGGATACAATCAATGACCCAAATAAAATGTGTAGTCAAATCTAAATGGTTGATAACAACGTGATTGCAAACTGTAAGTTAAAACTACTGAAAAAGAAAAGACATACGGAGAAGCTTAAAAAGAGTCTAAAACTTCTCTAACAAAGCCCAGAAGCTGGAAGTGGGACAGTGAAGTGAGGAAGTGAAAGCATACCAGCTTGCTAACCTTGACAAGGAATGGAATGGAGGAAGAGGAAACAGTGGTATTATGAAAAAATAAAACAATGGAAGGGGCATAATTTTTGGTGTGTTGACAGAGAACACAGATTTAACAATACTGTTAAAATATAAAGTTAATAACAAAAGAGAGAGGGGAACGAGGGAGAAAAGGAGTAAAATTTCTAAACTACCTAGTGGTTTGGGGGCAAAAAAAGGAGATGAGGAAAAATTATCTAGCAAAAGGTGTAAGGGAAAAGAAGGAAAATATAAGAAATACATAATGAATACCATTATATCTATGTATAATTAATGTATAGCATATAATAAAAAGTAAAAAAGGAAAGAAGAATGTATTCAATAGTCATTTAACAAGTATTTTTGAGCATCTTCTATGTGCTTCTGTGTGTACTGTTCTAAGTACTAACTACCAGCTTCGAACAAAACAGACAAGGTCTGTGCTCTTAGAAAATGCGATTGCGATAAATGCTACGTAGAGAATTAAAACAGTGATGGAACAGAAAGTGATGGGGTGACTGCATGAGATTAGGTTGTCATGGAAAATCGCTCTGAAGAGGTGAAATCTAAGCTGAGATCCAAATAACAAAGAGCCAGCCAAAGATTGGGGTAAAGAGGATTCATTGCCAGCACAGGGCCCGGCTAGCACAGAAAAAGTCCAAATATATTAGTTAATCACAATAAATGTGAATGGTTTAAATGTCCCTATTTAAAATAAAAAATTATATGTGATTAGGGTTCAAAAATTTCCAGCCAATATCTGTTTATAAGAAAGTCACCTAAAACAAATGTCAAATAAAGGATGCAAAAAAAGGGTGGAAAAGATACATCAGCAAATTCTAACAAAAAGAATGTTACAGTTAGCAACATAAAGAAGAAATTTAAGACAAAGCATTTAAAAGACAAATAAGAGGACTTTACAATGATAAAAATGCACAATCCATCAAAAAGATTTAACAGCAATGAATGTTTATATACCTAATACTATAGCTTAAAAAATATAATACAAAAGATGCTCAAATTCCAAGAAGAAATGGATACATTCAAAATCATAGGGAGGATTTAACATACTCTTCACAGACAGAGAAACCAAAGACAAAAAATATATAGAACTTTGAAAATAAATAGTAAATTTTATTTTTAAATATCTAAAATATGGAGAAGCCACAAAGGAAATTTAATAAATTCCAAAAAATAGAAATTACATAAGCCACATTCTCTGGCCATATGCAATGGAAATTAAAACAAATAACAAAAGAAAATTTTTAAATACTTCTAATTAACTCTTACGTGAAAATGTGGGTGGAAGCTGAATAGACTATTTAGAAATGAAAGACACGGGGAACATTACAGATCAAAATCTATGGGGTATGGTCACAGTAGTACTTAAAGGAAAATGTAACCTTAGATGATGCATTTATTTATGAAATCACAAAGACTGAAAATATATAAAATAAGTATTTAACTCTTTAGATAGGTTAAGTTAATCCTAAACAACACACAACCCCAGAAGTCTGAAAGCAGAAGTTTAATTGATTTGATTACATAAAAATGTAAAACTTTTCTATGACTACATTCAGCCCATCTGGTAAATTTGTCCAGATTGAATATGCTTTGGCTGCTGTAGCTGGAGGAGCCCCTTTAGTGAGAATTAAAGCTGCAAATGGTGTGGTATCAGTAACTGAGAAGAAACAGAAATCCATTCTGTTAAGACGAGTGAAGTGTACACAAAGTAGAACCAATTACCAAGCATGTAGGTTTGGTGTACAGTGGCATGGGCCCAGGTTACAGAGGGCTTGTGCACAGAGCTCAAAAACTAGCTCAGCAATATTATCTTGTTTACCAAGAACCCATTCCCACAGCTCAGCTGGTACAGAGTAGCTTCTGGGATGCAAGAATACACCCAGTCAGGTGGAGTTTCTCAATTTGGAGTTTCTTTACTTATTTGTGTGGTTGGAATGAGGGTCAACCATATTTATTTCAGTCAGATCCATCTGAGCGTACTCTGCCTGGAAAGCCACAGCAACAGGAAAGAACTATGTAAATGGGAAAACTTTTCTAGAGAAAAGATATAATGAAGATCTGGAACTTGAAGATGCCATTCATATGGCCATCTTAACTCTAAAGGAGAGCTCAGAAGGGCAAATGACAGAGGGTAACACAGAAGTTGGAATCTGCAATGAAGCTGGATTTGGAAGGCTTACTCCAACTGAAGTTAAGGGTTACTTAGCAATAAAGTTACCTAACAATCCAGAATTTCAGATAATCTGCCAATTTAAAGATGTTTAAAGTACATTCGTTTTGCAAACTTTTTGCACACTTACTTCTACATGGTTTAAATTGACTGAAGTTTTTAAAATGATACTTATAAATCATAAAAAACTGTTAACCCCACCCCTCAAAAATCTAAAACTTGAAGAACATAAAACATTTATGGGGCTTCAGATAATAGCACCCCAAAATGAAGACTTTAGAAGCAAAAATTTTTCTCTGACCTCTTGTCCCTCATTCCCATTCTTTCCTGAAGCTATCCATAGAAACTAGATTCCTTCTTCCCCAAGGCAGGTCATAAAAGCCAGAACCCCTTTTTCCCCCAAAGCCAGCCATAAAACCTAAAATTATTCTGTGTAAAAACTGGCTATAAAGAAGCTACCTGATCTACCTTGTTTGACTGTAGGTCATAAGACTCCCATTCCAGTGAGGGTCCTGCTCCACACCCAGACGGAGGAATTCATGCCCAGAAAGACCAAGAATCATCTAGACAGAAAGGCCTTGCTGGGTTTCCCCACTCTGTCTATTAACACTAGATCATTCCCTTTTGTCCAATCATATTTCTACATAGTTGTCCATACTTTGTTGAATCTAAGCATAAAAATGGAAAATTTCCCCTATATCTTTGGATCTTCATTCTGAAGCCTTCCATATAGCACATTAAATAAATTTGTATGTCTTTTATTAATCAATCTGCCTCACGTCAATGATTTTTTGGTGAACTTTTGGGGGCCCAGGGGCTTTGGTCCCTAAAACATCAAAAACGAGTTTAAAAGGTAAGCAATACACTGGGAAAAAAATCTGCAACATACTTTCAGACAAAGGATCTCATATCTGTATTATATAAAGAGCTTTGACAAACCAGTAAGAAAAAGAGACATTATAGAAAAACAGTCAAAGGATAAGAATAGATAATTCCCAATAGGAGAAATAGCCAATGACCACATGAAAATATGTTCAAAATCAATAATATTCAGGGAAATGTACTAATTCATCCTTCAACAAATATTTCTTGAGGGATATTCCAGCTGATAAGTAACAATCATTAATGATGTAGTTTATTTGGTTTAGAGGACAATGATATTAAAGATAAGGCGTGTTTATTAGAGTTGTACACCGAGAAACACATACGAAAACCAGTGCCTTTTCACATGTTTACTGAACAAACACGAGGGCTAGGGATACAATGTCAAAAGAATGTAATGGGACACAGTGAGATACCACTTCACACCCACTAGGCAGATAATAAGCGTTTGGTAAGAATGTGGAGAAATTGGAACCTCATATATTGCTGGTGGGAATGTAAAAGTTGTGCAGCTACTTTGGAAAATGGTTTGGCAGTTTTTCAAAAGGTTGAACATGAGGCCGGGCAAGGTGGCTCATGCCTGTAATCCTAGCACTTTGGGAGGCCGAGGCGGGTGGATCGCTCAAGGTTAGGAGTTCGAGACCAGCCTGAGCAAGAGCGAGATCCCGTCTCTACTAAAAATAGAAAGAAATTATCTGGACAACTAAAAATATATATATAGAAAAAATTAGCCGGGCATGGTGGCGGATGCCTGTAGTCCCAGCTACTCGGGAGGCTGAGGCAGGAAGATCACTTGAGCCCAGAAATTTGAGGTTGCTGTAAGCTAGGCTGAAGCCACGGCACTCTAGCCCGGGCAAGAGAGTGAGACTCTGTCTCAAAAAAAAAAAGGTTGAACATAAAGTTACTATAATACTCAGCAATTCTACTTCTAGGTATATACCCAAGAGAAATGAAAACATATTCAAACAAAAACTTGTACGCTAATGTTCACAGCAGCAGCATTCATAATAGCCAAAAAGTAGAAAAAATCCCAAATGTCTCAACTGATGAATGGATAAACAAAATGTGATATATTAATACAATGCAATGTTATTCAGCAACATGAAGGAATGAAGTACTGATACATACTGCAACATTGATGAATTCTGAAAACATGCTAAATCAAAGAAGCCAGTCACAAAAGGCTACATATTATATGATTCCATTTATATAAAATGTCCAGAATATACAAATCTATAAACAGCTGCCTAGGGCTGAGGGATGAGGAAAATGGGGGATGACTGCTAAGGGTACAGGATTTCTCTTTGGGATGACGAAAATGTTCTAAAACTGATCGTGATTACGGTTGCACAACTCTGTAAATATATAAAACCCACTGAATTATGCACTTCAAATGAGTGAACTATATAGTGTATGACTTATATCTCAATAAAGTTGTAACCAAGAAATATAATAGGAAAGAGGAACAAAATCTTACGAAGTTTTAAAAAGTAATTTATAGATTATTAGAACCAGTTATCTAACTTCGTAATATGATAAACATCAAAAAGGAGGTTTTTAAACAGTCAGTTTTGTTCAGTTCTTGTGTCTAACATTTTTATAATAAATTGTGGTAGTAATCAACCAACAATTTAAAGAGAAAGTAACACAGTTATAGTCTCAGTAGTGGAACTTATTTAGACTGTCCACTTTATATTTTTAAGTATATACATAAAACTCATTTTAAAAGTTTAACAGTAATTAGTCTATTGGTGGATTCTATTCCCCATCAGGGGAAAAAAAACTGTAGAAAGAGAATAAGGGGAGGACAGATGTTTCCTGTATTGTACTAAAAGTTACTTCTAAATCATGAGATGTTGGACAGAGTAAATAACACGAAGTTCTGAGGTTGTGCAAAGCAGGAGCATATAAAACAAAGTCGAGTAGAATAAAAGCTCTGCAAGGGAAGACCATGCCCTCTAATTTTTAGCACAGGATCTAGCACATAGTAGGTATTCAATAAATATTGTTTGAATGAATCAGGAAATAAAGAATGGCAAGAAGGAAGTAACGGAGGGCTTCTGGTTGCTGGATAAAAAGAGTAAGAACACTAATTCCTCCCCTCAATAAGTAGGCATTGAGTACTTATTCTAAAAGTAACCTA
>NW_012151507.1:4784244-4795507 GCF_000956105.1 Propithecus coquereli
ATCATAGAAGTAGAATTCAGATGAGTCACCAATCTGAATAACATATACTTCTTAATATGTTTACTATGAAGAAAACAAGTAGGATTAGGATATAGTCATAAACTTTGTATTTTTTCTATTATTTACAAAGGGAATGAAAACATATTTTGAGTCTCTCTTTTTCAAAGCTTAAGATTCTGAACTTACCCTTTCGCTTTTCACAGAACCAGTGACATCATCATCATTTAGGTGGCGCTTGAACTTGGGAGGCATATTTTACTCCCCAAGCACTTTTTACTTCCCAGCAAAGTAAGTATTCACCACCTTAAAGAGAAAATAAATGTCATCAGATTTGAGACTTTGGGGTATAAGCTAAAGTACTTAAAACAGTTTGCAAGACCCTGTATGATGGGGCCTCCCTCTCTTTTCTGACTTTAACTACTTCCCTCTCACTTGCTCCACTCCAGTGACTAGGGCCTCTATGCTAGGCCTCAACACATAAGAAATAGCTAAAACCATGAGAAAATGGATCTAACTTCCCCAGGAGAGCACATGTAGGAAATGAGTGACTTAAGGTTTTTATAAAATAAAAAGGCAGATAGCAGAGGGAAAAAATAGAAAGTGGTCCTTTGAAAATGAGACATTAAATGCTTTACAATTTTAACTTGGAGTCAGAAGACAGGGGGATGCTTCTAGCTCTCTTTTAGTCAGTTGCTTAAGCAATGATTCAGTTTCCTCATCTGTAAAGTACTGATTTCTAGGCTTCTGCATGGAGTTGGGATGGTCAAATTACACAATACATGCAAAAACATTCTGCAAACTATAATGTCCCATTGGCGCTCCATGAAAAGGGGTGTTTGGTAAACACTGGTGTGATATCATGACTTATAGTGAGATATACATGTTTGGTCTTTGTCCCCATTTTCTGATATACAGCTCCTAAAACCCTAGGAACCTCCACAGTGCTAAGTGTCTTTTTGTATGTTTATGAGATGACTGGTGGCTGGCAGCCCCTAGGTAGCTTCAGGATGTGGGCTGGTCACAGGTAAGACCAAGGCATGATTAGAGGCCTGGGACTTTTCAGCCCCGCCCTCCCAACCTCCTGGGAGAGAAGAGGGGCTGAAGGTTGATTTCCAGTGGCCAATGATGTAATCAATTACGCTTACTAATGAAGCCTCCATAAAAACCCAAAAGGACACGGTTCGAAGAGCTTCCAGGTAGCTGAACACATGGGGGTTCCTGGAGGGTGGCACGCCTGGAGAGAGCATAGAAGCTCTTCCTCCATTCTTCCGTAACTTGCCCTATGTATCTCTTCCATCTGGCTGTTCATCTGTAAAGTATTTCCTTAAGTTCTGTGAGCCACTCTAGCAAATGAATTGAATACAAGGAGTGGATTGGGGGAAACCCCGATTTACAGCTGGTCAGTCAGAAGCACATAAAACAACCTGGGGCTTGTGACTGGCATCTGAAGTGGGGGGTAGTCTTGTGGGTCTAAACCCTTAACCTGTGGGATCTGATGCTATCTCCAGGTATTAATATCTAGTGTCAGAATTTAATTGAATTAGAGGATACCCATCTGGTGTCTGATGGAGAATCTAATGCACAATTGCCCATTGCTGGTGGGGAAAGATCCCCACACATTTTGGGGTCACTGAAGTACTCCGTGTTGAGAAAGAGTAGGAGAAACTGGTTTTTTTTCCTATACCAAAACAACTGGGTTAAACAAAGCCAGTTGTCTTTGATGCAAAATGTCTCACAAACTTTTATATGCTAATATGCATTGTGACTTTCCAGTGAAATGCTTGAGTATGCAACATATTCAAAAATTTATTGAGAAAAAGTTGTCCTATACAAATAATGAACTTTCAGTATTCTGGGCGAGATAGTGAATATGCAGCAATTCGGAATAGCTAAGATGTACTGAATGTTTTATAATACTATGTGCCGGGCACTGCGCTCAGTGGTACACCTGCATGTTCTCTTTTACTCTTTATGACACTTCTTTGAAGTAGGCACTAAGATACTAAGAGAAAACTAAGGCGTAGTAAAATAACTAACAGTGATAGTCACTTCACTCATTGAAACAGCAGAGACACAGGCCTAATTAGTCAATGGCTGTGCATTATCAGTTTTAATTATTTATTCAATTAGTTGCCCATTGGGTTTACACAATTCTGTTCTAGAAAGATATTAACAGCACTTCTCTGTAATAACCCAGTAGCCCTCTTTCCTCTTCCACAGTAAGAAACACCTCTAAGATCTATAAATTATGTATAGTTAGACATCAGCTTGTTGGTTAATGTTATACACTAAAAAAAGAATAAACAAGCCCAGGGTCTAGTTTCATACACCAAATAAAAATAATATTTTAAGTTAGCTTCCTGTCAAAACAAATTGACACAAACACTTTTCATTGATAAGAAATGCTTCCAAAACAGAATATTAACCACTTAACAAAAAACGAACTTTTGCTGCCTAACTGCTCTAGCATTCTTCATTCTACAATATTTCTGTCACGTACATCTGGCCCATTTTATCCTTCGTACTTTGATTTCAGTATAATTCATTCATGCAGAAATGTTACAGAATGCATGAAAAAGCAGATGACAAGCAAATAACTGAAGAACTTGAGCTTTCTTTTTAATTATATGTGTATTTTATTCATGTTTTAAATCCTACAAAGGGCTGACTCAACATCTCAAAGCAAACAACAGGCAGACTTATATAACATCTTGATGAGACTTACAGTAAAGCTACAATCTTAACGATGAGCAAACCTTATATTCAGGTCCCATCACCCAAGGATCTGCCTCACGAAGGCAAGAAATCTATGTCTGACAAACAGAAAACCCATCAGTAAAGCAGCAGGCAGATTCATTAGCTAGCTTGATGAACTTTGATGTTATTTGCAACTGATTATTTATTAGCAACTGATGATATCTGTACCAGACAACTAGTGAAAATAAATCATGTGCAGAAAGTAGAGTTGAACATATTCTGCCTAAGATTTCTCCTCCAAATAAAACATAAGAATTCAGCTGTTTGTGTCTAGATATGCATGTAAATAAGAGAGCCATCATGATCTATTTCCACATTGAAGGTAGACCACCACTACACGATTCACTTAAAAAGTGTCACATCACCATGTACTTCTTATGTATCAACCTACACCTAAAATTTCAGGTATGCATTTTCGGAGGTAGTATGTTCTCTATTCGATGGCTTTGAATCTGGGCAGAGGTTTCCTTTTCCCAGCTTCCATTCCCTTTCTGACTCCTCTTCCTCTCGTCAGCAGTCTTGCTAGGTGCAATTTCACAAAAATAAAATGACTTGGATGGACATACACTGGAGATGTTATTCACAAAACCTATCAAGTGTTATGATTCACTCCCACCTTCCGGTCGTTATAAACGCAGCAGGGTTGGCGCACTTTCTCCCAATCCTTTAAATAAAGAAACAATTCCGTCCCCTCCAGCAGGCAGCTCCGTTCACCCCTCAAACCCATCTGTCGCGCCAGGCCACGTCCCAGATACCTGCTCCTAACTCTGGCCCTGCCTTCCCCGAGGTACCCCCTCGCACTCCGGGTTGCCTTTCACTCTTAACAAATCTTCCCCATCCACGGCACTGTTCTCCTCCCGTCACCCCAGAGCACCCCTCAATTCCAGTTCTCCTCCCCTTCAACTGCCCCCCCTGCCCCCCATCCGCACATCCCTGTCCTTGTCTTCCCTCCTCACGACACCCCCGGCCGCAGCCTCCCCCACTCAAGGCTCCCTCCCACGGCCCCCGAGGCCCGCCCCCCAGCCCGACTCGGACGTTGGGGGGCGGTAAGGTAGGGGCGTCGTCGTTTCCTTCCTCCTCGCACAGCCCCTCCCGCTGGGAACAGGCCGGCGCCAGTACCTGTGGCTCCCGGGGAACTCCCGGCAGCTCTCCCGGGCGGGCGGTGCTGGGCGGGCGGGGGAAGGAGCGGGAAGCGGAGGAAAAAGGCTGGGAGGGGGAGACAGTGGGCGCGGACCCGGCGTCGGCCGCAGCGCCGCAGCAGCGCCCCCGCTCATCGAGAGGATTGGCGCTCCGCGGCCCGGCGCCAGGCGGAGGGGGCGGGTCCAGGCCGCGGGGATCGTCGAAGGAATCGATTCCGCTGTCTGCTCCACCCAGAGGATCGCTGACCCACGGGCACTTTAGATGCTGGTCCCCAAGATTGTGTTGTGCTTTAGAGAGGGACAACAACGGGTCCTGGAGGTCCCGGCCGGGAACCGGGGTGCGTGGAAGGCGCTCAGGGAAAGTGGATGAGGCTCTGAGAAGTCATTCAGGGCGGAGGGCTGAGGTTGATGACTAAGGTTTATGAGGCGTTTGGAAGGCAGCGTCTTGTGCGACATCCGTCCCCGGGATAAGGAAGTTGAGTAGCAAGAGGACGGCTCACAGCTCCAGCACCTGCTTCGGGCTCCTCTGTGGCCTTTTGTATTTGATCTCCTGTGTACAGAATCAGCGTTAGACTTGGAGAGAGAGGTGTTAGGGTTGCTAGTCCAGGCTCCTTCTTTTAGCTGTTAGGAATATCTGGTCCAGAGAGATTTACTTCAAGTCACACAGCTATCGTGGACAGATTTGGGATGAGGGCTTCTTTTCCCTGTTTCTCCTAGTCTTTACCTAAAATAACTAGATCCATACACCTGAGCCTACAGGTTTCAGACGGGAAATCACCCTCGCATGGCCATTGCTCTACTCTTATCTCCCTGCCGCCATTTGGTATCATATTTAAACCTCCAAGCCTGCAGTAGCTGGCATAGAAATCCAAAAACAATTCCAATTTTGTTTTTGCATTCTCCTATTTGTTTTATTATCCATTCCTCCCACGCCCCACCTGGATTGTTTTATTCATTTTTTTCCTGTCATTTATTTACTACGTATCTTTTTTAACTTAAGATAGTATCTATGGGTCCTTTGTTGATACAGTGTTTTAACTGTCTGAAATACTGTGCCAGGAACTTTCTAAAAATATTATGAAAATAAGAGGGGGTGTTCAAGAACAAGAGTAGACAAGAGAACAAGAGGAGGAAAGCTCTGGGGACACTAAAGGAAAGGAGAGAATAGTCATTCTGTCACCAGCTGATCTTTTGGTTGGTTGACACAAAAAATGCACTAATTCATAGCTGGTCGTAGTGGCTCACGCCTGTAATCCTGGCATTCTGGGAGGATGAGGGGGGAGGATCGCTTGAGTTCAGGAGTTTGAGACCAGCCTGAGCAAGAGCGAGACCCACATCTATGAAAAATAGAAAAATTAGCTGGGTGTAGTGGCATGCGCCTTGTAGACCCAGCTGCTTGGGAGGCTGAGACAGGAGAATAGCTTGAGCCCAGGAGTTTGAGGTTGCAGTGAGCTATGATGACCCACTGCACTGTAACTGGGGCAACAGAGTGAGACCCTGTCTCAAAAAATAAATAAATAAAATTGAAAGATACCTTGGGTAGTGCAATGATGCTCAACTCTACATTAATCACTTGGGGTTGAGTCACCTGGAAAGCTTTTAAAACTACTGATACCCAGGCACTACTTAGATTCTGATTTAATTGGTCTGGGATGTTAAGAAGCAGTGAGCTATTATAGGGTAGTCCAGGGCTCCCCGACCTATGGTGAATTGTATAATTATTTCATTATATATTACAATGTAATAATAACAGAAATAAAGTACACAATAAATGTAATGCGTTTGAATCATCCCAAAACAACCCTCCGCCCCAGTCCCTGGAAAAATTGTCTTCCATGAAAATAGTCCCTGGTGCCAAAAAGGTTAAGGACCGCTGGCGGTAGTCAATTGAAGTTTCTGAAAGCCTGTTATTAGACTACCTGTGAGTTTACTACTCCAGAGCAAGGCTGGCTTGGACTAAAACAACCCACTTAGAAGTTTCTTATAGTTTGCATCTCTGCCTGGGTATGATAGTGAGACTACCCCAAACTCCATAGATGACTGAGAAGTTATTTTTTTCTTCTATAGTTTTTCGTATCTGTATATTTGCTTGTTAGGAGGGGCTTCCCTGCATTGATGCCTTAGCCAATTAGAGCTTTTGTCAGTTACAGCCTCAGCCCTTGTACACTGACAACTTAAAGTAGGATAATTGAGCTCTCCAGGCATGTCACTGTATAGCTTCCATGAATAATTCATTCTTTTTCTAAGTTTTTTTTTTAACCATAATTCTTCAGTTGTGTCAATTATTTTGGTATGATTGCTTAGGGGAGGATAATGTAAGCCCCACCCTTTAATCACCTGAACGAAGTCCCTTTGACTATCCTCATTTGTGAAAGTTTAGAAAATACATTTTACAGTTAATATGAATCAAATGTACCAGTAAGTCTGAAAGATTATAAATATTAATAGTACTAGCTTAGAATCAGAACTCTAAGCAACTTGAGCTATTTGATTATTTCCTCCCCTGTTTTATTTTTCGTGAGCTCCAGTTATTCACCCAGTCCTCTAATTTTCTCTTTTTCGACATGAGATCTTCACCCTTAAGTGGGCCTGGTGTCCTCCTAGCTAGAGAATCTATGTCTTGCCCTCTTCCAAGATTAAACCTCTGGGCTTCTACTTGGGTAGGGAATCTGAGCATCTGACTGATTCTTAACCGGACTATCATCCCTCCTGTGTTTAGCCCACGTCATGCCCTCTTCCGTCATTACCTGCTGCTTCCAATTCCTGAGCCATAACCAGGGTTTAACTGTATAATCAGGTTGCTTCATGCCCTGCTTAGGATTCCTATTTCTCAAGTCTGCTGATGTAATTGACAGTTGATTCATCTACTTTCTAGCTTTCAATATTTTGTTGCTTCCCATGAGGCAGAAAAAGAAGTACAAATCAGGCCGGGCGCAGTGGCTCACACCTGTAATCCTAGCACTCTGGGAGGCAGAGGCAAGAGGATCACTTGAGCTCAGGAGTTGGAGATCAGCCTGAGCAAGAGCAAGACCCCATCTCTACTAAAAATAGAAAAAATTAGCCGGGTGTGGTGGCACACGCCTGTAATCCCAGCTCCTGGAGAGGCTCAGGCGGGAGGATCACTTGAGCCCAGGAGTGTGAGGTTGCTGTGAGCTAGGCTAGTGCCACTGCACTCTAGCCCAGGTGACAGAGTGAGAATCTGTCTCAGAAAAAAAAAAGTGCAAATCAATTATAAGCATGTGAATAAATGTTCAACATCACTCAAAATGTAAATCAAAATAAACAATGAAATACCATTTTTCACCTATCAATGTCTGGAAAGGAAGGAGTTAAGCAGAAGATCTACTATCCATTCTCTCCTTTCATAGGGGAATAGGACTAGGCAAGCAAGCAAGCATGTGATTCTTATAAATATAGGGTAATGACAGACCTCCTGACAAACTAATGGTATTTGCTAGCACGAAAGTCTGTGTATCTGTGGAATTCCTCTAGCAAGGTGTCCCTGGGCTGGGATTGTTTATGGTAAACACATCAGGGATCTATGTAGGTTTGAGGGGTATGACTCCCTGGAAAATACCATGTAAGTTATGTAACTTAGCATAAGATGGAGACAGTTCATACTGAATTGGCTCCTTATTTAGAAGCCACATCTGTTATCCTGGGCCAGGATGCTTCCAAAGCAAGAAGAAAGGACCTGGAGAGTAGCACGGAGAGTCCTGGCCCTCTCCCTACTTTGTGCATTTTCATTACTGGTATTCTTGATATTATTAGTAAAGAGACTGGGTAAGAGCTCTGATTTGTTTGAGTGTGATTTGACAATTTGATCCTCTGTTAGCTCAGTGGCAAAGATCAAAAAACTTAATAATACAATGTTGGGTGTATATGTGATGTGTTGTATGGGGGGCACGGTGGGAGGAACAAGCATTCTTAAACACTGTTGGTGGGACTATAAATTGATGCATTTTGTTAAGTTCATAGTAACAATGTATGTCAAAATTTTATATGAAGTTCCTTTTGCTCTAACAATTCCACTTCTAAAATTTATCCCATAGATATATAGGTTGTATAAAAGTGTTCTGTAAAAATATTCTTTACAGGATTTTTGTAATAGTAAGACTGGAAAAAAAACAACAAAAAAAAAAACCCTTGAACTGTCCCATGATAGGAAATTGCTGAAGTAAGCCATGGTATATCCATTCTCTGGAATAGTACACAGCCGTTAAAATGAACTAGATAGAGCTACATGTGCCAACATGGATTAGCTCTGTAATATGTTGCTGTAAGGTGAGAAAAGCAAGGTACAAAACAATATGTAGACTCTACTTCCATTTGAGAATCTTCCTCTCTCCTTTCCCTCTCTCTCTCTCTCTCTCTCTCTCTCTCTCTCTCACACATGCCCCCCCAGGAGGAGGACTGGAAGTCTGGCATAGAAAGTGTTGTGGACTGAATTGTGTCCCCTTAAAATTCATATGTTGAAGTCCTAACCTCCCATGTGGCTGTATTTGGAGTTAGAGCCTTTAGGACAGTAATTAAGGTTAAATGTGGTCCTAAGGGTAAAACCCTAAACCGACAGGGCTGCTGTCTCAGTGTATGGGCACAGAGAAGAGGTCCTATGAGGACACAGCGAGCAGGTGGAAAGAGAGGCCTCACCAGAAACCAACCTTCATGGCACCTCGAGCTTAGATTTTTAGCCTCTAGAACTGTAAAAAAATAAATTTCTGTGTTTAAGCCACCCAGTCCATGGTATTTTGTTATGGCAGCCCTAATAGCCTAATACAGAAGAAAACTTTTCCTTGATGTGTGATGTTTTGTACTATTTGAATATTTTTACCATGTGTATCACTATTTCAATTAAAACAACAATAGAGACTCTTCCACTAAAATTGGAACCAGCTGGTCAGTTAATTTAAAAAGTCAGTTAAAGTGGTACATATAAAAATGGCAAATATATAACCTTTTCATTTTGACTTAAATATATAATTATACATACATTCACTCACCAGTCTTTGAGTTAGGCCCAAGACCTTTTATCTGAGCATGAATTTGCTGGTTGGAGCACCCCCTGTCTTTATTATAAATTGCATTGTTTATGATTTCCAGTTTCATTTTCTCCAAAGTAGATCAGGAACTTAAAGAAACCTTTCAAGCAATTTGAGTGCCAAGTCAGTTCAGATTTTGTAGTTTTTTCTCCCAAAGTCTTATAGATTTCTCTTACCCATACCCAGTTCTATAGTAATTTTTGTTTGTTGTTCATCTTTATCAATTTACTTTTTAAAGGAACAATAACTTTCTATTTGTATTGCACTAGTTTAAATATCTAATTAGATTCTATAAGTATAATAGGCATAAATACTTTAGGTTACAAATACAAATGGACTCTTGTAAGCATATAGCTCCACTAGTTCGGAAAGGAAGTGCACGGGTGTCGTCTAGCTAACCACTAGCCTCTCCAGCTCAGAGGGCCTTGCTGTTATGTAAATATGGTGTTATTAATAGTTTTCATTTTGAAACAATCTCAAAGAACTCGTGTAAACGCTTTATCCAGATTCACTGGTTTTAACTTTTTTTTCTAATATTGACCTCAACTCCAACTCATAAATGGATTTCATGACTCACAGTATAAATAAAACAGAAACAGTTCAGCCCTCTTTTTGTTTCCCAGCAGTTGAAAAAACAGAGGACCAGAGAGATTGAGTGGCTTGTTAACATTTTGCTTCATTTGCTTTATTCTCTCTAAATATATATCCCCTGCCTTCATTTGTTAGTTACAGACATCATGCCTCTTTATCCCTAAATACTTCAGTGCATATCTCCTAAGAACAAGAGCATCCCCTATATACCTACAATTCTATCGTGAAATTCAGAAAATCTAACATTGATACAATACTATTTTCTAACAAAGCATCTGTATTTACAGTTTGCCAGTGGCTTCATTTATGTCCTCTGTGGTGTCAAGTCTGCAGAGAGCATGGAGAGTCATGAGTAACAGAGCAAGCGGGTTAAGTGGAGTCTGGTTTTCAAAGACAGGTTCAACTGTAGTTTAATTTTTCTTAAAAAAATGTATAATAACATGGGAACGCCCTGATTCCTTCCTCCTGAAACTTTAGATGTGACTCAGAGACGTGCTTTGTTTCTCTCCTAACTGTTGTTTATTGATGTAATGATACATTGCAAGAATTTTATCTTGGAGACATTACCTCACGCAAAGATGGCAACATTAAAGAAACTTGTATAGTAATTCACTCTAATTATGTTGTAAATTTATTAAATATTTTACTACTTCTCTGAAAGTTAAAAATGGCTACCATTTATTAAATGCCTATTTATTAAGGACTATGCTTAATGATTAGCATTTGTTATTTTATCTCTGTACAACAACTCTGATGTTGAGTATCATTACTTTCATTTTATCAATTTGGAAACCAAGATTCCAATGTGACATTATGTAATTTGTTCATGGTTAGAGAATGGTAAAGGTGGGCAAACTAGTAAATATTGCAGAGCTCTAAGCTTAAGTTAAGATGGGCCACATGCTTTGCCCTTAAAATAGAAATTAGGCAGTTTGTTTTTAAAGTTTCATATAGGTGGGATCTGTCAAGCTTAAGGTCTTGTGATGATTTCACTCAATTCAAGAGGCTTTAGTCTGCTGAAGGTCAAATACAACTTTAATTTCTTGCTGAAGATGATAATATAGTAATATTAGGTGCTATATTAAAGTTAATCAATTCATCCATCAGATATGTGTGACAGGTATTCTTTTAAAGTCTGGGGAAACAAAGATGGTAAACAGCGTTTGCTGTCCTCCAGGAATTCACAATCTTACACAGAAACAAGACAAGCAACTACAGTCATGAGCTGCATGACTACATTTCAATCAATGAAGGACCACGTGGTCCCAGAAGATTAAATGGAGCCTGGTGAGGTTGTGGTCATTATAGCACAATGCATTACTCATATGGTTATAACGATGCTGGTGTAAACAAACCTATGGCACTGCCGGTCATATAAAAGTCTAGAACATACAATTATGTACAGTGCATAATGATGATGATAATAAACAGCTATGTTGCTGGTTTATGTGTTTACTATGCTATACTCTTTTTTTGTTTTTTTAGAGTGTACTCCTACTTACAAAAAAAGTTAACAGTAAAACAGCCCCAGGCAGGTCCTTCAGGAGGCATTCCAGAAGAAGGCATTGTTATCATAGGAGATGACAGCTCCAGGTGTATTATTGTCCCTGTAGAACTTCCAGTGGGACAAGATGCAGAGGGGGAAGACAGCATATTGATGATCCTGACCCTGTGTAGGCCTAGGCCAATGTGTGTGTTTATGTCTCAGTTTTGAACAAAAAAGTTTAACAAATAAAA
>NW_012151507.1:4796612-4802476 GCF_000956105.1 Propithecus coquereli
ATAAATAAAACTCATTTTCTTTATTCATTCGTCCACTGATGGACACTTAGGTTGATTCCGTATCTTGGCAATTGTGACTAGTGCTGCAATAAGCGTGGGAGTGGAGGTATCTCTTCCACACACTGATTTCCTTTGGATAGACAGCCAGTAGTGAAATTGTGAATAAGGGCAGTATGAATGAACCTGGAGGACATTACGCTAAGTGAAATAAGCAAGGCACACAAATACATGATCTCAATCATGCGCAAAGAAGAAGATCTCATAGATCTCCTAGATCTATGAGAAGTTGATCTCATAGAATTAGGGGGTGGACTAATGGTTACCAGAGGCTGGGGAGGGGTGTGGGAAGGGGTGACGGTTGATCAATGGGTTCAAAGTTACAGGTAGCTAGGAGGAATAAGTTCTGGTGCTTTGTTGCATAGTAGGGTGACAATGGTTAACAATATTATATATTTCAAAATAGCTAGAAGAGGGGATTTTGAATTTTCTCACCATGAAGAAATGATAAATGTATGAGATGATGGATATGCTGAATATCCTGATTTGATTTTTTTTCAATGAAGCATACTAAAATATTTATTCATATCCCCACTGTCTTAATTACATATTTATTGACTGTCCAAAGGCAATTATTTCAGTACTCCTTAGACTCCTGGAAATTTTAAATGATCCAAGCATCTCTTGTGAAGATCAAATTTTCAAAATCCTCACCAAGGACATCCTTAAGTCACCTTTGTGCTCCCAGATGGTATTCAGCTAGCAGCAGCCTATGCTTCAGGAATCCATCCTCTACCTGCAAGGTTGGGATACTCAATCCCATGTCCACCAAGTACGGCACCTGGAAACAGTTGTAATCATCCATGCCTTGCTTCTTCATTGACTTATTTTACATTGAGTCAGGGCAGGCATAAACGCAGTTATATAGTGAGGCCTTTTCATACACATTAAAAAGAAACCCAAATCCTATATTAAAAACTCACAGGCATACAGTCAATGATCAACAAACATAAATCCACTGTCTATTTCCAGGCGAGGGAACACAGACCACGTGGGGCGAGAATGTGGCCGAGGCCAGGTCGTTCCTCTCCACCACGCGTTCAGGGTCCAGGACCCTCGGACACTGTCGGCCTCACCACGCTCAGGGTGGTCGCACTCCCCACCGCAGCACGCTGGCGTGAGAGGCAACGTCCCCAGAATCATGCGCCATCCGGGAGGCTCCAGCACAGGACCACCCCAGCTTAGCATGGGCGACAGGAAAGCCTATTTTTTTGTTTTTTTACCTAATGTATGTACATATATACAATTATGTATCAATTAAAGACAAACATTTAAAATTAATGCTTTATGTGCATTTTTCTTTGGAGAGCATGTTGGAATTCTCAGAGCATGGAAATCCTCAGCTTCAATCGTCATCTCAGTGAAGAGGAATCCCAGGAAGGGGATGTATAAGGAAAAGGGCAGAAATTAGAGGAATGTCTGCTTTTAGGGGTGAGAAGATGAAGCGTGGTCAATGAGAAGTGATCAGAATGGTAGAAAGAAGAACAATGAAGCTCCGGCAGTATAACAAGATAAAGGAAGAGTGGTCATTAACATCAAAAACTTCAGAGAAATCGGGGAGGGTGGGAGCAAAGACGAGAGAAAGCCATTGGATTCATTGACTCACTGGCCCTTACTGATCTTCAAGAAGCGTGACAGTAACATTATGGAAGTGGAAGCCATGTTGTAAAAGTTTAATTTTCAGTGGAATTACAGATTACAGATTCCTCTTTCAAGAAATTTAATTGTAAGGGAAAGGGCATGCTATGCTGCAGCTTGAAGTAGTAGTGGGGTCACGGTACCATCAAAAATAACCAAGTTATATTTATTAATGGTGAAGAAGAGGCCAGTGGGAGAGTGAGATTGAAAATGCAAATCAAAAGGGAAACAATGGTGGGGTGATATTATTGCCAAGGTGGGAAGATCAGGGTTTGAGAGGACAAGAGATGAGTTTTGGCAAGATGAAGAGAGGATCCTTTCTTGGAGGCAAGAGGGAAAGAAGTGATTGATGATAAAGAGATTTTGAAATGGAAAAGAGAAAAGTTGATTCCTCAACTCATACAATAGCTTCAAAAATATTCAGTAAAAATGGCGGGCAAGGTTGTTTGCCAAGGTCAAGGAAGCAGTGCTGGAATTGGGAGCATTAAGAAAAAGAAGTTTTTGAACAGCTGCCATAGCAAATGTGCTTAATAAATGGTGAACGAAAGGATGGCTCGGCAGCTGTGAGGATCCAGGCTAGAACTGTAATTTTTAACTGCTCCTTTCAATCAAGGACTTTGTCTTAGACTCCTTTTTATCCTCAATGACACCTTGTACAGAACAAGTACATAGTAAGTATTTATTGAGTTTGCTTTTGAATGAGTGGAAAAGACAAGAGAAAAAGGAAAATAAGGAAAGTGAAAGCAAGAGAGAGTGTTGTAGCCTTCTCAGGGGATGGCAATCCTAGAAGCACTTTGCTTGCTTAATGACTTTTAGAAGTCACCTTTTTAAATACTAGTTTCATTTCCCAGGTAGCAGAATGGGGGAAATAATCTCTGCCTCTTTATTGTCTTCTAAGAATATCGCAAGCTCTTAGTAAAATATTATTTGCATACTCTTTTGGTCTTCTTATAGACAAAATAATATAGAATTTCTCCATTTTTGTAGATTTGGTTCTCTTCTCTGAGCTGTTTTATCATTGATTGGTTAGCAAGAGTTTGGCCTAGTGACATTGATTCTCTTGTGGCATTTCAAGACGATGGAAGGAGAAAGAAGAATAAGTAACGAAAATTTATGACTTACAAAAATAATGCAAAAAAAACTAAGAGGGAGAGATGAAAGGAAATAAACAGTCTGATTAAACAGTTGTCTTTAAATAAATATTTATGTTGCAATTTTATGAAATCATTCTACTTCATCAGTATAACTAAAGTTGCATTTTAATTTCATAATCTATTTCCTGGAGGCAGTTTCTCTTTGTACTTTACTCAAAAAGTATAAATAAGCAAAATACTTTAATTTTTTTAAGAAAGGTAATAATTAGAAAAGAACTTTCTAAATCATCTATGTCTTGCCATGACATCTATCTAATTTTTCCCTATCCTGTGGTAGATCACATGTCTATATTTGATCATTAATAATAAATCAGTGTTCCTTTTGGCTCTGGCTTTGTCATTGTTTTGTGTAACACCAACCACTTCTCCTTTTTAAAAAAGCAAAGGAATAATTTAACCAGTGAACTTCATAGCATCTCTTTTGTGACTCTGAATTCATAATATTAGCTTATAATGTATGCTTTAATATTAGACAGGTCCAGGTCTGAAACATGGATTATGAGATTAACTGTAGGACATCTGTCTGGCCACGGCCTCAATGATAGTCACCCTTATGCAATTAAAAATTTTTAAGAAAGCTTTTTGGCAATTGCTGTGTCATCATTTTTTCCCCAATCCTGTATAAATAGAACAGTAGCAAATTTTCCAGCTATTTTCTAAAATGTCATGATAGTAAATTTAAAAATGTACCTGTGCTTATAATTATTTTGATGAATTCTTGAAGAATTATTCTTGACAGGGAACTAATCTTTACGTTTGGCACTTGTTTACTGCAACACAGTACTGAAAGGATACTCTTGAAGATAAATGTCAGAGTTTACATTTTTAAAGTTTTATTTTTTTCAGTGGGTGCACAGATCCTTTGAGTGTGCATTAGATCTCAGGGTTCTGGCACTGACACAGGCTTCCGAACAGAGATGCAACCGAGGCATGCGCTGAGTCAGCGCGTCTCCGTGCATAGCGACATTTCCCCATCTGCTCAGCGGTCGCTGTCGCCATATGCCCTTGATTTCCCAGGCTACTCTTAATTTCAGTTGTTGTATTTTTTGGGTTCCAGAATTTCCATTAAAAATAGATTCTAATTTTCTGTTGAACTTTATCTTTTCATCTACTTTCTTGAACATTTTAATAAAAGGCCTTGTCTGCTAATCTAATACCTAGATTGCCTGTGAGTTATTAAATTACTTGTATTGTCTATTTTTTCTTAGCTTTTGGTCATGTGACTGTCTCTTGGCATGCCTAATAACTTTTTAATATTCATTCGATATTAAATATTGAGTAGAACATATTGAGTATAAAATAATTGTATATTAAAAATAGAGCATAAAATATTGTATAAGAAAGAACATCCATGTGGTACCATCCTTCTTTGAAGAAGATTCACTCTTTCCCCTGTTGGGTAGATAAAGCTGTTAAGTGGAAAGCCTCTGAAATACAGTGACTTAAGTTAGCATCTTAGCCTTCAAACCTAAATAGCTTCAGAACTCAGCAAATATTTTGAGCGGAAACCCATCCGAGTCAGGCTCAGGCTTCTACTCTTCCCTGGAATCTTGGCCCTCTAAGACTCCAGTTTTGTCTCTCCAGCCCTGTGAACCCTCAGTTTTACTTCTTTTTTCTCCCCTGACAATGGCCCTTGGCCTCAGCAAAGCCCAGGTGCTCAGCATCTTTCCCTACACCCAGATCTACAAGTATCCCCAGGGGAAAAGCAGCTGAAGAAGGTCAGCTCACTTTTATTTGGTTCCTCCTCTGGAATCTTGTCTGTCCTCTGGGCTTGTTGCTTTAGCAGCTCTCTGATTGCTTCATAGAGATGTTTTTTGGTACTTATCTGGCTTTTTTATTTGTTCTTAGAGGGAGAAAGGATCTGCCTCGATCTACCCATCATACTTGAAAGTGCTGAAGTATATCCATCCGAATCACTCTGAAAATTGTATGAAGAGATAATAAACTCATTGGCCAGTGACTACACAGGTCAATGGGAGAGAGGGTTTTCTAAAAGGGCGAGTTGCTTACATCCTCCCAAATGCATCTAGGTAGTCAGAGCTCAACATTACTTATAACAGGCCCTGACTGGGAAGTTAGCAAGAGTGAGAAGAGGATCCTATTTTTTTCAGGCAATAGAGACACATTTAATCAGCACCATTAAATCAAATACCTGGGCCAGCTCACCTTTGACCACCTAACACAGAGTTAGTAAGAGACTAGAAGGGTCTCCTTTTACTTTATATTTCTACATGTGCATAGAGAGGCTGTATTAATCATAAACTTTCACATGCATGATATATACACATTTGTCACTGCACTTTCCCTTTATAAAAGCTGAGTGTCTTTACATTTTCAATTTTTACCTTTTTTTAAGCAAAGCAAGTTCCAATCCTCTGCTGGCATTCGTTTCAAACCTTAGAACAAAATTCGTGAGAAGTTGGTCTCGCAGTCATAGTCACACCTCACTGAGTTAAAAATGACATCACAGATCACCAGGGCTTCATTTTCTTCAGAGGATGAAAAATTAAAGTGAAACAGTAAGTCTTTTCCAGACAAGATTTAAAAAAATGTAGTCAAGTTTTCCCAGACCAAACTGGCCTTTCTGGTTTATTCTTTACATAATTACAGATTCAAGGTAGAATCGAAAATATAGGAACATAAATTCTCATGACCATGAAGCATCATTCATGGAACTTCTGTTATGTGACAGGCACTATGCATAATTCACACCTTATGTATCAAGAACCCCTTTGGCAATCTAGTGGGCTATGGAAATCTTAGAATGTTTCTAAATGCATCAAAATAAAATATACAGAATTACAAAGTAACCCAATTATTTGAAATAATATTATCACATATTTTAAAAGTAAATTTGCAATATATTAAGATATGTGGTTTTTTAAATTAACTTATTAAACAGCAAAATCTAATGGCAGGCCTAATGTTTGCCATAATTTTGAATTAGTAATGAGCATAAATAATATTTCAATACAGCTATTATTGTAATATGATATGAAAATCTCAGTGATTTCT
>NW_012151507.1:4802742-4805558 GCF_000956105.1 Propithecus coquereli
CTTTATGTGCATTTTTCTTTGGAGAGCATGTTGGAATTCTCAGAGCATGGAAATCCTCAGCTTCAATCGTCATCTCAGTGAAGAGGAATCCCAGGAAGGGGATGTATAAGGAAAAGGGCAGAAATTAGAGGAATGTCTGCTTTTAGGGGTGAGAAGATGAAGCGTGGTCAATGAGAAGTGATCAGAATGGTAGAGAGAAGAACAATGAAGCTCTGGCAGTATAACAGAAGATAAAGGAAGAGTGGTCATTAAATCAAAAACTTCAGAGAAATCAGGGAGGGTGGGAACAAAGCCTAGAGAAAGCTATTGGATTCATTGACTCACTGGCCCTTACTGATCTTCAAGAAGCGTGACAGTAACATTATGGAAGTGGAAGCCATGTTGTAAAAATTTAATTTTCAGTGGAATTACAGATTACAGATTCCTCTTTCAAGAAATTTAATTGTAAGGGAAAGGGCATGCTATGCTGCAGCTTGAAGTAGTAGTGGGGTCACGGTACCATCAAAAATAACCAAGTTATATTTATTAATGGTGAAGAAGAGGCCAGTGGGAGAGTGAGATTGAAAATGCAAATCAAAAGGGAAACAATGGTGGGGTGATATTATTGCCAAGGTGGGAAGATCAAGGTTTGAGAGGACAAGAGATGAGTTTTGGCAAGATGAAGAGAGGATCCTTTCTTGGAGGCAAGAGGGAAAGAAGTGATTGATGATAAAGAGATTTTGAAATGGAAAAGAGAAAAGTTGATTCCTCAACTCATACAATAGCTTCAAAAACATTCAGTAAAAATGGCGGGCAAGGTCGTTTGCCAAGGTCAAGGAAGCAGTGCTGGAATTGGGAGCATTAAGAAAAAGAAGTTTTTGAACAGCTGCCGTAGCAAATGTGCTCAGTAAATGGTGAACGAAAGGATGGCTCGGCAGCTGTGAGGATCCAGGCTAGAACTGTAATTTTTAACTGCTCCTTTCAATCAAGGACTTTGTCTTAGACTCCTTTTTATCCTCAATGACACCTTGTACAGAACAAGTACATAGTAAGTATTTATTGAGTTTGCTTTTGAATGAGTGGAAAAGACAAGAGAAAAAGGAGAATAAGGAAAGTGAAAGCAAGAGAGAGTGTTGTAGCCTTCTCAGGGGATGGCAATCCTAGAAGCACTTTGCTTGCTTAATGACTTTTAAAAGTCACCTTTTTAAATACTAGTTTCATTTCCCAGGTAGCAGAATGGGGGAAATAATCTCTGCCTCTTTATTGTCTTCTAAGAATATCGCAAGCTCTTAGTAAAATATTATTTGCATACTCTTTTGGTCTTCTTATAGACAAAATAATATAGAATTTCTCCATTTTTGTAGATTTGGTTCTCTTCTCTGAGCTGTTTTATCATTGATTGGTTAGCAAGAGTTTGGCCTAGTGACATTGATTCTCTTGTGGCATTTCAAGACGATGGAAGGAGAAAGAAGAATAAGTAACGAAAATTTATGACTTACAAAAATAATGCGAAAAAAACTAAGAGGGAGAGAT
This sequence comes from Propithecus coquereli, assembly GCF_000956105.1. Classification (NCBI taxonomy): domain Eukaryota; kingdom Metazoa; phylum Chordata; class Mammalia; order Primates; family Indriidae; genus Propithecus; species Propithecus coquereli. The sequence goes on from NW_012151507.1 coordinate 4,804,255, forward strand.
GAAAGGAAATAAACAGTCTGATTAAACAGTTGTCTTTAAATAAATATTTATGTTGCAATTTTATGAAATCATTCTACTTCATCAGTATAACTAAAGTTGCATTTTAATTTCATAATCTATTTCCTGGAGGCAGTTTCTCTTTGTACTTTACTCAAAAAGTATAAATAAGCAAAATACTTTAATTTTTTTAAGAAAGGTAATAATTAGAAAAGAACTTTCTAAATCATCTATGTCTTGCCATGACATCTATCTAATTTTTCCCTATCCTGTGGTAGATCACATGTCTATATTTGATCATTAATAATAAATCAGTGTTCCTTTTGGCTCTGGCTTTGTCATTGTTTTGTGTAACACCAACCACTTCTCCTTTTTAAAAAAGCAAAGGAATAATTTAACCAGTGAACTTCATAGCATCTCTTTTGTGACTCTGAATTCATAATATTAGCTTATAATGTATGCTTTAATATTAGACAGGTCCAGGTCTGAAACATGGATTATGAGATTAACTGTAGGACATCTGTCTGGCCACGGCCTCAATGATAGTCACCCTTATGCAATTAAAAATTTTTAAGAAAGCTTTTTGGCAATTGCTGTGTCATCATTTTTTCCCCAATCCTGTATAAATAGAACAGTAGCAAATTTTCCAGCTATTTTCTAAAATGTCATGATAGTAAATTTAAAAATGTACCTGTGCTTATAATTATTTTGATGAATTCTTGAAGAATTATTCTTGACAGGGAACTAATCTTTACGTTTGGCACTTGTTTACTGCAACACAGTACTGAAAGGATACTCTTGAAGATAAATGTCAGAGTTTACATTTTTAAAGTTTTATTTTTTTCAGTGGGTGCACAGATCCTTTGAGTGTGCATTAGATCTCAGGGTTCTGGCACTGACACAGGCTTCCGAACAGAGATGCAACCGAGGCATGCGCTGAGTCAGCGCGTCTCCGTGCATAGCGACATTTCCCCATCTGCTCAGCGGTCGCTGTCACCATATGCCCTTGATTTCCCAGGCTACTCTTAATTTCAGTTATTGTATTTTTTGGGTTCCAGAATTTCCATTAAAAATAGATTCTAATTTTCTGTTGAACTTTATCTTTTCATCTACTTTCTTGAACATTTTAATAAAAGGCCTTGTCTGCTAATCTAATACCTAGATTGCCTGTGAGTTATTAAATTACTTGTATTGTCTATTTTTTCTTAGCTTTTGGTCATGTGACTGTCTCTTGGCATGCCTAATAACTTTTTAATATTCATTCGATATTAAATATTGAGTAGAACATATTGAGTATAAAATAATTG
>NW_012151507.1:4808121-4814370 GCF_000956105.1 Propithecus coquereli
ATTTCAACCATTCTTAAGTGTGCAGTTCAGTGGCATTAACTATATTCACCTTGTTGTGCAGCAGATCTCTAGAACTTATGTTGCAAAACTGAAACTATACCTATTGAAAAACAACTTCCCATTTTCCTTCCCTTCAGCTCCTGGAGGAAACAATTCTACTTTTTGTTTCTATGATTTGACTATTTTAGATGCCTCATGAAAGTGAAATCATACAGTATTTGTCTTTTTGTGATTGGTTTACTTCACTTAGCATAATGTCTTCAATTTATCCATGTTGTAATGTGCGACAGGATTTCCCTCCTTAAGGCTGAATAATATTCCATTGTATGTATAATATATACCACATTCTGTTTATTGATTCATCCCTCGATGGCCACTTGGGTTGCTTCCACCTCTTGGCTATTGTGAATAATGCTGCAATAAACATAATGTGCAAATATCTCTTCAAGATTCTGCTTTCAATTCTTTAGGATATACACCCAGAAGTAGGTTTGCTGGACGATATGGTAAGTTTATTTTTAATTTTTTGAGGAATCTCCATACTGTTTTCCATAGTGATGACTATACTGTTTTATATTCTTATCAACAGTGCACAAGGGTTCTAGTTTCTCCATATCTTCAACAACACTTATTTTGCTTTTTTGATGATGCCCGTCATCATCAAATGGAGGCAAAGTGATATCTCATTGTAGTTTTGACTTGCATTTCTTTAATGATTACTGATGTTGAACATCTTTTCATATGCTGTTGGCCATTTGTATATCTTTTTTGAAGAAATGTCTGTTCAAGTCTTTTGCCCATTTTCAAATAGGTTTTTTGGTTGTTGTTGTCTTGGTTGTTTTTATATTCTGGACATTAACCCCTTATCAGATATATGATTTATAAGTATTTTCTTCCATTTCATGGATTGCCTTTTCACTCTGTTCATTGTTTCCTTTGATGCTCAGTTTTTAAGTTTGATGTAGTTCCATTTGTCTATTTTTGCTTTTGTTGTCCATGTTTTTGATGTCATATCCAAGAAATCACTGCCAAATCCAATATCATGAAGTTTTCCCTCTATGTTTTCGTCTTGAACTTTTATGGTTTGAAATCCACAATCCATTTTTATTTAAATTTTGCATATGGTGTAAGGTAAGGGTCCACCTTCATTCTTTTGCATGTGGATATCCAGTTTTCCCAGCACGAAGGAGTTTGGCATTTTTGAGAAAGAAGGGGCAGGTTGGTGTGCTCAGAGCTTGGTGAACAGGAAGAATGACAGAAGATGAGGTAGGACCATGAAGGAACTTTAGGGAATGCCAAGATTCCAGATTTCATTCTCAATGCATTGGGAAGCCACTGGACAGTGACACGAACAGATTTATACTTTTAAATAATCATGATGTTCCTCAAAAAGTTAAATATAGCATTTCTGTATGATATAGCAATTCTACTCCTAGGTATATATTCCAGATAATTGAAAACACATGTTCACACAAATATTTTACATGAATGTTTATAGCAACATTATTCATAATAGCCAAAAAGTGAAAACAACCCAAATTCTCCCTATCAATGAATTGATATACTACATTATATTTATTCATACAATGAACTATCATCAACCACAAAGCGGAATGAAATACTGCTACATGCTATGACATGGATGAACCTTATAGGCATTATGCTAAGTGAAAGAAGCCAGTCACAAAAAACCACATACTATATGATTCTCTTTATGTGAAATGTCCAGAATAGGCAAATCTACACAAAGTAGATTAATGCGGTGGTCCACAAGCCTCAGGCCGCAGACCAGCACCAGTCCGTGGCCTGTTAGGAAACAGGCTGCACAGCAGGAGGTGAGTGGCAGGCAAGCGAAGCTTCATCTGTATTTATAGCTGCTTCCCATGGCTCACATCACCACATAAGCTCCGCCTCCTGTCAGATCAGCAGTCGCATTAGATTCTCATAGGAGCATGAACCCCTGCAGTAAACCGTGCATGTGAGGGATCTAGGTTGCATGCTCCTTACGAGAATCTAATGCCTGATGATATGAGGTGGAGCTGAGGCGGTGATGCTGGCACTGGGGAGCGGATGTAAGTACAGATCATCATTAGCAGAGAGGTTTGACTGCACAATAAATGTAATGCATTTGAATCATCTCTCCCCTCCCTGGTCTGTGGAAAAATTGTCTTCCATGAAACCAGTCCCTGGTGCTAAAAAGTTTGGAGACCACTGGATTAATGGTCTTGAGGGGATGAGAGAGGGGAAAATAGGACTAACTGCTAATAGGTAGGGATGATGGAAATGTCCTGGAATTAGACAGTGGCGAAGGTTGCATGCACAGCATCATGAATATACTAAAAACCACTGAAGTGTACACTTTAAATGGTGAATTTTATTTTATGTGAAATATATCTTAATTTTAAAAATGATATTTAAGAAAATCATTTTGGCTGCTGTGTGGTAAATGGATTGTGGTGGGCAAGAGAGGAAATAAAGGAAGCCATTGGCAAAGGACCTGAAGTCAAGAAGTTTGACCAGGCCGGGCGCAGTGGCTCATGCCTATAATCCTAGCTCTCTGGGAGGCCGAGGCGGGCGGATCGTTTGAGCTCAGGAGTTCGAGACCAGCCTGAGCAAGAGCGAGACCCCGTCTCTACTAAAAATAGAAAGAAATTAATTGGACAACTAAAAATATATAGAAAAAATTAGCCGGGCATGGTGGCTCATGCCTGTAGTCCCAGCTACTCGGGAGGCTGAGGCAGGAGGATCGCCTGAGCCCGGGAGTTTGAGGTTGCTATGAGCTAGGCTGACGCCACGGCACTCTAGCCCGGGCAACACAGTGAGACTCTGTCTCAAAAAAAAAAAAAAAAAAAAAAAGAAGAAGTTTGATCAAATTTATAACCTAAGAAAGCAACAGATCATTCTGATTCCAAATCCCATGTTCTTAACCTCCATGCTATATAGTTTCTAGCCAAGGATTCCCTCTCCTGCCAGCTATCTCCAAAAATACACCATGTACCCTGTTGAGTCTTCAAACACTAGAACTGCTGCTTGGATGGAATTTCCATATGACTTCTTCTACTGTGTGTCAGAACAATGAGGATAAAGCTATTTAGAGGTGAGATGGATTGAGGATGGTAAAAAGTTTTGGCCCCATCATTTGAAATTCTTCTTAGGAAAAGGCCATTCTTGTAGCCCCATGGCAAGAAAATAGTTTTAGTTTTAGAGAAGGATTACATATAACTTTTTTGTTGGACTAAAGGGAATTTTGTTCTCCTGGTTTCATTGAGAGCTCTGGATCTGAATGTTAAAAAAAATATTTTGGGTGGAGTACTTAAGTGAATTTATTTATTAAATGCTGTTTTTAAATCCATTACCTTCGTGGTGGAAAAATATTGTTACGGGCTGAGGACAAAGATCATCCAAGAAAATGGGATACATGAGATGCTCGAGGGTGAGGGTGCTGAGAGCTAGAGAAAAACAAGTTGTTTTTCAAGGGTTTATTTTTTCTTTTCCTGCAGAGGAACTGAAGTTCAGAATAAAAGTATGAAGAAAACATTGTAACAGTTTACCCTTGTAATTTTCCCCAGTATGCAGGTTGCAAAAAACAAAGATGGCCAAAAGGAGGCCTTGTAAGCCCCCTCATGTAAGGGTCCAATGTCTCAGGCACAGGCTGCAACCTTGGCACCATTCCCTCATCTTCCCTGGCTTTCCAGCTTTCGAAATGTTGCCCGCTGGCCCCAAAGGTAAGCAACTTACCATGCATGATATGCCCTGTATAAAACGCCTTGCAATCCACGGGTGTGAGGAAACCAGTGCATCTACAGATGTCTCAGTGGCAGAGTAGGAAACTACTGAACAAAGGGACTCCTGGGAATCAAATATAATACCCAGAGGCAGTCATGGCTAACTTCACTCAATTAGTCATATATAACTTTTTCTTTCTTTTTTTTTTTTAGACAGAGTCTCACTCTGTTGCCTGGGCTAGAGTGCTGTGGTGTCAGCCTAGCTCACAGCAACCTCAAACTCCTGGGCTCAAGAGATCCTCCTGCCTCAGCCTCCCGGGTAGCTGGAACTACAGGCACGTGGCGCCATGCCCAGCTAATTTTTTTTTTTTCTATTTTTAGTTGTTTGGCTAATTTATTTCTATTTATAGTAGAGACGGAGTCTCGCTCTTGCTCAGGCTGGTCTCGAACTCCTGAGCTCAGGCAATCCTCCCGCCTCGGCCTCCCAGAGTAACTTCTTCAATTATGTTTATTCAATTGGAGTTTTGCCTCAATTATACATGTATAGGTAGAGGTCTGTGTGTATATATACACATATATATTTAAGAAAGCAGTGTGTAATCATCTTCTAAGATAATACTAATTTACTAATCTTGTACAAGCTGACGTTCTCCCAGGCAAAGGGGTCAAATCTGCCAATGTAAAAATTAACTCTGTACCCCTGAACCTCCTTCTTGTGAATTCAAAGTAATGTATGAGAAAAATTCTTGGCAAATTGCAAGTGCTATACAAACTAAAAAATACTATTATGATTATCCCAGTCTTAAGAATCCAATATCAGCTAGAGAATAACTTCTCAGGTCAACAACAACTTCAAGAAAGTGTTGACACCCAGCTAATAAAATGGTATGATATTACCCTGGGATGTTATGCCTGCCCTCCTTTATCCCAAGACACAGAACATTCATTTCTTCTCAAATGTGGAAAACAAACCCGTTTGCTAAGATTTCCAATATGAAATAGTTTCCAGCCTTATATGAGCCACTCCCTGCACACCAAGGAGCAATTCCCTTTTCAATTTTGCATCCCACTCAAGAAACATTTTCATGTCTTGGACTAATTCAACTGGATACCAACAGAATGTGACATGGGTATGAGCCCTGGGATAGGTATGCAGGGTGGGGAGACTGGCTTTTAGCTCTGGCTCTGGATTTTAGCAGCGTGGTGACTTCTAAATTCCTTTCAATAACCACATATAACGTAGTTCTACATATAATGCCTTTTTCTCCTTCCCCATTTCTTTCTGTAGACTATTTCCTCAGTCATCCAGAGGCCAATGTGGAAGCCATTTTGAGTCCTTCAGTCTTTTGCTCCCTGTATTCAATAAGTCATCAAGTGTCAGTCCTCCCGAGAACATCTCTCAGATTAGTTCTAACTGTTATGACCCTGGTGTAACCTTCTGCCCCAACTTCTCATGTTTATGTTCTGGATTAGTTTTCTGTTGTTACTGTAACAAATTACTAAAAACTTAGTGCCATAGACAATACAAATTTATTATCTCACAGTTCAGGCAGTCAGAAGTCTGACATAGTTCTCAATGAACTAAAATCAAGGTGTTAACAGGGCTGTATTCCTCTTGGAGGCTCTACAGGAGGGCCAGTTTCCTTTCCTTTTCCAGCTTCTAGGGGCCACGCACTTTCCGTGGTTCATGGCCCTTCTCCTTCCATCTTCAAAGCCAGCAACGTCAGGCCAGGGCCAAGCCCTTCCCAGGCTACCATCTCTCCGGTTTTCCCTCTTCCACTTTAAAGGACACCCACGATTACATGGAGCCCACTTCGATAATCTAGGCTAATTGCCCTATTCTACCATCAGCTGATTTGCATCCTTAATTACATCTACAGCCTTAATTCCCCTTGGCCTTGTAAACTGACATATTCATCTGTTCTGCGGATTAGGACAGGGACATCTTTGGGGGAGTATTATTCTGCTATACATGCTCTCTCCCATCCTCTGCCCCCTAAATAATCAGAGACGCTTTTTATTTCACATTTTTTATTTTGCAATTAATCTTAGCAACAATCAATTAATTGAATATTGTTATCAAAACCCTTGTGAGTATGCTTCAATTAAGTCTAACTGCAAATTATACATACAGAAGTCTAGATTTATATTTTTAGTAAACAGCTCCAAAATACTGAATGGCTTTATCTAAACTCAATTTGCATTTTAAATCATACTGGGGATCCACTCTGGGGATCCTAATAAAACACAAAGCATTTTAACATCTAATTGGCTTAAATTAACTAACTATACTAATGATAACACATACCTATCACTTATATTTCATTGTTAAACCTTGAGGGAAATAAGTTTCAAGTAAGTATTTTAGGCCGGGCGCGGTGGCTCACGCCTGTAATCCTAGCACTCTGGGAGGCCGAGGCGGGTGGATGGCTCAAGGTCAGGAGTTCGAGACCAGCCTGAGCAAGAGCGAGACCCCGTCTCTACTAAAAAAATAGAAAGAAATGATCTGGACAACTAAAAATAT
>NW_012151507.1:4814420-4837105 GCF_000956105.1 Propithecus coquereli
GCACATGCCTGTAGTCCCAGCTACTTGGGAGGCTGAGGCAGAAGGATTGCTTGAGCCTAGGAGTTTGAGGTTGCTGTGAGCTAGGCTGAAGCCACGGCACTCTAGCCCAGGCAACAGAGCAAGACTCTGTCTCAAAAAAAAAAAAAAAAGTATTTTAAAAGACTAATGCTTGAGTCAAATGTTACAATACATCTAAAATATTTCTGTATTAGTCATTCGCACAATTTTAAGAAAACCTCTAGCATGTTTTAGCTTAAAGTGCTCTGGTTTACTGCTTTGTTATGCTCAAAGAAAGGAGGCAGGCACAGATGGAGATAGGAAAGTTACTCTCTTGGCCTGAAAAATACTGCAAACAGTAATTATATTGTTAAGGCATCAAATAAAGGGCTGGAGCCTGGGCTGTGATAGAAATCACTTCTATTGTCTTTGCCAATACCATGGCCTCAATAGAAAGGATGATGGAGACAGGGAAAAGAAGTAGCCAAAAGTTCTTGTAAAGGCTTCCAGAGGGTCAACCATGGTTCTTGGTTGTTTACCTTTGTCATGTTGATGGTACTGGACAAAGTTCAGCTGTTCAGTGTTTACCAAAGTAGTCAGACGATATAGTCTTTTTGTCCCTTCCCCAGGGAAGCCTTCTCTGGTCACCCCCTAGATCAGGAGAAGTCTCAAAGTTATCTGCTATCATGGAATCTTGTACTTCTTCACAGCATTTATCAAACCCCCATTACAGATTATTTTTGTAATTGTTTCATATGTCTTCCATGTGAGTGCTTTGCTTACCACTACATCCTTAGCTGCTAACGCAGTGATTGGCTCATATTACACAATTCAAACGTTTGTTGAATTGAATAAAGCCTTGGGGGGAGGGAGCAGAGGCTAGGGTTGTGTGCTTCTTTGGTGTTGTGCAGCACTTCAAGCACAAGTGATGCCCTCAGCTCTCAATAAGTGGTTTCTGAGAGAACCCACATCTCACCCATTAGGAACCTTGCACCATGTAGTAGCTGAAGCCACCACAAAGGCTCCTTCTGGTTCTTCTTCTTTTTTTTTTTTTAACAAAGCTTAGTAATTTAGGATTTACTTTTGTAAAAGCATGTTGACAAATACGAAATGTTAGGTTTGCATTTTGAACAATATAAATGCAGTTCTCCTTATCTTGGATAGAGAGGAAACAATGTGGAACTCAAAGGAGCATGAGAACAGATTTTTTGATGTTACTTGTAAAAGGCATTTAGATTAACCTCTTAAAAAGGTGAATTTGGAACCATATTCATTTTGACTTATCTCTTAATTATATTTTAAAACAGTGGGTCTCAAAGTGTGGTTCCCAGACCAACATTATCAGCATCACCTGGGAACTCGTCAGAAAAGCAAATCCTCGGGCCTCGCCGGTGACCTGATGAATCAGAACTCTGGGGATGGGGCTCAGCACTCTGTGTTTTAACAAGTCCTCCTGGTGATTCGAATGCATGGCAAAGTTTGAGAAACAATCTTTTAAGCCACAGTTGAAGTCCACTTAAACCTATTTAACTATTAATAATCTACTTGGTTATCTCAATTCCAAGCCTATCTGCCCTCCTCAATGTGCATATTCCCCTGCAATTTGCCATGGTGTGAAAGCTCCAATGATGCACATATTTAATCTTTTTAAAATAGTGCTCTTCACAGGAACTTCCTCAGGGTACTAGTGTAACATGAACATCTAAAGTACAGTATGTTTATCAAACACATAAAATAAGCAGTTATAGATAACGTCAGGATGACAACCTAAGGAGGCCAATTATTAAACTGAAAGTCTTAAAGTTTGCATACTGTGCTTTCGGGGGAGAAGGAAGAGCGAGGGGGCACCTCTCACTACCTAGTTGTTACTCTTTCCTCCTGAATTTTCACGTTATTACGCTATTGATAGCGGAATCCTGGATTTGGATGCAGAAAAGGTACAGCCAAGTGCCACCGTCCTCCAAATGAAACCTGAATTATACAAGTAAGGTGGCAAAGGACGACGGGGGGTGGAAGAGATGCAGAAGATAACATGGTTAGAATGTGCAGTTCTCTTTTACCACGGACTGGCTCTTCTCATTGCCTGCCTCTTTTCTAATCTACTCAGGTTTTTCCGTTTCGAGCCCCCTCCACGCTGTGCTCTTGCGTGGCTCACGCCTGTAACACTAGCACTCTAGTAAGGCCCAGGCGGGAAGGATCGCTTGAGGTCAGGAGTTCGAGACCAGCAAAAGCAAGATCCCGTCCCGTCTCTACTAAAAATTTAAAAAGTTTTTTAAAAAGGTCAGAGTCAGTGATGACGCCAGCTCCGACATCAAGCGAACACAGAACTCCGAAAGCCTGCTCGCTCCCCACTGCGCCTGAATCGCTCGGCCCCGGGAAGGCCGCCCTCTCGCGGCGCCCGGACGCCAGCCAGGGTGCAGGGAGGCCCGGCCTCTTCCGGCCCACGCCCCGCCCCGTCCCGCCTCACCGCAAGGAAGCGCTCGGCGCCTGCGACAAAGCGACGGGCGGGAGGAGAGCGGATCGCAGCCAATGAGATGCCAGAAACAAAAAGCAGTGACCAATGAGTTGCTGGGATGGTCCGGGCGGCCGACCAATCACGAGGCCTTGCACCCGGATATGGTTGGTGGGTTCAGAAACCCGGCTCCTAAGAAGTGGGGGCTCTCTACACGTGGGGCAGGGACTGTGGGCGCGGAGGAAGGGGTGAGTGTGTATTAGGTTCAGTGACTCATGCGTGCGTTTGCTCTGTAAGGGCCATCTCTTTGGGTTTTCAGTGGGGGAACCAATCAATGTGGCTGTGTGTCTGTGGAAAGAATCCCACTGCAGTGGCCCGGAGCCCGCGTGTGGGTGAGCCCCTCAGATGGTCCATCGCAGGGAGTAGGGAGCCTTGAAGACGCAGCTCCGCGGTGGCAACATGAACCTCTTACCTAAAAGCTCCAAGGAGTTTGGCTCCGTTGACTATTGGGAGAAGTTCTTCCAGCAGCGAGGAAAGAAAGCTTTCGAGTGGTATGGAACCTACCTGCAACTGTGCGGGGTGCTACACAAATACATCAAGCCCAGGGAAAAGGTAAGGAGGGCGGCCCTGCAGCCCTGTGTGCTCGGGAAGCTGGGAACTGATAACAGGAATCTTGCCCTTGGACTGTGACAGGCGTGGGGGCCCCTAAGTTGGACGCATGTTTTCAGGATTCCATGCATCATTCCAGCTAAACGACAACTTTAGAGTATTCTCTTATAGGTTCTCCGACAACACACCTCCCGACCCCGGTTATCCTTGAATTAATAACCCTACTTGGAAGAGCGACTTCTTTAGTAGTCCAATCTAGATGTCACCTCCTGACAGTGTGCCCTTCTGGCACTGTGCACTCCCGTGGGGACAGGCTGCACGTGTGGCTTCATCGAGGATGAATTTGTTTATCAAGTAGTTGCTGAGTGCTCAATTGAGTTCCAGTCACTGTGCTCAGCCCTACAGCTACAAGAGCATTAAGGCATAAACCCTGCACACATTCCAAAAGTGAAACGTTTAAGTAAAATAATAGGAGGTTTGGTAGAGGTGGGATTGTACTGGAGGTAGGGAAGAAGGAAGGGAAGAAAACTAACATTTATGGAGGAAGCTTTATGGGCCAGGCCTTATGCTGGATACTTTGTATGTGGCTGTGCAGTCTTCAAATTGTCATCATAAACTGAGGCGAGTGGTCACGCATGCATTTTACAGATGAGGAAACTGAGGCTCTGGGAGCCAGTTTTTTGCCTGAGATCACATGGGGGATTTAAACTCAGGCCAGTCTGGCTCCAAAACTGACGTACTTCTCTTTGTACCATACTTTTCCAGAGATGGTGACGTAGGAGCAGAATTTTGAAGGGCGAATGGGAGTTTGTTCCTCAGAGAAAGGCAACAATCTGTACTTTAAGTTTGGCTTTAGAAAATAGCTAAATATCATGGAATGGAATCTGTGATGGGAGTGAGATTCGAATCCTCATAAAATGTAGTTTATTGTCTGATGGAGCCAAAGGCATGAGGGGATTGAGAAAAAGGGTTATTCCAGGCCTAGGATTTCAACAGTAAAACAAATAAGAGATTTCAACTGTAACTCTGTGTTTGGATTCTGTAACTTAGTATTAATTCTTGTGTGATAAATACGTGTTTCAGAGGAAAGAACAACAATGAATAATTCGTGCAACACAAAGTCCATTCTCAGATAACCTGTATTGTAGCTGAATGTGGTTGTTGCTAGTGAGACCCTTGTGGTGTTCAAGATGGAGTCCAGAATCAACTCTGTAACATTGCTCTCTGCCTGACAATAGCATCTCCACCTCTGGAAACATGTAACAGCCAAGGCAAGACTTGATTCCTTGAAGTGTCTGGAGCACATTCCTTGGCCTGATCGCCTCCATCTTGCTCGTGGTTTTCTCCCCCAGGTGCTGGTGATTGGGTGCGGCAACTCAGAGCTGAGCGAGCAGCTGTACGACGTGGGCTATCGGGACATAGTGAACATTGACATCAGCGAGGTCGTCATCAAGCAAATGAGGGAGCGCAACGCCAGCCGACGGCCCCAGATGAGCTTCCTGAAAATGGACATGACGCAGATGGAGTTTCCTGATGCCTCGTTCCAGGTGGTGTTGGACAAGGGCACCCTGGACGCTGTCCTGACAGATGAGGAGGAGAAGACCCTGCAGCAGGTGGACAGGATGCTGGCTGAGGTTGGCCGTGTCCTGCAGGTGGGCGGTCGCTACCTCTGCGTCTCCCTGGCTCAGGCTCACATCCTGAAGAAAGCAGTGGGTCACTTCTCTCGGGAGGGGTGGATGGTGAGGGTGCACGAAGTGGCCAACAGCCAGGACCGGGTGTTGGAAGCAGAGCCTCAGTTCTCCCTGCCTGTCTTTGCCTTCATCATGACCAAGTTCAGGCCAGTCCCTGGCTCTGCCCTTCAGATCTTTGAGCTGTGTACTCAGGAGCAGGGCAAGCCTGTGCGGCTGGAGAGTGCCGAGCGGCTGGCCGAGGCGGTGCGCGAGCGGCAGCAGTATGCCTGGCTGTGCAGCCAGCTGCGCCGCAAGGCCGGGCTGGGGAGTGTGTCCCTGGACTTGTGCGATGGGGACACGGGGGAGCCACGCTACACCCTCCACGTGGTGGACAGCCCCACTGTGAAACCATCGCGGGACAATCATTTTGCCATTTTCATCAGTGAGTTGGGATTGCTCCCCCTCTTGCTGGGAGGGGCTGGGGCTTGGGCTTGGGCTTTGGTGGATGGGTGTGTCTTGGCCGGTTTCATCTTGCAGGGAGTGTACTTCCAGAGGATTAGACTAGTCAAGGCATAATGAAGGGGGAGTACTAGCTCTCCAGCAACCTGCTTAGACTTGAGGCTATCTTCCATTGCAAAGCCTTGATGACGTGTGAGAATGGGGTCAGTCCGTCGGTCGGTAGGGAGGAAAGAAAGTAGAGAGAAATTTAGGCAGGTCACACATTACACAGAGATGTTAAGTTACTTTGTAGCATGGAGTAATGGAAGCAATGCTGGACTAGCTAGTCTAAGATGTGGATTCTAGTCCCAGCTCTAGCCTGGGAGCTGCAGGACCTGAGGAAGTTGCTATGCTTCTCTGCAGAATTTAGAGAGCCAGTACGGAGTAGCAGCTAAGATAGTGAGCTCCGGAACCAGACTGGGTTCCAGCCCTGGCTCAGTCACTTCCTGATGGCGTGATATTGAACAGTTATTTTTCTTTCTGTGCCTTGGTTTCCTCATCTATAAAGTGGGATTGTAACTCTCTTGTGTAGTCGTGAGAAGTGCAAATGCTCTTAGAAATGGTGCCTGGCACGTGATAAGTGCTTTAAATGATATCAGATTTACCTTAATAAGAATCGAGATAATATCAAGAAATGCTTTCAAAAGTAGAAAATTCTAGACATTGTGAAGTGTTTATGGTCATGGTGTTACCGTAATTTGTTTCCTAATGTCTGAGCATTTTTCTGAGTATTTGATAATCCTAACTGTCCACCTGTGGGAATGAATAGTGCAGTGGTTACAAGCATGGAGTCTGCGACTAGGCTGCCTGGGTTGGAGTCCCAGCTTCACCATTTAGTAGCTGTGTGAACTTCCGTGCCTCAATTTCCTCATTTGTAAAAATGCACCTTGGGCTATTGTGAGGGTTCCATTGGTTTATATTTGTCAATTGCTTGGAGTCACGCCTGGCATTAAGCGTTGTTATTACTGCTATTTTTCTTGTAGGTGCCTGCCTCCCTCCCCTACAGACATGCCCACACCTTTCATCTACCCTCGGTCCTGCCTCAATGTCTGATGGGCTGCTTTGCTCTGGGTGATGTGCACTAGGGAACTGTGCGCTAAAGGGTCACAGTTGGGGTGGATGCTGGTCTCAGACATGGACCGTTTCTCTTCCGTGTGGGCCGTCATACCGGTTGTGGGCTTGACCGCTCTTCCCTGGACTCCCTGTAACCAAGCCCCTTTTTCCAGTTCCCCAGGGCCGGGAGACTGAGTGGCTTTTTGGCATGGAGGAGGGCCGGAAACAGCTGGCAGCCAGCGCAGGCTTCAGGAGGCTGATCACAGTGGCCCTTCACCGAGGTCAACAGTACGAAGGCATGGACACCATCCAAGCCGAGCTGTCAGCTAGAGTCATGGAGCTGGCCCCGGCTGGCATGCCCGCCCAGCAGCAGGTAACAGAGCTTCGGCAGTAGCTTTCACGGGTCTCTGCAGTCCTGTTAGCAGCCAGGAAAGCAGAGGGATCCTTGGAAGGAGCTAGGACTAGAGTCTGTGATCTTAGTTTGATCTGGAGGGGTGTCAGCAAGTAAGAGTTAAATGGGCAGAAAAACACTTTCCCTTGCCCCAGGCGGTGAGAGGAAGGCAGGCACAGTAGCATCTATGTCTGGGGGAACTCCTGGACTCCACGGAGAGGGCGTGCAGGAAAATCTACACCTGGCGGGCTCCAGCTCTTCATGTCACAGATTGTTTCAGCCGTGGGTTCCTCCTTCCCCACTTTTGGACTGGACTTCTTTGGCCATTTTGTTTCTTAGAGTTATCATTATCTGAGGCTATAACTGGGAAAGGGCCAAAACAGCTCAGCATAATTTTCAGGATATTAGCCTTGCTGCTCTGGTGTTTCATTGTTAAGGAAACTGAAGGTTTTTGGCAAAATGGTGATATGGTATTATTAGTTAACACCATCTGTCTTGCGCCATCCTGGTGACTTTACCGCAAGAACTTTAAGATAAGGAGTTTATCCTTCCTGATAGGTGGAAAAGTCAAGGTACCTGGAGGCTTGGTGCAATATAGTAACGGATCTGAAAAAAAGAACCCTGGCTTCCAGGCTCCTGGCCTGTGGTTCTGTGCGCTAGGCTGACTTGTGTTTACAGATGAATGTGTGTTTCGTTCTTCCTGGCAGACCTTGGGGTTGGTGTCCATCAGAGAAACTTATTTCAGGGAGGCCCAGATCCTCTGGGGAGCTTCATTTGTGACCTTCTCTCAGCAATGCCTGTGTCTGCAAGGTCAGGAGATGCTGGGGATTATTAAATACTCTTACAGGTCTTCAAAAAGAAATAGATGTAAAGATGGGGGAGGGAGTAGAAAAGTTTAGGGGGGAAAATGTATTTTTCCCCCAAGGTTTAGAAAAATGGGAAAAGAGGCAAAGATGACTAGGGGAAGGGAGAAATTTCTCCGAATTTGGAGTGGTTGTTTCCTCCATAGTTTTGTCATCTCTATCCTTGTCTAGATTCCTTCTCATAATTATAGCCCCTTCCTGAGGTTTCCCTCTAGCTTTCGTTATCCTGGACTAGTGAGAGTTCTTTTAGAAGTTACCGATGAGAAACTTACATTTTTCTTGGGCAGAACCAACTGCAATCACTAGTGGTTTTGGAGATCTTTATGTGTTCAGTTGATTTTCAGAAGGCGAATTAAACCTTTTGAGATCTGTTCAAAGGCCCCAGAAAAGTGCTTTAATAGAATGGCAAATCTTCGGAGTTGTCCAGAACCTTGATACGGGGATTTCTCATACACACACAAAGGGAAGGGGTTATAATTTCTCACGTTTCTTAATTGAGCTGGTGTTTTGACCACATCTCTGCATGTACCTTCAGGTGCCCTTTCTGTCTGTGGGTGGGGACATCGGGGTCCGGACCGTTCAGCACCAAGACTGCAGCCCCATGAGTGGCGACTACGTCATCGAGGACGTACAAGGTGATGACAAGCGATTCTTCCGGCGGCTGATCTTCCTCAGCAACAGGAATGTGGTGCAGTCCGAAGCCAGGCTGCTGAAGGATGTGTCTCACAGAGGTGAGGCGTCACAGGCACAGAGGTGGGACCCAAGTGGCCATGGCTCAGACTCTGAGTTTTGGGCTCCCAGAAAGGCCTGGGAGCTTGGCTGAGATACAGCACGGACCTGGGCACCTGTGCCCTGCATCCAGTGCCAGTGTCTTGCCTTCCTGACAGCACTTAGTTCTCACGGGAGGAGTCTCCCTCATGGAAGTACTGGTGAGCGAGCAGGCGAGCATGTTAAAAAGTGATTTAACGTCTTTGAAAAGGACAGAGCCCAGGGCTCTGGGGGTTTTCCTTCTGCCATCTGGGCTCTTAGGGTGTGAGTGGCGATAAGCAGAGTAGAGCTGTGTGTTCTGTTCTTGAGCAAAGCCCGCTCTGAAATGATAAGGAGTGGGGTGGTGGAACCAAATAAATGTGATAACCGCTTTAATGCCCTCTGTTTAAATACATCTGTTTTACAGGTTGCTCCATTGTTTGTGTATCGTATATTGCTGTATATTATTTCAGTGGAGTGAGCCCTGCCCTCCTCGGCAGTGTGAGCCACCGTCCCCCATATCAGAGGGTTTTAGAGTTGCTGGGTGCCTTAGAGGCCATCTGGTCCTGTGCTGTTCGGTAGAACTGTCTGTGACGAGGAAATGTTTAATATCTGAGCTTACGCTGTGTTTGCCACTAGCCATATGTGATGCTGAGCACTTGGAATGTGGCTGGTGTGACCGAGGAACTGAATTTTTAATTTTCTTTAATTCTAATTAATTTACATTTATGTTTAATGGCCACCGGTGGCTGGCTTGCAGCTGCAATATTGACAGTGTAGATACAAATCATCTCTAGGATCCCTGTAAGTGGTTTTCCAGTGCCGCTCAGAAACTCCCACTGATGGGGGAATCAATAGTTTGCTTTGCCTGTGTTTTTCACTGGGTGTGTATGTTTGTATTATAAAAGCAGTACTTGCTCATCGTAATCAATTCAAAAGTATAGATGCATGAAGTTAAAAAGCGAGTGCTCCTCTCCTCCCCTTCTCCAGTGCAACTTCCCTTTGGGGCTCGGGGATTCAGGGATGGAAACTGAAATTAGCTCTGCTGAGTCCGTCCCACTTGCTCCCTTTGCCTGACCACGCTGTCCTCATAGCGAGGCCTCTCGGAGGAGGCTGGAGAGAGAGAATTCAGACTCTTGAGGTCGTGGATTTGCCCTGAGCCAAGGATCAAGTTACTCTCAGCAGAATGGTTTTTTCTTTAGGCATTTCCCCTGGCCAAGTGCACCTATGATTGTTGGGTTCCTACCCTATTGTTCAGTCACTCCGGTTGCAGATCTGTTCAGTTTCATCTCACTAAAACCTCAGTAAAATTGCTTAAAAGAATGATTTGCCCCCTTCAATGTGGGTTTTAGATTTTTTTCACCATTGTCAAGTTCCTTGCCTTTTTGGTAGCACTTTGTTCTCGTGGGAGGAATGTTCTCATGGAAGTATTGGCGAGCATACTAAAGAGTGATTTAACATTTCTGGAAAGCACTCTGGCCCCTACGCATCGGTCACCGAGGCTGCTGTGGAATGCAGCTGATCCCTCGAAGACACAAACATCTGTCTGGTACGATATCCTGGAGCAGTTCAGGGAGCAGGTAGAGGGAAAGCAGAGGGGCCTTCTATAGGCTTCCTCTCCTTCCATGAACATCTGTTCCTTTCAGCGCTATGGTAGGTAGTACTGCCTGTGTGGCACAGTAGAAAGATGATAGGTGTTGGGGATAGGTGGTCGCAAGTCCGAATCCCATCTGCACCACCTGCCGACTCTGTGCCTGTTTACTTAACACTTCAGCTGCTCAGTGTTTTCATGGGCCAAGAATTGAAATTATTAAAATAAGGCTGTTAGATGAGCTAAAAGAGTAAAAGTCCTGGCACAATAATTGGCACAGAGCGGGTAACTTTACCTCCTTCTCTGAAAGAGTTGGCGAGTAAACTTTTCTCCTGTTAGTGGCCTTGCATTTCTCAGAGGGGAGGTACTAGGGCTTCTCAGATGAATTTTCCCAGACTTTTGAGTGTACTTTTGCCACTTCCCTTTTCCAGCTTACTTGTACCCAATATGTATGTTAAGTGCTTAACAGCCATCTCTTTGGGGATGGGGACCCTGGTTTGTAACTTTTGCCAATTTTTGTGATATAAGCTATCAACATGATGTCAACCAGTTTGCAGAATTTCTGTATATGTAACAATTTATATATTTAACATTTAACAATTGGCCTGTTCTAGCCAGCTGCAGCACACTGCTTCTGGTAACCCTTGCTTTCTGAGGATTACTGTACTAAGCATAGGACTTTATTAATCTGCATCTCTCATGTAGCTCAGAAGAAGCGGAAAAAGGACAGGAAGAAACAGCGGCCTGCTGATACTCCTGAGGACCTCCCTGCGGCCCCAGGGCAGTCCATTGATAAGAGTTACCTGTGCTGTGAACACCACAAAGCCATGATTGCCGGCCTTGCCCTGCTGAGAAACCCAGAGCTACTCCTAGGTAAGAGAGACGCCACTGCCTTCCACAGTCGGAAGCATGTAAGATGACAGCAGTAAACGATCCATGTCAGCTGTCTTGTAGTGAAGAACGGTGATTGTAACCTAACAAATGCAGATAAATTCATATGTTTTTTCATCTCTGCTGTCATCTAAGTTAATGAGCATTCTAAGTAACTTTTGCCTCAGGCTCAATTTGTAATCTTGAAATTGTCTTAAAATGTGTTGGCATCTGAGTTTGGTTTCTTCTATTTCTTTTTAAAATTAAGGTATATAGTCTATCCAATGAGATATGTAAAATACATAGATTTTAAGTTCAGCTTGCTAACGTTTTTCATATGTACATACCTGTGTAACTAGAGGGTACATTTAAAAATCATGTCTCCAAGGCCTTTGCACTTGAGGAGAATTTCTGGCTTTTCCATAATACATTGTCTGAGCACCAGATGCAGTTCTGTCTTGAACTTCTGCTTAAAAAAAAAATCCGTGGTATAGTTAGTGCAGTCATAGCCTTATGGCTAATAGCAGGTTTGGATCTGACCATATTAGCAAAAACGTTTGCGTTTCTGTCTGTGGTTGTAACTGTCTTCACCCGGAGTCCCTGGATGTGCCTTCCTGAAACACCCTGTACTTTCGGCATATCTTGATGTTGCTGTATGTCTCTAGAACCTCAGTTCTTAGATTTAATCCTCAAGGTCTGTCTTCTTTTGTCAATTCTTTTGTTTCTGGTCTTCCTTCGATCCCTCTGTGGTTGCTGTGGTTTCTCTGTGCTTAGAGGTAGGATGTGGGCCTTTGTTTTCCTGTGACATACGGAACTTGGATGATTGCCCTTGCTTGGTCGGGCTGTCTAAGAGGGCAGCATGACCTTTTGAGTTGAGACCTGGGCAGGGGCATTGCACCTCTACCGCCTCATAATCGTGAGCTAATGCTTGGCCTTTGTTCCTCCATTTCCTAGAGGGAGTCCAGTAACTCTTGTGGTGAAGACTCCGATACCACGTCAGCTGAGTGCTTTGGGATCTTTAAGGGACCATAACAATAACACACTGGCGCATCCTCTGGATCTAGTCATCATGAATCCAGGGTTGAGTTTTCAGGTGTCAAATTGACTCCTAAATTTCTGGAATGAGAGAGGGAGGCCAGGTCTCTAAATTTGTATCCCCCGAGCAGAGCCAGTGATCTGACTACCTCTTTTGCCCTCCCTGAGGCTGGAGCAAAATTTTCCAGTGAGCAGATGGCAGAGTGATGCCGTATTCTTTTCTTACAGAGACTCCGCTGGCATTGTTGGTGGTAGGCCTGGGTGGGGGCAGCCTCCCCCTCTTCGTCCACGATCATTTCCCAAAGTCCTGCGTCGATGCCGTGGAGATCGACCCCTCCATGTTGGAAGTGGCCACTCAGTGGTTTGGCTTCTCCCAGAGTGACCGAATGAAGGTCCACATTGCAGACGGCCTGGACTATATCTCCAACCTGGCGGGAAGAGGAGAAGGTACTGTGATTGGAGCACTTCAAGGGGTGTTGAGAGAAGATTGATCCAAGGTTGTCAGGCCTGTAAAGGCCTCTAGAATTTATCTCTAAGGAGGGGGGGGCATCAGTGTCATCGCAGTCTCTCCCCTGTTCATTTGTCGATAGACTTACTCAGTAAATGTATAGGGCCAGCTGTATGCTTCGCACTGCATTGGGGGATGGGGCATAGGTGCAAGAGAACAGACCGTTCCTGCCCTGTGGTGCTAAGAGACCAACGTGCCTCCTTCTAACCTGTAACCTCGTCACATCCTCACCATCCCAGGAAAGCTAAAGTCTGTAGTTGAGTAAAGAAAGGGAGAAGAAAAGATGGGATGTGTTGGGTGGTGTTTCTTATGAATCTTTCAGCTGGAGGTGAAGCCAGAAATAGAGCAAAATAGCATTCGTGTGGATCAGCGGTTCACAGCCTCGGGGTGCATTTGGCACAGTCTGCAGACGTTTTGGTTGTCACAAATCAGGGCGTGGGGGATGTTGCTACTGGCATCCAATGGGTAGAGGCCAAGATGCTGCCACGCATCCTGCAGCGTGCAGGGCAGCCCTGACGAGAGAGTTGTCTGGCCCAGAATGTCAGTAGTGCTGAGGTTGAGAAACCCTGGTGCAGATGCTTCTCAGTGGGAATTTTGATAGCTCCCCTGCTCTGGAATTAAGGTTCCATTTACTCTAATAATTTGCATCCCAGATTTAGGAAAAGGGCATATTAATTTTCTGCAAAATAACTAGAGACATTAACTCCCTTCATCCTTCTGCAGCTATACATACAGACTCCTGGTGACTTTGGTACTTTCCAGAGCTTCAGTCCCTCGGTGGGAAGGTAGTTAGGTTGGTTCAGTTCTGCTGAGGCGCTCAGGCCACCCTTCCTGGCCTGCTCATTCCATAACAGATACCCTGGTTCTCACTGGATTAGAGTATCTACCAGTTAGGGGTATGGCAAACCAGGATGCCTACCTAGGGTGATGCCTGGTATTGGGATGAGCAGATGCTGCCTTCATTTTAATTGTAAACTGAATTTAACCGTGTCAGAGTTTCACAGGATCCCTCTCTGAGGCTAGGGCCAGTTTGGGGGCCCAAGCCCAAGACAGCTGACCCATGGGAAGCATTTACAACAGTGCCTGGCATGTGGTGGGCACTCAGTCCAGGATGGTGCTGCTGCTGTTACTGTCTGTAGATCAGTTTTGAATGGCCCTGCCCATCTTCTCTAACCATCATAGCCTTTCAGCTCATCAGAGGCTCAAGGCTACAAATGAGGGCCATCACTTTCCTTGGACTCCAATGAGCCAACATGTTCTCTTTATAAGAAACCGAAATCAGATCCATGCCATGCACAGTGATAAGCATGCAGTAGTCCTAATTAAATACTAACCAATTATTGAATAATTACTACCACAGTCCAAAAATTTGCTAAAAAGATGTCTGTAGCATTGCAGACCTACCTCTTATAAAAACTATGTAACATTATAGTAAGGAGCGGATCTAATTTGTCATCAGTTCATTCTCACCCGTTTAGCAAAATTGTTTCTTTCTTGAGCCAGCTAGTGTTCAGTAACAACAAAGATAGCACTAACTCAAGTTTCAGAACATTTTCTCCTGTGAGACAACATGTGATGTTTCCAGAGTTAAGTTAAAGTTATCATTTGCTGGGTCAGCTCTTAAAAGCCTTGTCAGCTGCTTTGTGTAGATCAACAGTCTCAACTCTGACTGTGTTTAGAATTACCTTGGGAGCCTACAAAAAATACCAGAGGCTTCCAGTCTCCCCTCCCATCTGTTCCCCACCACCCTGTGGTTTTTTTATTCTTTTGGTCAGGAGCGTAGCCCACAGTCTCTGAGTATTTAGAAGCTTCCCAAAAGGTGATTGTAATGTTCTGCCAGGCTTGCAAACGAGTGGTATAGATAAACTCTTAACCAAGTAACATTCGTGGCAAAAGTGGACCCCATTAAAGCCTTTGGAAGGTGCTTTCAAATGTGGAGGAGCGCCCCATCTTTGCTGCAGGATGCTGAAGCTGACGACAAGGACTCCTCTGGTCCTCGAAGTCCGTCCCCTTACAGGCAAACCACATCCTCCCTGTCATCCTTCTGACTTCGCCACCCTGCCCACCACCGGTACAGAGGAGGTATAGGGTAGGAATGTAACTGGTGGTATTTTATCCAGAAAAGACGAGGACTCATTTGCTTCTCTTTCCAGTGCGGCCTCACTACGATGTCATAATGTTTGATGTCGACAGTAAGGACCCGACGCTGGGAATGAGTTGTCCACCCCCAGCATTTGTGGACCAGCCTTTTCTGCAGAAGGTGAAAAGCATCCTGACTCCTGAAGGTATGGAGAACAAAAAGGTCGGAGAGGGAGAAGGGAAGAAGGGTCCTTAAAAAATTTATCTTTTTAATGAAAAATTCACATGAGTGTGTAGCTCTATCAATTTCCCCCAGTTGAACACACCCGTTTGCCAGCACCAAACACGGAACATTTTCAGCACCCCACAAGTCCACCTCTTACCTCCTGTCGGTGACTTGTCCTCCTCTCAAAGGGAGCTACTCTCTTAACTTCTGTCAGCACAGCTTAATTTTGCCTGTTTTTGCTCTTTACATAAATAGACTCATATGGAATGTACTCTTTTTTTTTTTTAATTTTTTTTTTTTTATTTGAGACAGGGTCTTGCTCTGTCACCTGGGCTAGAGTGCAGTGCTGTCATCACAGCTCACTGCAACCTCAAACTCCTGGGCCCAAGCCATCCTCCTGCCTCAGCCTCCCAAGTAGGTGGAACTACAGGTGCATGCCATCAGGCCCGACTAATTTTTTGTAGAGATGGAGTCTTGCTATGTTGCCCAGGCTGGTCTTGAACTCCTGGCTTCAAGGTATCCTCCCACCTCAGCCTCCCAAAGTGCTCTTTCACTGAACATGGTGTTTGTGAAATTCATCCTCAGTGTTGTGTTTATGTTGTTAATTTTTATTGTTGTGTAGTATTGCATAACTATACCACAATTTATTTATCCATTCTACTGTTGGTATTTGGATTGTTTCCTGTTTGGGTCTACAAGTGGTGCTGCCGTTGGCATTCTAGTATGTCCCTTTTGAGGAACTGTGTTTGCAGATCTCTTGGGTATACATTCAGGGTTGTAATTGCTGGATCATAGGTTATATGTATGTTTGGCTTTCATAGATCCTGCCACACCATTTTACAAAGTGGTTGTAGCAGCTCATAGTCACACCAGCATGGTGACACTAGCTAGCACTTAAATACTTCCTGAGTGCCCAGGACTAGGCAGTATGTTATTTAATCTTCATAGCAGTGCATTTTCAGATGAGAAAACTGAGGTTGAGAGATTTTTGAAGGTGACATAAGGTAACAGTTGGAGCTCTATCACAGGTTCATGTTGCTTGAAAGCTGAAGTTCTTAATCCCCATGTTCACAGCCCCCTGGGTGTGTTGATTTGATGTCAGGTAGTGTGGTGAACCGGGTTGACTTAGAACTGATTGTCACAAGTCAGGGTAACCTTAGCCCTCGGGTTGGTTAGTAAGTACTCCATGATGTGTATGTCAAGAATGTAACATCCTTGTGGAGTTGGTAAATTTTACTTTCTTAGGGATATGAATTCTTTCTCAAAGCAATTCTTTGGGACCGAGGCATGGAGAATGGTAAAATAATGTGTTAGCAGCACAGAAGAGCAAGAAATAAGGCTGAAGTTTTCTTACGGTTCCCATGTTTTCCATACTTTTTCTGTCTGCCTTTGTATGCTGTGTATTCTCTGCAAGCTCACTGCCACCGTAGGTGCTTTCTCTAATTCCACCAGCCTCCCTGGGACAGGAATCAGTGTTTTCCTCAGAGCTAAGCCTTGTCTCTGACATGTCTCCTGATCTGAGGTCGTCCTGACTGTCCTTCCCACCCTGCAGGTGTTTTTATCCTCAACCTCGTGTGCCGAGACTTGGGGCTCAAGGACGCAGTGCTGGCCAGACTCAAGGCAGTGTTCCCCCTCCTGTACGTGCGGCGAATCGAGGATGAAGTGAACGAGATCCTGTTCTGTCAGCTGCAGCCTGAGCAGAAACTTGCCATGCCAGAGCTCCTGGAAATGGCCCAGGCCTTGGAGCGGACCCTGAAGAAGCCTGGGAGGGGGTGGGATGACACATACGTCTTGTCAGATATGCTCAAGACCGTGAAGATTGTGTGATCGCCGAGGCCAGGCAGCCCTCTCAGCGTCCTGCCTAGACTGACCTCGGACTCCTGGCCTGCTAGAGATGGAAGAAATACAATGCACAGTACTTTTTAAGCCTGTATTTTTCTTGGTGTCATGCTCAACTACGTGTATGTCCAGCGAGGTGAGGTTGACCAAAGAGCTGGGAAAATAAAAAAACCCTTCCCATCTTGTCCTCTTTAGTACCCCTTGGGTTGCTCATCTGCTTTCTGTACCTTGTCCTTGAGTAGGATTCCCTGCTGGAGCCTCTAGCACACACTGAATTTCTTAATGAGTATGAGCCAAGCTCCTTAGGACTAAAGATAATCAAATTTGATTGCATCTGTACTTTACTAATTTGCTTATTTGCTTTATCCCTCTTGGTTTTGTAGGAATGATCTCAAGTGAGATAGTAGAACACTCTTATGCTAGAAGACTGTCAGCAGAGTAGGGTTTTAATAGATGTGAGATATTTGAGAGAGCATCTGCTCTGTCTCAGAGCTACCATTAAAATGGTTCCAATTTTCAGGAATCTGATAACCCACTCCAGTGTTTTAACAACTTTTCTTGACCACCCAGATCTTGTAGCCTAAGTCATTTGTTTCTGTTCTCAGTGGAGGGAGTGTTTGTAGCTGGCCTCATGGCTGTGTATGGCAGAGACCTGGCAGACTGAAGTCTCTGGTATTCCTTAACTCACAACATTTGTTGAGTGACAGCTACTTGCCAGACCCTGCATAAAGAGCTATGGTGGAGACGAAAATGTTTAGGAATGGCCAAAAGACATGGAGTGATAATAAAAGTTAACGTGTTCTGGACACTCTTCTAAATGGTTTACATACACTGTCTCATTTAATCTGAGAAGGATAGTTAAACCAAAACTTTATCTAAACCCAAATCTTACTTGAGCCAAAGCATCAATCTTAATCCATGCATTGAGACTGTTAAACCAGTGGTTCCAAGAGTGGCTTGAATTTCATCTCTCCTAATTATGCCAAGGCTGACTCAATGAGCAGTGCCATGGAAAATAGGCATTGTCACCATTTGCCACCTGGCTTATCTTCCCATGGGCCCTTTAAAATGGACTCCAGCCTCTTGAGCCGAAGCATACAGAATCTCCTCAACTTATGCTGGGGCTACCTCCTGATAAACCCATCCTAAGTTGAAAATGCATGGAATGTCCCAGTAAACCCATCTTAAAGTCAAACTCGTAAGTTGGGGATTGTATTTCAAAATTAGGTTGTCATCCTTACAAGGATTGCCAGGCCATTAAAGAAAAGAGGAGTGAGTGCAGAGTAGTGTTTTTAGATCTTATCCATTAGAAATACTTGGTGCTCTTTCTTCAGGGGAGGGTTTTCCCCTGGAACCATGTAAGGGGAAGATTATCCCTCTTCTCCTTGAACCCCTAAGGGCCTCAGCTTGGCAAGTCCCCTGTTTTCTTATCTATAAGCGTGAGCAGTGTTGGGATAGGCTGTAGAGGCACAGGGTCTAGTCATCCTGTCCTGCTGTGTTAGTTTGGAGCAGCACACTTGGGCAGCACCAGAATGATGAAGAGGTGTCAACGAGATCTTGGGGGGAGTGGTCTGTGGAATTCGGCATGCTTGCTGGTGTGTTTGCATGTCCACCTCCCACATTTGGAGGTGGGAAGAGGCACTTGGGTGATGATTGTTGTCTTAATTTTTGGAAGGGTCAGCATAAAAGGAGAGCGAGGCTGGTTGTGTGTGCCTCTGAAGGCTTAAGAAAGACCAGTGGGCAGAAGGTGCAGTGGGGCAGTTTTCAGCTTAATTTCCTACAAAGGCAGTTTGTGCTGGTGGAGACCAGTATGTTCACTACAACATTGGTGGCTGCGGGCTCTTCCCTCAGACCCTAGTCTGGCTCCCCTCAGGTGCTTGCTGGGTGGCGAGGAAAGGGTTTTGTGTGTACAGACAGCCATTGGCCTGTGTCCCATCTTTCCCAATGCAGAGCTGTTCACTTTGGCATCAATAACAGGCAAGTGGGTCTTTATGGGAATTTTGCCTAACTTCAGGCATGTGAACTCTGGGGGGAGGGGAGGGTTGTAAACGTAAATGTGTGAAGTGAGCCAGGTGTAAAGCAAAAAGGCTGGGATGAGACCTGTGGTAAGTCAGAGAATAAAAGTCCCATGTAAGACAGCCCTGTTCTTCCAGCTCGGAGTTGTCCTGCAGAAATGCTCTCCAAGTACAGCTGGATCTTTGAAGGAAGCCAGAAATCTTGAGTGTGTGTGTGTGTGTGTTTGTGTTGACATTAAAAGGCCAATCCCAATACATCTTCAAGCCATATGCAATCTGTGGGCCAGACATTTGCATCTCCCACTACAGGGGACAGTCCATAGAACGCTTAAGAATCTGGCATGTACCCTGGCTCTGGGTAAGCCTAAAACAAGGAGCAAGCTGATTATCTGTGAGTCAGAAAAGTCTGGAAAAGGGATCTTGTGTTAACACCTCAATTTTCTTTATAGGCTACAGCTGAGCGGCGATGGTCCCATCATCCTTGGGGGAGTATAGAATTCAGCTTCCCCAAACTGTCAGCTGAGTAAGAATAAATCACATGTCAACTTGCCTCCATCCCTTGTCAAAAAAAAAAAACAAGTTCTGCGACAGTGTAAAATTGCCTCTTCTCAACCTCCTTCCCGTTGCCCCCTGCCGATTTTTCCGTGCACACCTCTAGTCTTCTGTCATGGCTCAGCTTGCTAACTGGGCCAGTTCTCTAGTCTTCTTGTGGTCAGACCAGTAGTTCTCATCCTTACCTGCATATTGGAGTCACCTGATGTGGTAAGCAGAATAATGTCTTCCCAAAATGCCCACGTCCTAATCCTGGCAACCTGTGAATAGGTTCACATTACCCAGCAATGGGGGAATTAACGCAGCAGATGGATTTGATGTTGCTAATGAGCTGACTTCAAAGTAGGGAGGTTAGCCTGGCTTATCTGGGTGCGCCCAGCATAATCACAGGGGTCTTTAAATGTCGGGGAGGGAGGCAGAAGAGTCAGTGTCAAGTGAAGCAATGTGAGGAAGACCGGATAGGTCATTGCTGGCCTCGCAGAAGGAAGGAAGCCACTAACCCAGGAACGCAGGAGCCTCTAGGAGTTGGAAAAGGTGAGAAAACTGATTCTTTCCTAGAGCCTCCAATAGGGGGCGCAACTCCGCCAACACCTTAATTTTAGCCAGCAAGACCCATTTTGGATTTCTGAACTACAGAACTGTAAGATAATACATTAGTGTTGTTTTAAGCCACTAAATTTGTGGTAACTTGTTACAGCAGCTATAGAAAAGTAATTTACCTGGGAAGCTTTAAAAAACTCTTAGTTCTGGGCTCCTTCCGAGATTCTGATTTAATTGGTGTGGGGTGCAGCCTGTGCATCAGAATTTTAAAAGCTTTCCAGGTGGTGCTGTCGTATAGCCCAAGTTGAGAACCCTGGGGTAGAGGGTCCATGAACGGATATGTTACGAGGTAAGGAGGGAAGAGTTGCTATTCCGTCAGTGACCACGGGCTCAGTTCTGAGACGCGAGCAGCAGCAGTCACTGATAGTTGGAATACGCTTCCCTTCCACCTACACGCTAGGCCACACCTCAGCTCTTTGCCCTTTGAGTGGATGACAGCTGCGTGAGGAGGTCAGCTTGCTGCACAGGGTGATTTCCTCCGGGGAGCAAGCAGCCCCACTCCCCACTTGAACCGGCCCTGAGTGTGCATCCGAGGACTCCTTAGCCGAGTTCAAAGACTCTGGTAAACCGCAGGTAATCCAGTTTCCCTCTTGTGGCTTGTCTTGCCATTCGGTACCCACGAATTTGTTAACAGCTAAATGGTCGATAAGAAATAGAATTGTGAAGTTGGATTTTTCTTTTTTATATCCAATAGGCATTTTTTTTTTTGAGAAGCTGTTCTGTGCTTGTGCTGAGGATACAAAGAGGAAAGACACAGCTCCTGCTCACCAACGAGCTAGGGAGACAGTAGAACCAGCTTTTTTTAAAAAAAGCTTTTAAAATTCTGATGCACAGGCTGTACCCAGACCAATTAAATCAAAATCTCTGGGAAAGGGCCCAGGCTCTAGTGTTTTTTATTTATTTATATATTTTTTTCCTAAACACTAAACCAAATTACAGCACATAAATGGGCTCTGGAACCACATATGCATAGAGTGTAAGAGCTGCACAGAAGGTGGTCAGATATTTGCTAGGAATCTCCTTAGGTCCTCATTAGAACAGGCACGAAAGGGGCCAGCCCCGCTAAAAACCGCCCCTTAGAGTCATCCAAGGCTGGAATCACTGTTTTGTTTTTCTAGCTCAGGTCTGAGCTGGTTCCTGTGCTTCCCAGTAGATGGCAGTAGAAATCACATTTAAGTTCTGGGCCTTGGGAGAGTGGTTTGCAGGCGCCGTTTCACCTGCGCCGTATTTCCTGCTTCTTTCGTCTTCTCTCGTGAACGAAGACAGGCTCCTACTTTGCCTGTTCTCTCGCTTCACCCAGTACCCTACCCACTCTGCTCTCCCACCGTCACCCTGCTCTCCTGCCCATGAACTTGGAGCGAGCACCGTTTATCCAATCAAGGACATTGCCGGTGTTGGAACCCTGCGTGAAGCAGAGATCCCCTCTCTCCACATCCCTGATTTTGGAAATAGTGGCTGGAAATAGACAATGGGATAATGCTAATAAGATGAAAAGCTAGAAGCATGTAAGCAATGAAAAGGTAACAAAATGCATCTGGGCCTGAGCTGGCGTATCTTCAAGTTTTCTGCCAAGATGGACTTCATTTCTATCATAGTAATAAACTAGCAGATAAGGAAAAGCTTGGTAAAAATAACATTTGACTGGAATAATGGGTTTGGATATTTTTTATGCAAGCCTACCTGTAGTGGGTTGAATAGTGGCCCCTCCAAAAGACATGTTCAAGTCTTAAACCCCAGAACCTTATTAATGTGACATTTGGAAAAATGAGTCTTTGCAGATGTAATTAAGTTAAAGATCTCAAGATGAGATGGGGTGTGCCCTGAATCCAGTAACAAGGACTAGAATGGAAGGGCAACCAGACAGAGATGGGGAGACACACAGGGGAGAAGACCACGTGAAAACAAAGGCAGACCGGGGAGAGGCCTCCACAAGCCAAGGAAAGCCACGGATTGTGGCGGCCACTGAAGTTAGGAAAGAGGCAAGAATGATTCTACCTCAGAGCCCCCAGGAGGACCACCCTGTGGACGCTTTGCAGACTTCTGGGCTCCATATTTGTGAGTAAGTTTCTTTTGTTTTAGGCCACCAAATTTGTGGTAATTTGTTTCAGCTGCTTTGGGAAATGAATACACAGCTTAAAAGGGTTTCAGCTGTGCCGCCCCACCGGACCAGAGATGGCGTGGGCTCTGGGCCCAGGCTACCCATAGATGTGTTTAGCTTTCGCAGGACATTTGGTATAAAATCTGGATTTCTGGATTGTTTTGAACATTTGGAAGCTCTGGCGATGGCAGGCCCATATGCACACGTGGCTGCGATTGGTAGGCATCCGTGCCTTCTGGATCAGTCATGTTTGCTGCAGTCCCCACTGCTCCCTATCTGCTTCTTTCATGCATTTACCTTACGTGCCTAGTGCTGCAGGCATCTGAGCTTGCACCTACTACATGTGCATCAGGCCTGGCAGGTTAGGAAACAATCCTCTTCTTTAGAATAAGGACAAAGAAGCCCCTCACTTTGTGATTAGTAGTTCTGGGAGTTTTTTATATAGCAGCACAGTTTAGAAGGTAGTTCTGAAATCTGGTCATCCAACAAAACCACCTGGGGACCATTTTCTATATACAGATTCTGGACTGTATCCCAGACCTACTGTATCAGAATCTTGCGGGTAAGGGGTATAGGGCGATGGGGAGGGACAGAGGTGGAGCCAAGGAATCTGCATTTTTTTAAAGTGCTCAAGCTATTCTGATAAAAGGCTTTAGGACAGCTGCCATAAGACATTATCTTCCAGCACTAGAAAAGGGAGGCAGTTTGAGTTTCTTATCCCACTGGAGATTTTTGAGGCTTGTTGTTTGTAAAAAGTCTTTTCTCATGAAAATTTGAATGATTTGCATGTTTTATGGAGCTAAGAGTTTAAATTAACTGGATTCTTCTTTTTGTCTTTTTTTTTTTTTTTGAGACAAGGTCTCGCTCAGTGTCCCTACCTAGAGTGCAGTGGCATGATAATAGCTCACTGCAACCTCAATCTCCTGGGTTCCAGGGATCCTCCTGCCTCAGCCTCCCAAGTAGCTGGGACTACAGGCGCATGTCACCACATC
>NW_012151507.1:4838361-4839711 GCF_000956105.1 Propithecus coquereli
AAAAAAAAAAAAAAAAGAAAACCAAAGCTGATGTCACACTGATTGCTATCAGTTTATGGAAGCCATGAGGTACAATTTCAAGTTAAGCGTCAGGGGTGCCACCAACCGAATGTTTACAGACCTCGGTGCTCTCCTTACAAGAAGAGCTATTTTCTCAGGGCACCTCAGCATCTCCTTCCTCCTGGGAGAAAGAATGAGCCCCGGGCCACGTGAAAACTGGCCAACAGAAACGTTTCCTGCAAAGGGTCCTCTGGGTGAGCTAGGCCACCCCACCTATCCTCTGGTCATCACATGGCAGATCCAGGTCTTACCCCCGGCCCAAGGATGATGATGTGACTCTTAAATTTCGCACCCCCCGGCATAGCACAGTTATGGTAGGGAGGGCTGGCCAATGAGCTACAAATAGAGACTGGGCTGATTCCAAGTCGTTCACTCATAAGAGAGGGAAAAGCCAGGACTAGAACCCATGTCTTTAGGCTTCCAGTTCAGTTCTCACTCCTCACCATGCCAACCTTCTTCTCTTTGGGCACAAGAGTCGGGGACCCTAGCAACATAAAGATGTTCAAACATAATCTCTGCTTTGATACCGAGTCAAGGTTGAGGGACTCAGAATGGCTGTGACGCCCTGACAGAGTGCTCCCTACCCACCCTACACCCACGTTGCCCTGCCAGACGTCTACCCTACCCCCACAGTCAAAGCGATGTCTGCCAGCCTTGAGCTCCATGCCCTTATCAGACACATTCACCTTCTCAGAATCTCCTGTGTTGAGACTTCACAGCTGGAGGTCACCGTGCAGGCACACGGGAACAGGGATGGAGACTTTACCCTCTTCCTCACCCCTACTTTCTTTCAGCCTTTGTTAAGCACAAGCCACACGCCAAACAATGTGCTGGGGCCATGGGGGTGCAAAAACAAAGGACCTTGCATTCTGATAAGCCACCAAATCGGATTCGGTTGCCAGAGTCGATGGCTCTGGGGGTGAGGGTGGAGGGGAATGAAGCCAGGCTGGCCTCACTCACTTTGCCTGGCTCTTTGGGGGCCTTTCTGACAGAGAGAGCTGCCTGCCTTTGGAAACTGCAAAGCAAGGAGGACTGAGCAGTTAGCCTTCCAAAAACGGTTCCTACACAGCTCTGGTGAGAAAAAGAGTTCCCCTAATCAGGAATTAAGATGCTATTAGTTCATGGAAGCCATTATCTTGAGTGAAATAACTCAGAAAGTCAAATACCGCATTTTCTCACTTGTATTAGTAAGTGGGAGCTAAATAATGTATAACACAGACATAGAGTGAGGAATGATAGACATCAGAGACTCAGAAGTGTGGGGGGTGGGAAGGATGGGAAATTACTTAA
>NW_012151507.1:4851236-4852307 GCF_000956105.1 Propithecus coquereli
ATGAAAACTTAATTAAAAATTTCATCTGCTGTGAGCTAGGACGCCACGGCACTCTAGCCCAGGCAAAAGAGTAAGATTCTGTTTCAAAAAAAAAAAAAAAATTTCATCTGCTGATTCTAGTTCCATTGCTCTTCTCTCAACAGGCTCTGTATGGGCCAATAACATTTGTTTTAGCTCTTGGATTTACCTGTCATTAGTAAGCAGCACAGGTGGCAGAAAAAGCACCAACTTTGGTATTAGATAAACTTTATTTTGAATCCAGATTCATCACTTAAAAGATGTGTAACTTGGACAAACTACTTAATCTTTGTGACTCTCAGTTTCTTTACCTGTAATGTGAGGATAAAAGTACCTGCCTTCCAGGGTTGCTGCTTTGACGATTCTGGGTGATTATGTGTATAAGTGCCTGGTACACTAAATACACTGGGGCTGTCTACTATTAGCCATTCGATTCTCACTTTTTTCATGGTGCATCTTCTCAATCCAGTTGAAGCTTTTCCTCCATAAAACATCCCTTTATTATTTCAGACTTCATGAATCTACCTCTTCCATGAATTATTTCAGTATTTACAATCTCTGCCGTCCAATTTAAAATTAATTATGTATTGTTTTAAATTCTTGGTCTCAGTCCCTGAATAGACTGGTAGATTTGGGGGTCATTAGGTGCGTTCTTAGATCTGAGCGTATTCTGTGGTGTTACATACATTCTGGATATGCAATAAATACTTGCTGGCGTGAGATGGCTTAGATTCTTTTGGGAGTAGTTCTAGTGGTCATAGTAGAAAGCAGAAGCCAGGTTATCCCAGTGTCATTGGCTTGTACCACTATGTCCAGCTCACCTCGTTGTAGAGACAATGAGAGAATAGAAGGCAGCTTTTACTACGAACCAGCACACATGTGTCTAGAAGGACAGGAAATTTTGGTAGTGTATCTTCTCCTCAGTTTGCCCAACATACGATGACCTACGTAGTAAGTCAAGGTAGCAGAGAGACCAAACCATAAATTTCAGAGCATCAGAGATTGAGTCTCAGATTCTTTCTAACTACCTTTGGGCTCTTGGGCAAGTCTTGT
>NW_012151507.1:4852357-4853439 GCF_000956105.1 Propithecus coquereli
ATTTTCTTTTCGATTACTTCTTTGACTTACATGTGTTATTTAGTTTCTAAACTTTTGGTGAATTTCCAACTATTTTTTTGTTGTCGATTTCTAATATAATTCCATTTTGTTCAGAGAGCATGTTTTGTATGACTTGAATCCTTCTAAATTTATTTAGACTTATTTTATAGCCCAGAATATGGTTATCTTGGTAAATATTCCATGTGTACTTAAAAAAAGAATATTTGTTCTGCTGGTTTTGGGTGAAGTATTCTATAAATGTCAATTTGGTCACATTGGTTGATAATATTGTTCAAGTCTTATATATCTTTACTGATTTTCTGTCTACTTATTCTATCAATTAATGAGAAGAGAGTGTTGAAATTCCCAACTCTAACTATGGATTCTGCTAGTAGTCCTTGCCCAATTGTGCTCTATATATTTTGAATCCTTGTTATTAGGTGCATACAAGTTTAGAATTGCATTGTCCTTTAGATGAATTGACCCCTTTGTCATTATGAAATGATTTTTTTTATTCCTGGTAATATTTGTAATGAAATCGATTTGTCTGATATAAATATAGCTACTCCAGCTTTTAAAATTTTAACCTATTTGTTTCTTTATATTTAAAATGAGTTTCTGGAAAGCACATATGGTTGTGTCTTGCTTTATCATCCAATCTGATAATTTCTGCCTTTTAATTGGAATATTTAGACCATTTATACTTAAAATGATTAGTGAAATGGTTGGGTTTAAATCTACCATCTTGCTATTTGTTTTCTGTTGTCCCATCTATTTTTTTTCTTTTTTCTTTTTTTGGTCTTCTTTTGGATTTGAGTACTTTTTATAATTTTATTTATCTCCTTTTCTGTATTATCTGATGTAACTTTGTATTGTTATTATATTTGCTATTTTAGGGATTCTAGTATACCTTTTTAACTTATTCAAGTCTACTTTCAAGTGACGTTATATTACTTCACATATAACATAAAAAACTTATAAAAGTATACTTTGATTTCTCCCCTTCCTGCTTTCATGTTATTTCATAAGACATTTTATATTTGCATATGTTATAAACTCCACCCCATATTGTTTTCAATTTT
>NW_012151507.1:4854539-4860524 GCF_000956105.1 Propithecus coquereli
TTCTGTTATTATATTTTCAAAGTTACTAATGTTTTCTTTTGCAATGTTTAATCTGCCGTTAATCCCTTTCTTTGTATTTTTCATCTTAAGTATTATAGTTTTCATCTTTAGAAGTTTGATTTGGGTCTTTTTATGTTGCATATATCTTAAAAATATTCAGTCTTTTCTTTAGTTTCTTAAACATGTTATAGTAATGATTTTAATGTCCTTGTCTATTAATTCTATTATCTGTGTCTCTCGAGCTTGGTTATGATTGATTTTTCTCTTCATTATGAATAATTTGTTTTGCTTGGTATCCTTGTTAATGTTTGATAGGATGCTGGACATTGTGATTTTATATCATTCGATGCTGGATATATTTGTATGCCTATAAATATTCTTGAGCTTTGTTCCAGGACACAGTTAAGTAACTTGGAAATCGTTTGATCCTTTTGGGTCTTGCTCTTAAGTTTTGCTAGTCAGAAACATAGAGCATTGCTTAGTCTAAGGTTGTTTTTATACCATTATTGAGGCAAAATCCTTTTGAGTACTATACCTTATGCTCCGTGAATTACGAAGTTTTCCATTCAGAATAAAAGAACTATTCTTGATCCTGTGTGAGCTCTTAGCAATATTTCCTCTCATCTTTTCAGTCCTGTACTGAATACTTGAGAAACGCTTCTACCTTGTAAACTCTAATTGGTTGGTCTTTCTCGATTTTGAGCTGTGTCTCTTCCACTCAGGGAGTCTACCTGCCTACATGTCAGTTTCCACTTAACAGGACCATGACCTGGAAACTCTTTCAAGGCCATGACCTGTCCCAATTATAGGGCTCATCCCATTTGTGTCCCATCTCTCAGTGATTATTGTCCTTTGTTGCCCAATGTTCAATGTCTTGAAACCGTTATTTCATATATTTTGTCTTGTATCTCAGTTGTTTCAACTAGGAGAGAAAATTTGGTCTCTACTACTCCATCTTTCTTGGAAACAGAAATCACAGCATGTAATTTAATCCTAATAATAACCTATTTTACAATGAGTATTTTTTATCACTACATTTCACGTGAGAAAACTATGGCTCAGAAGGGTTTAATTCTAAGCTAACTAAAGGTAAATGCAGGGTAAATCAAGATATTTCTTTCCAATGTCTGAGTTCTTTTCACTGAGCTAAGCTCTTGGGGTCATTTGAAAAGCATTCAGGGCTAGGTCTTAGGCCAGTCTCTGACTTCAAAGATCTGTATGATCTTAGTCAAGTCATGTAAGCTTTCTGTGTTATAGAACTTAAGAGAACCTTTCAATTGTTCTGCCCCAGGGCTACTTTTTAGGCCATGGCTGGCTTCTCTTCCTCTTTCTACAGGTCTCATACTTTCAGCCTAGTTGTCCATCCCCATTAAAGAGATAACCCTATTCTATAAAGCTCTTCTCTTTAAAACTCCCTTCTCTCCCACGTGCTTACTTAGAGCAGTGCCTGGCATGCAAAAGCGTCCTCAATAAATTATTATTGAATGAATGAATTGAATGAATAAATAAATGAGTCCATGCATGGTTGGCTGTAGAGTAGGGTACAGTCCCACTCCCGACAACCACAGTGGGAGAGTCCCAGGCCTCTACAATCACCAAATACTAGTGAAATCCCATGAGCCTCAGTGATCCAGCATCTGGCCCACTAGCTCAAGCAGAACCTCTAGCTTTCTTGAGACTCCTCCCCTCACTCCCGAACAGTATTTCTGAATTTATGAGAATTCATGAGGGAATAACTGCCAAGTACATTGAACTGTTGGGGGGAAAAAGGCACTAACTATAGTTACGTAAATTGAAGGTGGTAATTTCTTTGTTCCCTCAAGTCAGAAACCTGTCTGAAATTCTGATTGTATTGCTTTTGGACTATAAATGTCACCTGTTAGCAAGAAAGCTATGAAATTAATAAAAGGATACTTTCCTTCCTAAGGCATATCTGGCATAAATAGCTCCTGCTGACCAGGTTATGAGACGATTCAAGGCCCCTTCCTGGCACGCTCATTCATTGCAAGGAAACCTGAGCACTTTCCTCCTAGGAGGTCCTTTGCAGCCCAGTGGGCTATGGAACAAAGGGGAGGGGTCAGAACAGAAAGTTCTGTTCCAGTCCCCCCCAACCCCCTGCCCCACACGTCTGTGTCCTATAGGCATGGCCACATCTCCATCCATTACTTGATTTCACAGAATGGTAAGTCTTAGAGGCTGGACTTTGGGGTCCTTGAGAATTCAGCTCAGTTTAACTGCTATCTGTGGAGCACATGCTGTGTGCTAAGTTTAGTGCTCTTAGGAGGTGGTCTTTGGCTTCTTTTTGGGCGGAGATCTCACTCCTTAACTCCTCTGTCTGAGAAGAGAACACTCAGAGGTAACACCTTAAGGCCTGGGAGGGTCAGCTTTGGAGAGAGATTGATAGCTCTAATAGCTTAAGAGCCTCTGATAGTTTTATTTTATTTTATTTTTTTTTTGTTCCATACCTAATGGAAAAGACCCTGATAGTTTTAGAAGTGTCTGAAGGTTACCTACTCTTTCTAACCACCACCCACCCAGGTCTTGAAGATGCTATAGTGGTAAGAAATCAGTTCATGTAAATTGAGTGAAATATATGGTATTAAGTGTTTTACTTTGTATTTTTATTGCTTATTAAAATTCACCCATAAAAGTGGGTGTTTAATCTGCTTTAGTCATATCCACACATTTGTCATTTCGTCCTTAATTGCAGTTGTTTTGAGATAGACACTAGCGTTTCTCCATTTTCCTCAGAGGAGGAAATTGAAAAGGGGACTTATGAAATGCATCAGAAATGAAAACTTAATTAAAAATTTCATCTGCTGTGAGCTAGGACGCCACGGCACTCTAGCCCAGGCAAAAGAGTAAGATTCTGTCTCAAAAAAAAAAAAAAAATTTCATCTGCTGATTCTAGTTCCATTGCTCTTCTCTCAACAGGCTCTGTATGGGCCAATAACATTTGTTTTAGCTCTTGGATTTACCTGTCATTAGTAAGCAGCACAGGTGGCAGAAAAAGCACCAACTTTGGTATTAGATAAACTTTATTTTGAATCCAGATTCATCACTTAAAAGATGTGTAACTTGGACAAACTACTTAATCTTTGTGACTCTCAGTTTCTTTACCTGTAATGTGAGGATAAAAGTACCTGCCTTCCAGGGTTGCTGCTTTGACGATTCTGGGTGATTATGTGTATAAGTGCCTGGTACACTAAATACACTGGGGCTGTCTACTATTAGCCATTCGATTCTCACTTTTTTCATGGTGCATCTTCTCAATCCAGTTGAAGCTTTTCCTCCATAAAACATCCCTTTATTATTTCAGACTTCATGAATCTACCTCTTCCATGAATTATTTCAGTATTTACAATCTCTGCCGTCCAATTTAAAATTAATTATGTATTGTTTTAAATTCTTCGTCTCAGTCCCTGAATAGACTGGTAGATTTGGGGGTCATTAGGTGCGTTCTTAGATCTGAGCGTATTCTGTGGTGTTACATACATTCTGGATATGCAATAAATACTTGCTGGCGTGAGATGGCTTAGATTCTTTTGGGAGTAGTTCTAGTGGTCATAGTAGAAAGCAGAAGCCAGGTTATCCCAGTGTCATTGGCTTGTACCACTATGTCCAGCTCACCTCGTTGTAGAGACAATGAGAGAATAGAAGGCAGCTTTTACTACGAACCAGCACACATGTGTCTAGAATGACAGGAAATTTTGGTAGTGTATCTTCTCCTCAGTTTGCCCAACATACGATGACCTACGTAGTAAGTCAAGGTAGCAGAGAGACCAAACCATAAATTTCAGAGCATCAGAGATTGAGTCTCAGATTCTTTCTAACTACCTTTGGGCTCTTGGGCAAGTCTTGTCAGCTCTCTGAATCCATTTCCTCATCTTTAAAATGGAAACAGTGGTCCTTCACAGGGCTGTTGTAAAGTTAAAATGAGATTTATCAAGGGGAAGGGCTTAATAAATGTTAATATGCTATAAAATATTTTTTAAATTGTTTTGATTAAGAAGGATTTGGGGAGCTGGGTGTGGTGGTACATGTTTAGTCTCAGCTTCTTGGGAGGCTGAGTCAGGAGGATCCCTTGACCCAGCAGTTCGAGGCTGTAGTGTACTACTATCACACCTGTGAACAGCCACTATACTCCAGCCTGGGCAGCACAGTGAGAGCATCTCTCTCTCTCTAAAAAAAGAAGAAGAAGGGTTTGGGATTTGGGTCCTTGTTACTATTACTTGAAAAAGGCAGGCAAGAGTAAAAGGAAGGGAATGGAGCTGACTTGGAGGTACACAAATAGTGCTGGTGCATTATCAGGGAAGAACGGTGAGTGAGACAATTTCTGGGACTAGCACCTAAGGATCACTCGCATGTCTATGAGCCAGGTGCAGAGAAAGGGCCCAGTCAGAAAAAAGGTTTCCTTCTTCCTGGGCCTAGAATATCGAGGGGTCTCTGCCTGGCTTGGTCATGTGGGGTGGAAGAGCAAGAAACAGGTACGATCTTGATGGTCAAGGCTACGGAAAGATCTGTAGAGGGAGAAGACCCTGTGTCAAATCCATGGGCCAAATGGGATGATGGTGACAATGATTAGCTGATATTTACAAAGCACAGTTTGCACCAGGCACTGTGGTGAGTGTTCTATAGGCTGCATCTCATTTAATCTTCCAACAACCTCTGAGGTGGTGGTACTGCTGTACTGCTATCCCCGCTTTTCTGGTGGGAAACCAGAGCTTAGAGAAGTTAAGTCACTGTAGGATCAGATCTTGTCCTGCCTGACTGGAGATCTGTGCTCTCCTCTCTAGAGAGGAGAAGGTGAACTCTAGTTAGTTTGTTTCCCTCCATTTACTCTGGCGTACAAACTACTTGTGTATGTAAACACACCAGGGGAGGCAAAGATTGTGGTCTGGGTTGGAAAGCTGTTGCCCTGGAGAAGAGAAAGTGCAGGAAAGGCCACAATCCTAGAGAGACAATTGTTTGAAGACACACATGCACATGCATGTGCGTGCACGCGCACACGCGCACACACACACACACACACACACACACACACTCTGTTTTCTTTGATTACCTGGATCATGGCGGCAAAAACTTACCAAAAGCAGTGATAGGAGCCCAGATTGGCAGAGAGCAGGGAGGGTGGTAAATTTTAGGTTGGGGACTCCCTGCAGGAGCCCCATTTCGTCTCTGTGGTGTGGGTTGAGATCACAATCTGTTCTCTGAAGCACATTCTCTTCTTTCTGAGCAGCGCTTATTTCCAGAGCTCTGCAGGGCCTATTATACATCCTGACCAGCTCCTGGGATGTGACCCTAATATTTCACTCTTCATATTGCTTATTAATTGAACATGACGGTGCAGTTGAACGGAATGGGCCTAGGAGAGAAAAAAGAGGCTTTTTTTTAAAAGTTTTTTTAAATGACGAGAATCATTTAATCTCAATATGAAAAAGAGATTTATCCATCTATTCCTTGAATCTTTTCTTGAGTCACCTCTTTATGGCAACTGTGCTGGGTACAGAGATGAATAAGTGACCGCCCCCAGACCTAAGAAGCCAACATAAAAATGTAAATGTGATATATTGTGATTATTACTGGAATAGAAATTCCAACAACGAAAGCCTCCCACTAGAAGACTGGATTTTCAAAACCACAATGAGATATCACCTAACCCCAGTGAGATTGGCCTCTATCAAAAAATCCCAAAACAACAAATGCTGGCAAGGATGTGGAGACACAGGAACATTCTTACACTGCTGGTGGGACTGCAAATTAGTGCGACCTCTGTTGCATTTACCCAAAAGATCACAAAACATTCTACGATAAAGACATCTGCACCCGAATGTTTATGGCAGCACAATTTGCTATTGCAAGGATGTGGAAACTACCCAAGTGCCCGTCAGTCCATGAGTGGATTATTAAAATTTGGTATATGTATACAATGGAATATTACTCAATCATAAGAAACGACAGTGATCTAGAACCTCTTATGCTTTC
>NW_012151507.1:4862444-4863021 GCF_000956105.1 Propithecus coquereli
AATAATGGACTAGTTAAGGAGACAGCCTGGAGTAACAAATGAAAAGAGCTTGGATTTTAGAATTATTCATATAATAAACACTCAAAAATACATACCGAAGTCTCATCATCTGATAGGCGCCATGCTAGTTACTGTGGATCTAAAATTGAAAGTACTATAGTTCTTACTTTGAAAGAATATAAAGATTAGTGTGGAGAAACACCCAAAAAACATTTATTACTATAAGGTGACTGCTTTGGTATGGGTATGAACAGAAATATAGGAAAAGATTGTTGAGGTCTGCTTAGGGGAGACAAGGATGGCTTCCAGAAAAGGCATCTCATGAACTAAAGGATGGGGAGTTTGCCAAGAGAGAGACGAGTGTTCTAGGCAGAGAACTCGGCTGTGCAAAGACTCAGAGCAGGAGAGAACTAGAGGTTTCTAGAAACTTGGAGTGGTTTGGTTTTTCTGCAGCATTAAGGTATGTGGTGGAAATGTGGGTAGGCCCAACCATGCCAAACAAAGGAGTTAGGTTTCATACTCTTAGCAACTGGGAGCCATGGAAGGGTTTTGAGGCAGAGAGATACCATCAGATCTG
>NW_012151507.1:4865387-4870576 GCF_000956105.1 Propithecus coquereli
GTTTTTTGTTAAAGCCAAAACTGGAAGACAGGAGAAGCAGGGCTTTGGAGTCATGGGCACCAAGCACCGCATAATGATTAAAACAAAGTGCAGTGCTGGCTGGTGGCCGCGTGCTTGTTATCTCGGAAGTGCAGCCCTTGTGCCCGTCTGATCCATTTTCGACAGTACCCCTTTCTGTGGGAGGGACGGAGAAAGGAGGGATGACAGAGGAAGGTTGGAAGATTTACAGGAGAGGAATATTTTAAGGCAGGACTAAATAGACTAATATTCCCAGTGCTTTTTAACTCATCGAGTGCCGGGAACCTGGGCGAGGCAAAGCATTGGTTTATTCAGCTTTGATTCAGATCAGCGCCCCGTTGACTCAACACAGTGTGTCTGAGTCACAGGGGGTCAAGTGCAGCTTCTCTGATGAGTCACTGTCTTGCTTCCACTAATGTCCCCGCGGCTGGGGCTGAGTTGTTTACTGGGAGACAGCTACAGCTGTCTGCAGGTACAGACTCTTGTGCTCCAGACCTCACCGGCAGAGCCAAGCAGGCTTAAAGTGAGGGGCTTCTGCACCCGCGGAAGGGCCGTGAGTGTGACAGGCAGTAGGCTGCCTGATGTCATGTGATGGTCCTTTTTCCTCTGGTTTGGTATCAAGACGAACAAGTGGGAGCCCGAAGGGTTGAGTGAGAGTTAGAAGGAGGGAACAGGACTAGCACAGATCACTCGGGATCCCAGCAAGACAGATGGCACATTCACCGTGGGCAATTGAAGAGTGATTGGTGGAAAGACTAGTCACAAAGGTGCGGGCAAGGCTCAGGGAAACCAACAGAGGACAGTGCAGGGTCT
Source organism: Propithecus coquereli (assembly GCF_000956105.1). Lineage (NCBI taxonomy): Eukaryota > Metazoa > Chordata > Mammalia > Primates > Indriidae > Propithecus > Propithecus coquereli. Next base: position 4,866,219 of record NW_012151507.1, read on the forward strand.
CAGGGTAAGCAAGTATGAAGAAGCAAGGGGAGCTGAGGGGCTGCTGGAGTTGGCAGGGAGTGGAAATATGGAGAAAGTCGTCTGAGAGAAGCGGAGGCCAATGTCTCAGGGTCAACGTCAACTTAGAGCGAACCAACAGGAAGGGAGGTGAGGGAGTAAGTCCCCAACCTCGCTCTCCTTCCACCCTCCCATCTGTGATCCTTCCATCGGCTAAATGTAACGGGAAGCTAGAGAGAAGGGAGTCGATGCCGGCTGTGCGTGCCTGTCAGCCTCTTGGGAAGAGAGCAGGTGGACAAGCAGGAGAGTGGCTCTTGGGGCAAACAGAAAATATTAATGTGTAGCTCAAGTTACTAGCTAGACAAGCCAGCTATCTTTTGTGGTCCTCCCTTTTGTTTATCAGTAAAATGGGAAATCACTCTACCTACTTGAAGGTGGTGTGAGAATGGAACGAGATAATGTAGGTAAAAGAATTGGAACAGCCCTGAAGAGCTTTGCAAATGTTGAGTATGACGTTGTTGAACAGCTGTTACTTTTCAAGGAGAAGGGAAGTACAACGTTACCAGAGTGAATTCCTTACTTCCCCGTTGATTCCCCAGCCTTGCCGGGGCCCTACTGAGTATATACCTCCTACCTGGTGCTGGGGATGAGCGTGGGAACAAGGTGGGTGGGCTACAAAAAAGGTGATGGCAGATACAAGGCATAGCCAGTACTGCCTCAAAAGCCTGTCACATAGTTACAAAGAGTTGAAGGTATGTACGTGTGTGTGTGTGTGTGTGTGTGTGTGTATCCCTATATCAATATACAAAATGTATAAAAAGATATGAAGATATCCATCTATCATCTATTTATCCATCCATCCATCCATCCACACAAAGTAATGCAGCCACATGTGCAAAATGAAATTATGCAGATAGGAATGATTAGAACCAGATAGGAACAATCAGGAAGGCTGTTCAGAAGAATGGAGTTTTATGTTGAAAACTGGGTCTTGAAGTGCCAACCTACTGACCTGTTGGGGTGGTTATTCTCTGTCTAGGTTTAAAAGTAGCTCTTTTCAAAAAGAGGATAAAATATTTGAGTTCTTTGAGTTTATATCTTTGTTTATTATTCTTTTTATCTCCAATGCTGGGCATGGTATTCAGAAGGTCCTCAAAAATGTTTGTTAAATGAATCAGTAAAAAAATATATGGTACTTGTGCTACCTTAATAAGTGAGAAAAGGGAATACATAGGATAACAGTGTCTGCCTAGAGCAGTGACTTCTATGAGAATTCTTCCAGTGATGTTTGAAATACTGTTCCCCTGAATGCAAAAGAGGAGCCAGAGTCAATGAAGTTAGCATGCGCCTTAGATAAGTGATTTGCATAAGATTAGTGTGTGCACAGTCTGCAGTCTTAGGAATTTCAAGACAGAAAATGACTGTTCTCTAGAAGATGTTTAGTTTTTTAAGAGCCTATGGCATGCCAGACATGCTTCTCCTAAACTCCACTTCTGGAGCTCAGTAGGAAGAGAAGACAGTGAGGATGGTGATAGTTGTCTCCTCAGATAGTTGTCAGATTATTGTAAAGATTAAAAACAGTACTTAGCACTCAAGTGCTTTTGCATAAACATTAATAGTCTAGGACTCAGGATATGGTAATGAAAGGGAAAGTGAAAGCAACATCATTCAGACTTCTTTGGGCAAATATTAGCGGAGATGTTACTGGTGTGGGACGGATCAGAAACACTGCTCTGGTTGCAGGAAGTGCTGGCTCTGAGCCCATGGGGCACAACCCAGAGAACAGAGCCCTGGAGCAATGCCAAGGCTTCCTGGTCTTTGAGATAAGTTGCTAGCTGGTAGAAGCTCTTTGAATTGGCTAAAGGCTGTGGAGGAAAAGCACAGGCTCTACCTACTATCAGCTCCCTGCAGAAGAAAGAAGAGGACATGGCCCATTCAGAAACCAGAGAGTCACAAAGAATGTTTTCGCTCATTCCTTCAGCTTCAGAGCTGCAGGCATACAAGGCTGAAATCAGGCTTCTGATGACCAAAGAGCTCATGCCACACTCCAACCTAAAACAAAAGACTGCCAAGCCCTAGTCAAGAGCTATGGATGATGCGGTACGTATATGCCTAGGTGGGCCCTCCTTGTTAATTTTCTTCCCATATATTTTTATTCAGGTAAAATTCACACAACATAGACTTAATCATTTTTAAGCGTATAATTCAGTGGCGTTTAGTACGTTCACAAAGTTGTGTGACCATCATCACTATCTAGTTCCAAGACGCTTTCATCATCCCAAAAGGAAACCCCGATAGCATTAAGCAGTGACTTCCATTCTCCCCTCCATCCAGTCTTTGGTAACTACCCATCTGATTTTTGTCTCTAGGGATTTATTTATTCTGTACTTCAGACAAATGGAATCATCCAATATGTGATCTTTTGTGTCTGGCTTTTTTCATTTGGCCTAATGTTTTCGAGGTTCATCTATGTTGTAGCATGTGTAGCCACTTCATTCCTATTTATGGCTGAATAATAATCTATTATGTGGATATGCCATGTTTTGTTTACCCATTCATCACTTGGTAGAAATTTGTGTTGTTTCTACCTTTTGGCTATTCTGAATAGTGCTGCTATGAACATTCACATGCAAGGCTTTTTTTGTATACCTGTTTTCCATTATTTTGGGTATACACCTAGGAGGAGCATTGCTGGATCATATGGTAATTTTAGTTTAACTTATTGAGGAGCTGCAAAACTAGCTTCTGTAGTGGCAGCACCATTGTAGCCTCCTACCAGCAATGTATGAGGGTTCCAAATTCTCCACATCTTCTCCAACACTTTTATTTCCCATATTTTGGATTTTATTTCCTAGTGTGTGTGTAGTAGTTTCTCATTGCGGTTTTGATTCACATTTCCCTACTGACTAATGATGTTGAGCATCTTTTCATTCTCCGATGCTATGCTAAATCTATATCCTTTTACCCTTGAGTAGATCTGTAGCAGGATGTAGACAGCGAATTCTCACGTGTAGATTTTGTTCAGCTCTCTTTGAGTCACATGGAGCAGGTTAACAGAGCCTAATGAACACTCCTAGGTGACGGTGTGGATATAGAAATAGATGAGGAACTTTTTCAGAGGCAATATTTATTGAAACTATGCTATTAATGGAACATTTATTTTTTTGCACTGAAGTTTTATTTTAAAATCTGCCCTGGAAAGACAAATGGAACAAATAGCAAATCCCTCACTTTGTGGTCTTGAGTATCTCTTAAACTGGGGCAACCAACACCTATGAGTTTCAGTCTTGCCTTTATTGTTGAGTGACCTCTGACTTTTGATGAGACTTCCAACTCCTACCGTATGTTAAGACATCACCCTGTTGCTTCATTTCCCACCAGCTCAAGTGTGGAGGAGGAGGATGAGCTCCTGCAAGGTCCCGTGGGAGACCCACAAATGAACTTGCTGTGATGAGGTCGCAAGGATCTTCTCACGTGCGCCATCCATTTCAACATCTCTGGCGTGGACTGGATTTCTCCTTTGTTAGGGCCATCACCTCTTTTTGATGCCAGCTTCTTGAGGCAAACAGAAAGGGGTAATGTGTGCCTCATTAGAAAGAGAGAAAATTGAGCATCCCCAGAATAGTCTCACATCACAGCTATGTTTTTTAGCTACAAAAACAGATTTACATTAAAACGGAGAAATGTGAAAAATGGTATGAAAATAGAAACCATATTGTGTGCTACCTTTTTTAATAAGTAGGTTAGCTCTCTAGAATTGTTAAGTTTAGAAGAGCTAAGAAACTAAATAATTTAGCAACAAGGTCTTCAACTGACCTGATATTGGCCCAGGTATCAGGGCGATGTCTGCAGCCAGGATCTGATAAGATTCTTCTTGCTAGCAATTTTTTTTCTTACCATTAGACTTCAGCCTCCCTTCCTTAATGTTTAACCTTTCCTCTAATACTTAGGAACATTCTAAAATATTTTAAATTGTGAACTGAGACTAAATATTTAGGCAATAAAAAAAATTTAATCCCACTCTGAAGATCAATACTTTTCTCATTTTGCCAATCACACTCAGCTTTCCTTGCATTAATCACCTAGTTAGTAGGGTTCTAGCTGGAGGCCCTTCGGTCCTGAATGGAAATTGTCAGAGTAATTGTTTTTCCTGGAGGTAAAATTATATTAAAATGATTATCTTGGTATGGGGAGAAGACATTTAAGAAAGGTTGATGGTCTCCAGGTAGAAGGGCATGAGAAGGTTTCTAAAACGTCATCGGATGAATCTGCTTTAGATGCTTAGGTGGTGTGTTTTTCTAAATGAGTTACAAGGTCTTTCCAGATGTGGTTTTTATCTTTAGCAGGACTAGAGATTTTTT
>NW_012151507.1:4870626-4899126 GCF_000956105.1 Propithecus coquereli
AATTGTTAAGTTTAGAAGAGCTAAGAAACTAAATAATTTAGCAACAAGGTCTTCAACTGACCTGATATTGGCCCAGGTATCAGGGTGATGTCTGCAGCCAGGATCTGATAAGATTCTTCTTGCTAGCAATTTTTGTTCTTACCGTTAGAATTCAGCCTCCCTTCCCCAATGTTTAACCTTTCCTCTAATACTTAGGAACATTCTAAAATATTTTAAATTGTGCACTGAGACTAAATATTTAGACAATAAAAAAAATTTAATCCCACTCTCAAGATGAATACTTTTCTCATTTTGCCAATCACACTCAGCTTTCCTTGCATTAATCACCTAGTTAATAGGGTTCTAGCTGGAGGCCCTTTGGTTCTGAATGGAAATTGTCAGAGTAATTGTTTTTCCTGGAGGTAAAGTTATGTTAAAATGATTATCTTGGTATGGGGAGAAGACATTTAAGAAAGATTGATGGTCTCCAGGTAGAAGGGCATGAGAAGGTTTCTAAAACGTCATCGGATGGATCTGCTTTAGATGCTTAGGTGGTGTGTTTTTCTAAATGAGTTACAAGGTATTTCCAGATGTGGTTTTTATCTTTAGCAGGACTAGAGATTTTTTTCATTTCCTTTTCTCTGTAGTTTCCTGCCTCTGTGTTTTCATAAGTGGATCTCACCATTCTTCTGTGAGTCCACATCTGCAATCTGCAATCACACTGATTCTGAGTTGTGGAAAACTGGTCTTCAGCATTCTGAGATAGAGGACATCAAAGGACAGGGACATATTAAGAATATATAGTGAGGTCTCATTCCTCTTTCTTGTGTAGGTATTATCTCTTCAATAGAAATGTTCTCTTTTTCCTGGTAGGATTGACAGGTAAATATAAGATGTCCTGTTTTGTTTTGTATTTTCCCTAAATCTGACAACCCTACTTCCTGGGCACTTTGCTAGACTATACTTCCCAGTGTCCCTTGCAGTTGTATGTGGCCCTGTGACTGAGTTGAATCAGTGGACAAGATGGGCCACTTCTAGGACTGGCCCATACAAACCTCCCATGTATACTCCTGCATGTCCTTTTCCCCTTTTGGTTGGTTAGAAGGGAGAAAACTTCTAAGGTGACTTTGGAAGTCGTGTGTTGAACGTAGCACAGCAAGTATTAGACTTGACTGCTTGGAAGAAGATCTCCCCACTAACCTGTTCACTTTCCCTGTATTGTTATGTGAGCAAAAAATAATATTTTATTGTTTTTGAGCTATTGTGCATTTTGGTATCTATTACATTTGTTGCTTAAGTAGCCTACTTAACCAATAAAGATATGTAGCAGGTAAAACCATTTTGTTGGTAAGTAAATTACTTGAGAGAGAGAAAACTTAGCATGGAACAGCTAACTAAATAAGATGGGAATTATTCGTAATTTCCAAAAGCAATGCTATAAGAATATCTCAGTAGGCCTTCGCTGTGTAATAAATGACTCTAAAACGTAGTGTTTTAAAACAATGATCATTTTCTTATCTGTCTCAACTTCTGTGGGCCAGGAATTTGGGAAGGGCTCAGCTGATCAGGATAATATTTATTGTGCAGTTCAATTCAATACACAATTAATGTGAAAGCCCATCTTTATGATTTGTGCTTGGAGAGAAGTCAGGAAAGTACGTGGCATGATTCTGGCCATCAAGAAGCTTCTAATACTACTAGACTCGCATACCTGGATAGGTACAAAATAATATAGAACACCTACTTAAAGTGTTAAAATCATTCATTTAACAAATGTTTAAGTATCTTCTATGTGCCAGGCACTCTAGCTGGTACTGGGTATAGGGCTGTGAACCAAACAAAAACTCCCTTATTTCATGAATGTTGCTTTCAGGTATGTGTGTGCGAAACAGGAAAAAAAAATTAAAAAGTTAATTACCTAGGATATTAGAAGATGAATGTTAAATGTTAACATTCTCCATAAATGTTATGTTTTCTCCATAAACGTTATGGAAAAAAAACAGGGAAGGAGAATAGGAAGTGTGTGTAATTAAAAAGAATTTAAAAAAAGAGTTCAGGTTTTTACTGACCATGTCATAAAAGAGATTTAATCAAAAAGACTAAAGCCCATGTCATCATCAGCCTCCTCAGATTCTTCTTTCTTTGCTTCCTCTCCGGAGGTAGTGGAGGGGCATGGGCTGAGCGGGTCCCCTAGCCCCTGCATGGCCCACAAGGCTCCAGATGTCGACACTGTCCAGGGCCTCTGCAAACAAGCCAGGCCAAAAAGGTTCGGCATTTACACCAGCTGCTTTGTGAGGGCATTGATCTTATCCGCTGTGCAGTCACTTCATTGTCGTGCAGAATGTTGTCACAGGTCAGCCCAAGGCGAGGCGGAGGCCATGGTGCAGGTAAGCGCAGGGCTGCCACTGCTGGGCGCAGTGCGGTCACAGGATGAGGTGGGGGCCTCACCTCAACAAGGCCTTAGCTTCCTCGAAAGGGGCCGAGCACCTTGGTGGCTGAAGAGGAAAGGGTCATTTTACGTACAGTGGTAAAGCACAGTGTTCCTGAGAAAGTAACCTCTGAGAAAAGCCTTAAAAAGGAGGTGAGAGGATGAGCTTCATGACCATCTGAAGGAAGGGTGTGTCAAACAGAGGGAAGAGCAAGTGCGAAAGCCCTCACAGAGGAACGTGCTGGGTATTTCCATAAGTCATTATGGCTGTAGCAAAAGGAGCGAAGCCCAGAACTGGAGACCAAGCCGGAGTGGAGACAGGATGCGGATGGGCAACCAGGAATGAAAGGCCTTGTAGGTCGTTGTAAGAGCTTTGGCTTTTAGTCTGGGCAAGGTAGAAAACCCTTGGAAAGCTCTGAGTAGAGGATGACATGCCAAAGGTCGCTTTGGCTGCTGCATTGGGAATAGTTCATAGCAGGGTAAGGATAGAAGTAGGGAGGCCAGACAGGAAGCCATGGCGATAATGCAGACACTATAGGTTGTTTGCTTAGACCAGGGTGCAATAGAAGAAATGATGAGAAATAACCAGATTTTGAAGATAGAGACAGTAGGATTTCTTGATGGACTGAATATGTGCTGTGAGAAAAAGAGGGAAGTCAAGAATGACCATGTTTTTTGGCTTGAGCCATGTGAAGGATGATGTTTTCATTAACTGGAATGGGTAAGAAATATGATAGATCAAGTGCTGAGGGGAAGAAAGCATGTTTGTATGCTGGTGGAATGAACCAACAGAGAGGAAAAATTAATGATGCAATAAAGAAGAGAGAATTGTAACCGAATAAAGAAGAGAGAGTAGGATCTCGTGCACATATGGAGACACTGGTCTCAGCAGGAGTCTGGATGGTCTATCTACAGAATCACTAGGGAAGGAAGAGTATACGGTGTAGAAGCTGGTAGGCTCGATTCGACGTGAGAGAGATAACAGAATTTCTTTTCTGATTGTTTCTGTTCTTAGTGAAATAGAATACAATTTATTATTAGAGAATAAGGTTAAGGAAAAAGATGTTGGAGGTCTGAGGAGAGAGGGAAAAAGTATGAAATCATCCTCTAGGAGAGTAAGAGAGTGAATGGACCATAAAAAGGCAGTAGCATTACCAGGTCCATTAGAAGTTCAGAGTCATTAACAGAAAGTGATTCCTGTCAGCATGGCAGTGCATTTTCCTCTAGCTGTGTTCAGCTGCAAGGGTGTAGGCACAGAGTGGGAGAAGAGCTGGATTTTCCCAGGGCTGAGGTTTTCTAAGCAGGTGTAATAAATTGAGAGAGAAGCAGGAGGGTGGAGGGTTTATGCAAGAGAGGTTTCTATAACGATAGATCATGCATGACATTGAAACAGGATCAGAGAAGTGAGGACACGGTGTAAGGGAGGGACACCAAGCAGATGGTACAATTAATGGATTGTATGTCCTAGTGGGGCTGAAGGATTATTGCAAATGGGCACAATCGGGAGTGAACTGGAAAGAGAGTGGATGAAGGTCTGAGTGTGGGGTGTTCGAATTTGGGGTGATGGATGGTTGTATGTTTTGGAAAGGATGAAGACCAGTGATTGACCCTGGGAAGATCAGCTGAGGTAGGTTAGAGGACAAAGTCACTGGAGGAGAGGAGATCAAAGAACAATGAGGGCAATGTTGACAGTATCATCAATATGGAATTTAAATCACTAAGAATTAAAACAAGCATGTTAGAGAGAGTGGCGGTGAGTCATGAGCTAAATCTCTGAAACGTGAAGGGGAATGACCAAGAGGACAGCAGACACCTACAACAAGGAGACGGAGGCATGATGACAGACTGGTGATATAGGTTCAGAGCTGGAAAATTTCGGGAAAGGGGAAGAGAATGGTTTAGACACAGCAATGGGTAGTGTATAGTATACCTTATCCCACTCTTAAGCCTAGAGGTTTAAGAGGCACAAGGGAGATGACAGCTACCTCTTGACACTACTCTAGGGGAAACAGGGACCTCAGGGGAGAACCAGGATTCTGTACTGACTTTGGAGAAAAGTTGAGGATAGAAGAGATTTTACTGCTAATGGACTCAGGGGTGCAGGGGGCACAGTGGGGGGATTTCAGGAGTGGGAGAATGGGAGACGAGACAGACACTTATGACAGACCCTGAGCAGAGCCCTATGAAAATAATGAAGGCTCCTTATGTAAGGCACAGATTATTAACGATTCTGTGAGAAAATTCTTTCCCCCACCTTCTTCTGATTATGACCATTTTCCATGATCCGGGTCTCTGCCTGCAGCGAGTAGCGTGTCCCAGTTCTCCCCTCTCTGAAATGGAGCTGGTCCTGGAACAAGGGGAGCAGCAGAGAATAAGGGAGCTCTCAGCCAACGCTGCAGGGTGAGACACAGCCATTGGTCAACTCTCTAGCTGCCTGCCCTGGAGCAGGAGTCTCTGATTTTCTCCTTCTGTTTGGATGGAGATATCTGGGCACCTTTGGAGCAGGAAAGAAAAATCTTTGAAGATCTGGTCGCATTTGGAGGAGAGACTTGGCAGTGGGGAAGCTTCCCAGCTCACTGCAGTGCTGGGCCCCTTTGGGTTGTGGGAGAAACTGTGTTAGTGGATGGAGGGTCGACACCAGTGCTCCAGCCAGACCCTTCTCTAACCAACTACCAATGACGATTGGTTTTTAAAAGAAAAAGAAAAAAAAAAAAGAAAATGAATTTTTATTGGGAGAGATGATAAACGGCTCTTCAGAAACATATGCACACTCACTCACAGAAAACATAACTGTTTTTGACTGTTGCATGGCCTCCCTGGTGGAGCTGCCATTTTGCAGATGTCAGTGGCTTAAAAGGGACCCTCTCAGTGTGTGTGTGTGTGAGACAAATTGTTCTGTAGCGGGGTGTGAGTAGAGCACCCCCTAATGCAATCAGAGACATACCACTGGAGTTGGAGCCGAGTCTTCCCAGTTGAATTTTTGTTTTCCAGAATATATTTGTCAGCAATCTTGTTTCCTGGCCATTTTCACCACCAACAAAAAAATAAATCAATTGTGTAAGAAGATGATGGGCTCAACCCTGCCATTACCTTTCATTTGAATTTTCTCTTTCTATTGTCTCAGCACATATCTGCCAACATTTCTATTCCTAAAATAGAGTTATGTGGGGACAAAGGAAAAGGAGAAAAGAAAATAATTTCCTTGAGCTACTTGAGAATGAGGAGATTCTCAGGGTCCTAAAGGGAAGCATGGAAACTGTTTTACCAGACGGAGTGACTAGTGCGTGGAATAATGGTGTGGTGGTAAAATCTATGGTCTGTAGTTTTGACTTTTTTCCAGGTTCAACTATGAGGCCTTGGGATATTGACTTCTCACAATGAGTTTGGCAGACTTGATAAAGGACTAATTCTTAGATCTGCAAATACTCTTCAAAAGCAAATGAACAAGATAGCCAGGAGGAGGGCCAGCGGGCTGAGGGAAGCAGCGTAGGACAGGAGCTCTGCTAGAAAGACAGGAGGACAGGTTAAGGAAGAGGGTCTGCAGGGAGAGGGCATTTTTGGAGATACTTGGCTACAGAACTATTGGGTTCCTTTGCACAATTTTGCTTAAGAATCTGGAAATTATACTTGTCCATGGCTACCAGGATCCTATTTTAAACCCCTTTCAGCTGTGCATGAAGAATAACAAAAGTTGCAAGGGAAGTAAGCTTAAATTTGTATTTTCTCCATCAAAGTCAATCTTAGCCCATTTTTGCCTCCCCTTAACTCCCTGCTTCCTGAATGTTCTTATCTATTTGTGAAAACTCATCTCACTTCCCATTACTGTATCATGCTTGATTTCTGGTGAATTGCTACTTTCAATTACACTCTCAGGTTATTTCTGGACTCTTCCTAAGAGTGAAATATTCCATAGTTCTAATTTATCAGATGAAAGGCATCCTGAAATTGAGGACATACATGAATAGTAAGTTACATGAAAATATTTTTATCACATAGATCTGTATCACATAATTCATTTTAAAATTAAAGTTAATATAGAAAAAACTTTTTGGTAATTAATAAAGTATATTTACAATCCCTATTTAGGTTTGGATGATTATAAATAAAACATCTAATAGTCATTTGGTCCCATGCAGTATACAGAATATTTTAGTGTTCATTATTTATTGGATTTCACAACAGATCTATGAATTAAGAAGGGTAGACATTAATATATGCATATAACTGATGAAATTAAGGCCTAAAAGGGTGAATCATATAGCCAGTAAGAACTTGAATCACAATCTGCTGCCTCTAAGCAATGGAAATTGAAATAATTTATGTAAGATAAGACCTGCTCTTGTTCCTAAACATTTTCAGGACAATACTTTACCATGCATTTTCCAGTCTCCATATTAGGCTGGCAAACGTGGGCGCTCTCTGTTACCAGGTTCAAGGTTTTGTGAGGATGGTCCAAGTACGGCCTGTGGCAGCACATCAGGGAGCCTCTCTGGTGGCTCTTAGCTGTGTGGCATTGGCCAAGTCCCCTAATCTCTCAGCTTTCTTCGCTGTAAAATGGGAATGCTACTGCTATTTGCATGTAAGTTGTTACTTCAAAGGCAGTTGAGTTGATCTAATGAAATGACTGACATGAAAATGGTTTGTGGATGTAAAGTATACAAAAGCCACGGATGTTGTTCCTCACCACCATCTCTGGCGAAAGGTCTAGGAAGGAGGGAAGTGAGGTGTGAGTGGCCTCATGGAGCTCAGGGCTTTTCTAAAGTTTGTATTTCTCCTGTAAAATAAAAGATAAGAGAGACCATGTGTAATGGGAAAGCTTGCTTTAGGACACGCTCACTCTGGGGCTTCTGTCAGGCCCTCTCCACTCTTGTCCTCCGCCCCACTCCCAGGTCCTCCTCCGAAGCTGATACGGCTGGAAAGTCATTTCTTCTAAGAGACAGTTGATAATGGCTTCGGGTCTTACACTCCTCTTCTCCAAGTGCTGTTTTCCGTCAATATAATACCCAGAGATCCCATGAGAATGACTTTATACTGGTAGAATTTTGGAGTCATTGCAAGCTTCTTGGGTGTAGGAATATTTTTATTTTGGACTCTCAAAACACAGCATGACTATGGCTGCCTATTACCCAGACTGTCCCCCCACGGAGACTCATACTCTGTATTACCATCACATGCCATATAGGAGTGTATCATAAATCCCAAAGGTTATTTGTTTTTATTAAAGTATAACTTACATAAAGTAAAATGCACCATTTAAAATAGTGTACAGTTCAATAAGTTTTGACGAATACATGCAACCATGTGGGTACCACCACAGTCAAGACAGAGTTTCCACCTGCTTCCTTGCAGTCAATCCCCTGCCCCACCCTTGGCCCCATACTGCTTTGTGTCATAGGTTAGTTTTGTTTTCTCTAGAATGTCCTATAAATGGGTTCATAGAATTTGTAATCTTTTGTGTCTGGTATATTGTTGCCATAGATTATGACATATGCTTTAAGCAAACAAAATTCATCTCATGTATGTACTTGCTGTATGAACTATACATTTGTGGATAATCTGCAGTTTATTTATTTTTTGTTTGTTTTTGTTGAGACAAGAGTCTCACTTTGTCACCCTGGGTAGAGTGCAGTGGCGTCATTGTAGCTCACAGCAACCTCCAACTCCTGGGCTCAGGTGATCCTCCTGCCTCAGCCTCCCGGGTAGCTGGGACTACAGGCACACACGCTGCAATGGCTGGCTAGGTTTTTTTTTTTCCCTTTCGTTTTGGTAGAGCGGGGTCTCACTCTTGCTCAGGTTAGTCTCGAACTCCTGTGCTCAAGCAATCCTCCCATCTTGGCCTTCCATAGTGTTAGGATTACAGGTGTGAGCCACCGTGCCCAGCCCAATAATCTACAGTTTAGTGTACTGAAAGAACTCTTGGCTAACAATAGCCCTTGTGATCACGGCGGCCTGGTATGTGGCCTTCTGGTCTTTAAGCAGAAAGAAATGTTTCCCATTTTAAAATTGTGGTTATCTTTAGGCAGTTATTAACTGCTAGTGAGTGGTAAAAGTCTGGGGATAGGGGAGTTCGTGGACTCCCCTGTCTCTATTTGCACAGTTATTTTAATCTTACATTATGCAACACTTTTGGTGCAGATAGGCTGGTGTGTATTTAAAGCAATTATGGTTCAATCAAATGGCATTTACTCAATTTTTTAAGTTATAAGAGTAATATACGCTTACTGTAGAAAGCTTGAGAAATAAGAAAAGGTCAATAAAAATTTCCCATATTATCTCATAGAGAATAACATTGAATTTTTTTGTACATTTATTAATATTTCTAGCTTTTTCCTAGACATAGATTTTTTTACATGCTATGATAGTACTATATATAAAATGTTGTACTCTTTTTAATTTAATATTTTATTCTTGGCATTTCTCTGTGTCATTGAAAACTCTTCATAAACATACTTTTAAATGAGCATGAATAGCTTACCTAATAAGTGTGTGTGTGTGTGTGTGCGGATGGATGGAGAGAGTTTCATAATTCAACAAATGAGATTTACAAAGCACTAGGGAATCTTCCCTTTAGAAAGCACCCTGTGTGATTCCTCAATTTCTTCAGTCTGTATGGACTGCGCTTGCAGCAGAGCACAGCCGTACCTACGTGACAGAAGGAAGCACAAACGGGCTGCTAAATCAGACTTAAGTGATGTGGACAGTTCTTCCGAACCCTTCTCTCTTAATACCTTAAGCTTGCCTACCGGTATTTGCTGCTCTGCGTGTGTGTCAATTTAGCCATGCTTCTGTGAGACTACTGGTGAGTTTCCATCTGTCAGATCTCAAAAGGACAGAAGTGACTGAGATAGGAGACTAGAGTGGTTCTTCCGGAATTATTTTGCTTCCTGATGGCAGCTGAAGAATATGAGCAATAAAATCTTTACTTTCTCACCATCCCCCTAGGCTGAAGGACAGAAGCCCTGAGAGATGTAAGTGTCAGCCAGAATGGCTACAGTATTAGAAGTCTGTGTGTCTATACCGAACGTTCACTGAGTTTCACAGAACTCAAAAGACGCCTGCAGATAGGCTGATTGGCAGCAAGATCTAAAATACATTCAAGAGAAAACCCTTGGAGAAAGAACTGAATGACCTGAATAGGTCCTAAATTATATACGGAGTAATAATATTCCTTCCCCAGTGATACTCACATGGACAATATGACAAATGCTTAAAATTTTGGTCCAGTTCTGCTTCATATTTATTGAGCACTGAGCTGGCCACTGTGGGAAGTATATAAGATGTGACTGCAGTAACGTGACTGATTTTTTAGAAACATGAATTCCTAAGTCCACATATTCAAGTATGTGCTTTTCTTTGAGAGTTTAAATATTTTTCCAGGCTGGGTGCGGTGGCTCACACCTGTAACCCCAGCACTTTGGGAGGCTGAGGCGGGAGGATCACGTGAGGCCAGGAGTTTGAAACCAGCCTGAGCAACATAACAAGACCCTGTCTTTACAAAAAATAAGAAAAATCAGCCCGGTGTGGTGGTGCACTTCTGTAGTCCCAGCCACTCAGGAGGCTGAGGCTGGAGTGCAGTGGAACCATCACAGCTCGCCACAAAGCTCAAACTCCTGGGCTCGAGCGATCCTCCTGCCTCAGCCTCCTGAGTAGCTGGGACTACAGGTGGGTACCACCACATCCTGCTGATTTTTAAAATTTTTGTAGAGACAGGGTCTACTTATGTCACCCATTCTGGTCCTGAATTCCTACCCTCAAGCAATCCTCCTGCCTTAGCCTCCCAAAGTGCTGGGATTACAGGCATGAGCCACCACGCCTGGTCCAGGATGGTTTCTAGAAGTGGGTGGGTGGGACCGATTTGAGCAAAGTTCTGGAGAATAGAGATGACATGCATTGCTTCAGTGCACATAAACTTCAAATCTGTGTAATGGTGATGCATTTTCTGTCTGAAGCATGGCTGCATTGTCTTCTATGTTAGAATGCAAAACACTTAGGGCAGGGCATAGTGCTTTCAGCCTTTTGTACTCCTCATAGCATGTAGCAGAGCAAAGAATGTGCTCATTAAGACCCATCTCAAGTGTCACCTCTTCTCTGAGGCTTACCATGACCCTCTCCAGACAGAATTGTTACTCTTGATTTCCATATCATGTTCTTTTAAACAAACCCTGTGTCTTAGCCAACGTGGGCTGCTATAACAAAATAACATAGACTGGGGGGCTTAAACAACAGACATTTATTTCTCGCAGTTCAGGGATGTTTAAGAATAAGGTGCCAGTTGATTCTGTTCTTGGTGAGGGTTCTCTTCCTGGCTGGCAGATAGCTGTCTTCCTGCTGTGTTCTCGAATAAGAGAGAGAGAGAGAACAAGAGTGTGCACGAGCACACGAAAGCTCTCTTATGTCTCCTCTTGCAAGGACACTGATCCTGTTGAATCAGGGTTCTAACCTTATGACTTCATTTAACCTTAATTACTTTCTTTCTCCAAATACAGCCACATTGGGGGTTAGGGCTTCAACATATGAGTTTGGGGGAGGCACAATTCAGTCCATTGCACCCTGGAACATATTACTTATGTTGTAATAATTTGTTTATGTTTGTGGTGTCCTTAGATGCTATGCACTGTGCTAGGCATTGAGGATCACAACGATAGATCCCGCCTTCAGGGAGTTTGTTGTATTAGTTTTCTATTGCTGTTGCACACCACAAACTTACTGTTGAAAAACAACACAAACTTATTATCTTACAGTATCGTGGGTTAGAAGTCTGACACTGGTGTCACTGGGCTAAGTGTCAGCAAGGCTGGGTTTCTTTTGGAGGCTCTGAGGGAGAGCGTGTTTCCTGGCCTTTTCCGGGTTCTAGATAGTGCCTGCATTCCTGGGGGGAGGCTGGTGCATGGAACTCAGGACAGGATTGTAGCTGGGCATCAGAAATCAACTAGAATGAGGACACAAGTGCCACCTAGAACTTTGCTCTATTTTCCCTCTGCTCCTCTCTGTGTCTTTTCACTTTTCTCCTTTTCTGATGATCAGCATCTTTTGCATCTCCCTTCTATTAGTGAAAATGTTACTAACCATAGTTGCCAATTTTACTCATCTATAATTCAGTCACTCAGACAAAGGGCAAACTCTCTCTCAATTCCATATTCCCGGGAAAGGGCTTTGTTGGTGCAGCTCATGTCAGGTGCCCATTCTGGTGCACTGGCCGTGGCCAGGACTCAGTTAGTTTTCCTTCGTGCCTCTCTATCATCATGGCTGCTCTGGCCACATGCGGTGGATGGAGGACTGATTCTTAGAAAAGGCATCCTCGGTAGACATTCCAATAGGGATCCACTTTAGTGGAGAAGATGATGCATTCAGTTGTGTTTTTCTTTGTCTCCTGCTTTTTAAAAAAGGTGAAATATAATTTACAGTGAAATGCATAGCATTTTATGTTTAGTTTGATGAGTTATGACAAATGTATACCTACATCCCAATCAATATATAAAACATTTCCATCACACCAGAAAGATTTCTCATGCCTCCTACAGTCCATCTCCACCCCTCAGAGACAACCACAGTTCTGATTTCTATCACCATCGAATAGTTTTGTCTGTTGTAGAGCTTCATATAAATGGAATCAAACAATATGTTCTCTTTCGGCTTTTTCATTCTATGTAATTTATCTGAGATTCAGTCACGTTGTCGCTATATCAGAAGTCTACTCCTTTTTTGCTGCTGAGAATATTTAATTGCATGCACATATCACATTTGTTTATTCATTCACTTGTTGATGGACATTTTGGTTGTTTTCAGGTTTTTCGTTAAAATTGTGAACATTTTTGTACAAGTCTTTTTGGGGTTAAAAGGAAATTTACAATATTAAATGCTAGAATTAGAAAAGATGAGTTTTGTTTTGAACAAATTGAGTCTAAGGTACTTGCAGGACATTCAGGTAGTGAGGTCTGGGAGCCAGTTGGAGTACAGTATGGTAGGGGAGAGACATGGTCTAGCAATTTAGATTTCCGTAGTCTCTAGCCTTCAAGTGGAGTTAAAGCCCTGGGAAAGTTCTCAGGCAGAGCATGAGGCATGAGACAAGACAATGCCCATATATTAAATCCTGAGGAGTATCGATATTTGAGAAGCAGCTGAAAAAGGAACCCTCTGTGGAGGCTAAGAGAAGCATGGCCATTTATCTTTGTTTCTCTATCACCAGGCGCAGAAAGCCCACACAGTCACTTCTCAACGTGCTAAATTTAAAAGAACGGGTGCAGAGTGCATAGTTGTTGATAGACCCTATAAAAGGAGATGGATTGGGAGGGCGAATGGCATGAGGAGTCTCACAGGCCAGAATGAGCCTGGTATTATAGATTGAAGGGGTGGGGTGCAGGTAAACCCCACGCTCTTTCTACCTTTGCTTATGCGTGGCTGGGGAGGGCGAGTCAACAAAGATAAATAGTTAAGTAAGGGCACTTTACTCAGGGCCTTAGATGGGGATGTCAGATGGAAGAATTTGGACTCCAATAGGCCGGCCACCTGGAAAGGAGTCACTGAGGATTCTGGAGTAGGGCGTGACATGAGATTTCCTTCTGGGAGGTGTACCCTGGAGGCGCTGCTGCTGTCGCAGCTGGCGACAGTGTGGTGTGGTTAGCGGTGGTAGTGCTTTCCACCGGGCTTTGACTTGGTAGCTGCTGAAAGGGAACAGCGCCGCCGGCTGATGATGACGTGACGTTCCCTGACCTAGCGCTGTAACTTTGCCTCTGAGCCTCCGCCGCACCAGAGGCCATGGCATCTGGCCGCAGCTGGGCGGCAGTGCGAGCGCGCCGGGGCCAGACTGCCCTGCTGGGAAGCCCGGGGCGGAGCGGCAGCGGGGCGGGGTGCGGGCGGGGCCGTCGCGGGGCCTGGCCACGCCCCTGCCCGTCCGCGCAGGCGCGCTGCGGGCCGTTAGCTGTCAGGAGCCGAGCGGCGGGCTG
Source organism: Propithecus coquereli (assembly GCF_000956105.1). NCBI lineage: Eukaryota > Metazoa > Chordata > Mammalia > Primates > Indriidae > Propithecus > Propithecus coquereli. Next base: position 4,883,977 of record NW_012151507.1, read on the forward strand.
GCGGCGGGATCCGACGTCTGCGCCAGGATCCGGCGAACTGAGCCCAGCGCAGCAGCAGCAGCAGCAGCGGCAGCAGCAGCCAGGGCAGCGCGGCCCCGACTCCGGCCAGGTGGTAGAGGCTAGCCCGGACCCGCCGGCAGCCGGCCGCTCGGGCGCGATGGGGAACCGGGAGATGGAGGAGCTGATCCCTCTGGTGAACCGTCTGCAGGACGCCTTTTCGGCGCTGGGACAGAGCTGCCTGCTGGAGCTGCCGCAGATCGCCGTGGTGGGCGGCCAGAGCGCCGGCAAGAGCTCGGTGCTCGAGAACTTCGTGGGCAGGTGAGCGCGCGGGGCGCGCGGTGGGGATGCGGCCGGGTGGGGGAGACCCCGTATGGGGGAGACCCCCTCCGGGCCGTTGGAACGTGGACAGGAGACGCGAGCCGGAGGGTGGACCAGGGACTGCGGCGCGATGGGGGGCAGAGCTGTGGTGTCCGTGGGGCGGGCGGGGTCCTCCCGGCTCCGGGCATCCTCCGTCCCCCCCGCCTGGTGGCCCTTCTGTCTGCCTTTCATCCTGCGATACAAAGCCATTTCCTCCGCGTCCTCCGGTCGGGGAGTCGGGGGAGGGGGCCGCCCCGGGATCGACTTCCCCCCCCCTCGGTGCGCGCCAGCCCCGGGCAGCCTCCTGCGTAGCGCGCCGGCCCCCCCCCGGCCCCCCCCCCCCCGGTTTCCCCGCCCCAAAACCCCCCCCCCCTCCCCGCAACCCCCCCCAACCCCCCCCACAAGCCGGGGGGGGGGGGTTGTCCTCCTGACGCCCCCTGCGGAGACGCTCTCGCTCTCGCCCTGGTCCCCCATCCTCTCAGCTGTCTACTGTTCGAGACAGTCGTCGCCTGCCCCTGGCTGGGGAGGCGGGGTGCGAGGAGAAAGAAATCGTTTGTTGTTATCCAGAGACGCTTCCCCACCATTCTCCTCCCGGGGAGTCGAAGAATAAAAGGTGGTGTGTTTGCGTGTGCACCTATTCGCAGCTCCAGGCATATGTCAGAGGACCCGAGACACAGCCTGTGCGGGGGGTGGACGTGGACTTGTGTTGTCCAGGTGCCATGTCATTCCTGCATCATCTCGGAATTGACCGGCGTCTTTCTCGCACTCTCTCTGCACCCCCTCCCCCAGCATCATCTTCGGTTCCCTAAGCTCCTGTTTGTCTTACGAGTCTTCAAGATAACGTTACGAATCTAAATTGTAGTTATGGTTTTCTTCCTGACTGTTAATGCAGAAAAAGCTAAAGAATTAATTTTTGAATTGGGAATCAGCGTTTCTTCCATTGGGCAATTCACGAGGGATTAAGTTACCTTAATGGCCTTGCCGGAGGAGTGCAGACATTCGCTAAGAAAAGCCCATTTGAAAGCATTATGAAAGCTGAAATCTGTTTCCTAGTAGTAAACCAGGTAGAAATATACAGTAGCCAAGAAAGAGGGCTGGAGAGATTGTACTTTATTCTTTTTATTTGGCTTGTTAGTGACTTGGGATGCAGAGGGTTCCTGTTCATATTCCTTTTTTCTTTTTTTGTTAGTGCTTGGTGATGTGTAAAATTTAGAGCTGGATATTCCCACATCTCCTTTGGGAATGTTCGTATTCATAAAGTGCATATTCTTCTCTCTCAGATGATGCTCCATCTCTCAGATGATACTCTGCATTTTTTTTTCCTGTATGAACCAGAAAGATAAGAAACCTAACAAAAAAGTAAAGTTGCTGACAATTAGCTGATATTTCTTCAGTAATTCACTTAATCACTTTGCCTCGGTTTTATAATTTATTTTGATTAATGAGGAAAGTGATGGTAAAGCATTTTGCTTACGTCATCTTAGACTTATGGTGAAGTGATGGATGAATTTACGTTTTCAAACATATACGTATAACAGTTACTTTCTTTGATTTATTCCTAATGGAATTCATTAGATTTAAAGTGGCATCCAAAGAGTGAGGTTTGATGACAATATATTTTTGTCTTTCCAAACACCAGGGCATTCTATCATGATGCCTTAAGTGTTATTTAAATATTTTTATTTTTTAAAGAAATATCTAAATATTAAAATTGTAAGTATTTCAGATGCAATTATTGTATTTTTATGCATCTTTCATATTTTTACTTGGATGAGCCTATATTATACATAAGTTCGTTTGTGGCCAGAGCTTTTGTACCTAATGACAATTTTATGCGTATATCTCAATTCTACTTTCTACGTTTTGAAATCCTAACACTCTTCTTAATGCTATAATAAAATTGTACACATTCCCCTCACTAGCTATATTCTTTTTAAATGACAATTTAAAAAAGAGACATAGAAGATTAAAGCTGGAACACTTTTCAAGATAGAATAAAAATAGGGACATTATAAATATTATAAAAATCAGAACACTTACCAGAATGCATTAGCAATTTGTTGTACTTTTAAAACTTTTACCAGTAATTAACTGTTAGAATGTCAATTCAAAGAAAATGATGAACATAGAGGAAAAAGCTCATTTAATAGCTATATAAAGTCTTTATTATCTGTAGAGATGATACCTGCCTAGCAGAGCTTATATATTAAGGAGGAAATTTAATTAGAAAGGTCATTTGACTTTAATAAAGATTTCGGTCATTGAATTATTGAGGAATCTAATTTCTAATTATAAACCAACCTTAGGGAAAATGGAGTTTTCTATTTTGATAAGATATTCAGCCTAGGTGGAAAAAATTGTATTCATATTCCGCTATAACATTTTAGCTTTTTCTTTTTATTATCCAGGAATTTTGCAATAAAGGTCCTTTCCATTAAAGACGCAACTTTCCTCTTTTACATGTAGTTGTTTTCATTTTAAGACTCTGATCTAACATGCAGTTAATGAATGCAATCATAAAACAAGGGTTCATCACTTGCGTAAATTAATAGCGTTTGCTCATGATTTAAGCTTGTTCTCCTCAAAATAATGATGCGTTTTCTTAACAATCCACATTTAGTGGACTAGCCATATCTTCTCCTCTCAAATAGTTTGTTTATATTGATTTTTTGACACCACTGAATGAATTTAGATGTGAATATGTTTACTTCATTTAACTGTGGCTGTAAAAACCGATTTTTGGGTGACAAGTTTGAGATTGTTATGAATAAAATGAGTCATGAATGAACTACTTGTTTGTGGTTTTCTTGGTGAAGTGATGAATTTACATATTAATGTGATATAGCGTGAGTAACCAGATTGTTCTTTTGATTGTTCAGGATGAGATATATGCTGGCAGTGAGGAGAAGCTTAAGGTCTAATGAATAGAAGCTAAGACCCATGGTCTGAATATAGGGGATACTAGTTGGCTTGGATCCGCCTATTTATTGGTCTGGTTTGTGTACTGAAGAATTGAATTCATTCAACTGTTTTCATTACGTTACATATACATACTCATATATATGTATATTTACAGTGTAGTAATGATAATAATGGCTAACATTTATTGAGTGCTTGCTATATATTAGATACTATTCTGGATGCTTTTACATGGGTAATCTCATTTTATCCTTGTAAAACCCCAGAGAGGTGGGTACTCTTATGAGTTCTGTTTTACAGAAGAGGAAATTAAGATTTAGAGAGTTTGAGTAACTCACTTAAGGATCCTTTAATTTAACATAAAAACAGTAGAGCTAAGATTCAGCCAGAGGTGTTTGACCTCCATAACCTGTGCTCTAAAACCTGTGTACCATATCGTTCCTTTTATATTGAGCTTTACCATTTCCTCTGATAAATACTTTTAACTTCTTCTTTCTTACTGCCTATATAAATGCTGCCTATAAATAAGAAACTGCTATATTAATAAACTTATTCATATTTATTTCTGTGTGTCTACCTTGCCTCATTTCACAGAGAATTTAGGTGACCTTTTAGGCAGAAGCAACATTAGTTAAAAGAGAAGTATTTTTCTTTACTATATTAGACATTCTTGAAGAGAGGTCTAAAACGTAATTGAATTGTTTACTTAAGTATGTGTTTAGGGTGCATATAGCTTATTTATAGAGGTGTTAAGTGAAAACTGTACTAGTTGCTAATATGCAAATGTTTTTTAATGATATACTTGTTAGAAACATTAGTTCTTCAATGCTAATTATATAGGCAGAAGATTCCACATTATTTTATTTTAGCCTGAGTGGTATATAGCCTTTCAATTCTGTACACAAATAGAAAAGGTTTTGTGGTTAATGGGGACCAAATAAAAGATTTTTAAAAAGTGACTATGATGATGAGAGTTCATTTCAATATGGAAATGTTCAAATAATGTATATTTATTTAGTTGTGAGGTTTCTAATGATAGATATGTTGGTAATTAAAGTTGTTTTGAGGGAGAACCTTACAAGTGAGCTATTTGGTTGCTGTTGCTGAATGGACATAATCAGATAATTAGAAAAAATCTAAAAGTCATTAATATGGCTTAGACAATAATCTATTCTTAAGTCCTTTGACTGATTTCAAGAGAGCATTTAAAAATTGAGTAGGTAAGAGTCTTCTAGTTACAAATGAGATTAGGTACAGTATTAGTAAAATTTCTTAATTCAGAAATAGGTTTTGTATTGAGAGGTAGGATTTATTAAAATACCAAGGCATCTAAATTAGTAAATATTTTTCAAGAAATGGATTATAAGTATTATAATTATTACATAAATGAGTGCTAATAGTTAAAATGTGATAATTATTGAGAATCATGCTTCAGGGTTCCCAAGGGTCTATAAATAAAGTATCAAAAACATGAACTTGTTTTCATCCAGTAATAAATTGGTAGAATTTGAAACCATGGAGATATTTTTGCAGAATTAACATCATTTAATGTAACTTTTAGGTTGTTACAAATTCACAGTTGGTGGGAATTAATTACCACAATCAAATTAATTCTTTATTATTTATTTTTAATTTAATTTATTTTATTTCAGAATTTTACAGGGGTACAAATATTTTGATTACATGAATAACTTTTGTACAGTTTGAGTCAAAGTTATAAGTGTGTCCATCACCCAGATAGTGTGCATTGTACCCATTAGGTGTGAATTTACCCATCCCCTCCTCCCCCCCCCCACCAAATTCTTTTTTTATTAATGATATCTAAGAAGCAATACTGCTAGGTGAACTGGACTGGATAGGATATCTCTGTTTTGGAATTTACTTATGATTAACAGATACCAAAAAATACACTTGACTTAACTTCTTTAAGAATGAAGTTTGGGCAGGCAGTCATCCAAAACCTTGGAGGAATAGAAACTTAATATTTAGCTGTGTTAGATAGAGGTAGGCTATTGTGTTCTCTATCTATGGAACATACACTTAGCATGTTAGGTGTTCTTAGGTAGTACCTTTTGCTAGGGCTAATAAGTGAAGTTAAATTATGAAGTTTTCCTTATTATTATGATTTATTTAATATTAGGAGGACCATAAGCAGCCAGAAAGAAATAGATTATTTTTTTCTTTCCTACCAGAGCCAAATCAAGAGAGCCCTGAGCTAATGTACTGTATAGGATGATTGAATTTGGTCTTCTATATGGCCAAAATTTTGTAGTTTTTCTAAATCTAAATTTGCTTTGCAATTTCTCACACTCAGCATTAATTTAAAAATCCTAATGGATTATGTTATACTGAACACATTTTTATAAAGTAGAGACAAGAAGGGGGCCAAACATTTGCTTAGCCCTTACTGGGTGGCTGGCATTGACTCTGTGATACACTTTTCCAAAGCTTCTCATTCCTTACCTGTTTGCACATCCCCATGTCAATAGGGAAACTCAGGGTTAGAGAGGCAAGTCATTTGCCCAGGATCACATGGCTGGTAAGTGGCCAAGCTGGGATTTAGCCCGGATATGACTCTTACTGGAACTCTTGAGAAATATGGGCATAGAAAGCCAATGAACATGTATTTATTGGGTTCTAAATATCCTGAGGAAGACTATACAAGAAAATATGAATGCATAGAAGCTGATATATGTATAAAAAGAGAACTGACAGGATAAGAACTTTCAAATGGTATGCAAAATGAAAGTTGGATATAATGCAAACTAATTGGGATAAAAAAATTTATAGCATGCCAACTTATTTAAAAAAAAAACCACTCTAAAAAACTACTATTCTGAAATTGAACTGGGGTATGAGTGGAAAGTAGACAATATGTGAGTTTCCAGTGTCATTTGGCAGCCAGTATCATTTTAGCTCAAGCCTGCATGTACTGAAGTATCGATGTCAAAGCAGGGAGGTGGTGATCTGTGTCTCAGTGTCTGACTTGACAACAAAGCATTGAATTTAGACTGTCACTTTATCACAAAGAGATACTGTATATTGGAGAGGGCCTGAGAGAAGAGTAGCAGGGGTGGGGTGGGGGGAAGAGGTTAGAGAGATTAAAAATATAAATGGATGCAGTGAAGGTTAATTGAGAATGGGATGGATCAGACCAACTGTTTTATAAGGACCTCCAAGGCACCAATACTTCAGGGAGGTGGAATTCTATTTTCTTTTTCAAGAATAAGTCATTTAGTTAAAGTAGTAGAATAAGTTGACAAGAAAATGTTGTCAGAGAAAATGTTCTAAAGGCAGACCTGAAAGTGGCATGTGTTGTTTAGAAAGGGGGGTGGTAAAGAAGAAGCGTTAACTAACACTAAATGATTTTCATTTCATGAATTAAGATTCATTTCCAACAAATTAGAGGGCTCATTAATATCACATTGCCAGGCATAGTGGTGCACACCTTTAGTTGGCTACTCAGGAGGCTGGGGCGGGAGGATCACTTAAACCCAGGAGTTGGAGACCAGCCGAGGCAACATAGCAAGACTCCATAAAAAAACAACAAACAAAGCCTATACCACATTAATTATTTTGTGTATGTGTATGATCACAGGTAGCTTAGCTTTTCTTCCTTTATTGGTAGCAAGGACTGGCATTTCACCAGGTTACTGTAAGAAGCTTTCCTCTGGCTTAATTTTTGCTAACTTCCCGGAGCTACATTAGGATACAGAGAAACCAAGAGATTTGCCCAAGGTCAGAAAGAGTCAGAGCTGGGTTTGGAACTTGGTGTTCAGAACTGGGGGGCCTGCGTCAGTTCTTCATCTTCTCTTCCTCCTCTTGTTGTTTTAGGGAGCCTCCTTCTAGCTCTCACCCTGCCTCTTCCTTTTCCCTTTGGGTTGGACCAGTCTTTCCTCCTCCTTGATACTCCCCTCCATTACTCTTGTTGATAGCAGACTAGCAGTGACATTACCTTTTTTTTTTTTTCCAAACAGAATAGTGGAAGGAGACAAGGAGCAGAGTTTTTCTCAGACTTAGACTAGGTAATCTGGCTTAGACAGTATTCTCTAGGGTAAAGTGTGAATTTTAGGGAACAGATGGGCTCAGGAAAAGACTAGATGAGATACTGGGTGTTTTCACACATTGTTAATATTCATCTACCAGATGGGCATTAGCTAGAAAGTTATGCCTGGGATGGTCACTGTCCCCCTGGCTTAAACCAAGGCAAGTTTTCGAAAAGTTGCATATAAATAAATAATATAAATGAAGTGGTTATATTAAAGAAGTGGTTGAACTTTTAGGTAAAACAAGAGATGTATTTACATAGCGAATCTGCATCCTTCAGTTTGTCTGTTTCATATTCCTGTGTTTTATATTTGCATCCTTAGAATACACTGAGTGACACTGTGGTCCATTAATGTCACAGAAATTATTTTAACAGTTAATTTCAACAAGCATTAACAGTGTGTTAAATCCTTAGTGTTAATTAATAATAAAAACAGCAGTTGTTGAGGAAAATAATGGTATATTTAATCCTTGAATTATGTGAATGATACAGAATTGATTGCTTTAGATCTTGTTTTTTCTCTAATGTCCCTGCTGAAAGCCCTCTGATTCTAGGGATTTAATGTGTGCCTCAGTGTTCCCTTGTGACAGTGTGTCATTTCCATTTCCCACTGCTTCCAGGTCATGATACACCCATGAATAGCGTACACGTCCATGTTAGAGGTAGGTAGGGCTTCTGAAGGACCTCACTGTTTGTCATTTCAGTGGCTTGGAATAGAAAAGACGAATCCATTCAAATAAGTAATTCGATGGGTGACTAATCTTGGGTATAGTGTTTGTTTTCTTACATCCCCCAAGAAGTGAATCTTTGAAAAGGAGTCATGACATTATGGTGACAGGGTAAAGGCTTTGCTGACCAGTGTCGAGTCCACCTCTGACGTCTTGCTAGTAGCATGGCTCCTCAGTAAGGAAGTTAGCCTCATGGGGCCTTAGTTTCCTCATCTGCAAAACAGGAATACAGACTTCATTTTTTTATCAGTGTGAGTTCTGAGTAAGATGATGTCAAGTACCTGGCTCGTCGTATACTGTCAATAAATGATTGCTCTTAGTTTAAATCTTTTGTTTAGACTGGACATTTTCTCCATATTTTAAAAACAAAGGTAAATTTAGGAGAGATGATAGATGGTAATGTGTATTGGCAAATTCTTCTTTTTGCAAATGTTGGAAAATTACAGTTGCATCAAAATACTAACTTTTAGATCAGGCTAAATTAGAGTATATTTGGGCTTTCTTTAAAGAAAGCATTGCCCACGTTATCACTGTGGTTTTTTTTTTTTTTTTAGAGATAGAGTCTTGCTCTGTTGCCCAGGCCCAGGCTGAAGTACAGTGGCGAAATCATAGCTCACTGTAACCTTGAATTCCTGGGTCAAGCAATCCTTCTGCCTTAGCCTCCTGAGTAGCTAGGACTACAGGTATGTACCATCATGCCTGACTAATTTTAAAAAAAAATTTGTAGATACATGGTTTCCTCTATGTTACCCAGGCTGGTTTCAAACTCCTGGACTCAAGCAATCCTCCCATCTCTGCCTCCCAAAGTGCTGGGATTACAGGCTTGAGCCACCACGCCCGGCATCACAGTGTTTCTTTCTTTTTTTTTTTAAACCATATATATATATATGGTTTATATATTTATATATATATATATATATATATATATAACATAAACCCAATTTGTATGCTCTTCCCTCCCAAGAGTTGCAAAGCATTTCTCCATTTATCATTTCATTAATCCTTACAATCTCTGTGAGAGGATAGTAAAGTATGTTTTGTTAACTTTAATTTAGAAATAAAAAAGATTAAGCTGGGGATAAGTTAAGTGACATGCTAGGGGTCACGTGATGAATACTAGAGATAGTGAACTTAATAGAATTAATAACATAAAAATAATAGAATTACAATGAATTTTGCTGACATTCTTTTCAGATGTTCTCCTAGAGAACAGATTTTAATAAAGGTATTTAAGATTCTGTGATGCAAAGTAAAGCATTCTTAGCATGTCTTTTTCTTTTGGAAATGTTAGATGAGATTGCAGGCAAAGATGAGATAGATAGAAGGGGGGAAACAACTGGAGGAAGTCCAGCTGGAGAAGCAGGAATACTTAGTAAAGTGTGGGCTAAAGCCCGAGGAACAGAGATCTACAGCCAAGCAAGTGACCGAGAGGTAAGGTGTTATTAGACCTTAAAAGAAATGCCAACATTTTTGTAGTAGATGTCAAAATAATACGCAGTGACTCTATTTTCAGTGGAAAGATTCATACTCTGGCTTGACTGACATTCCCACAACTTGTTAACCATTAATTTTTAGCTGTGAGCTAGTTTACTGGCTCCTTTTGGAATACATTATCTTTGTGTTACTAGGTATGCCTCAGAAGCTTTGTGGAAGAATAGCTTTGAGAATCTTATCTAGTGGAGGTTTAGAACCTCATGTGTGTGTGTGTCTGTTTATGTTTTCTGGTTAATAAAACTGAGACTCATTCTTTTCATGTGCTGAAAAGAAGAGAAAAAGGCCCACAATTTATTCTTATGGATCGTAGCGTTCATGGTTCTCTAAGACCTATTATTTGGAGAGACACCATTATGTGGTGAGATTTTTACATTCTCATCTAGAAATACTGAAAGAACTATCTGAATACTGCAGTCTTTGAGGATTCAATTTAAGAAACTAGGCTGGGTTTGGGGCTCACTCCTGTAATCCCAGCACTTTGGGAGGCCGAGGTGGGAGGATTGCTTGAGGCCAGGAGTTTGAGACCAGCCAGGGAAACGGAGAGAGACCCCATCTTTACAAAAAAATAGAAAAATTAGCTGATGTGTACCTGTAGGCGGGAAGATCTCTTGATCCCAGGTGTTCAAGGCTACAGTGAGCTGTGATCATGCAATTCCACTCCAGCCTGGGTGACAGGTGAGACCTTGTCTATTAAAAAAAAAAAAAAAAGAAAGAAAGAAAGGAACTTTACTTAGTCTATTTATTTAGTTCTAAAAAAGATATTATGTAAAATTGAGGGGGGTGATACTTGATTAGAATTATGTACCTTGAATGTTGTATTTTCCTCAGGGATTTTTTTTTTTGTCTGAATTAATGAAGAAGGGAAGTGGCAGAAGGATCTTGAGTCTCCTGCTTGAAGAACAAGGGGGAGACAAGGAGGAGTGTCTACCATTGCAGGGAGATGTGAAGAAAAAAGACAGATGAGGTCCCCCTGCTGTGGGAGTTGGGAGTATTTGTGAGTCAGCCAGTTTGGAGTGGGTTTGGCTCCCACCGTGGGTGCTCCCTGGGTACTGTTGGAGTCCCCCAGGTAAGCCACGGCAGCACGGCGGAGACCGGTGAGAGCCCGGTGTAGTCCAGTCTCTGCCGTCACCTGCTGGTCTTCCTCAGCCCTCCCTGTCTGATTTCGAGGTGCCCTCCGCTGTAGTCCTTGTCTATGCTTCTCTGCACAGGAATCTTACTGCACAGTTGGTTGCCTTGTCTGTCTGCTCAGCTCTTTGCAGCTTCCATGAAGTCAGAAGTTGCATCTCCTTTGGTGTTTTCCATGGCGCAGTGCTGGCATACAGTAGGAGCTAACTGAGTGAATCAGCTATGTGATTCTCCACAAGCCATTTATCCAGGCTGAAACATATCTTCTTCATCAATAAATTGGTTGAAGGTAGTAGGAAGGGTTGGACCAAATCAGTGTTTTTTGAACTGTGGGTAGTATCCTATTAGTGGGCCATGATACCAACTTAGTGGGTTGTAACAGCCTTAAACAAAGTCTCAGACTATGTAAGTACCGTTTTGTGAAAATTTGGTGTTAGTTATATATTTGTATTTGCATACTAGGCTGCAATATAAAATGTGTTTCTTACTATGGTTATCCTCAACATTATTAGATTAAATTTAATATTACTTCTGTCCTTTATTTGGTGACTATATTTAAATGATAGGACATAGCTTTTTATTATAGAGAGTACAATTTGCACAGTACCATACTATTCCACCAGGATGAGTTAAAATGGAGAGAATTCTATTATTTTTATTTTGTTACATTAACTGTCTTTTAATTAAAAAAGTAACATATACACGTACTAAAAATTCAAACATCCCAATAGGGTATACGATATAAATGTGTTTCTCCCATTGGGGTTTCTTATTAAGATATTTCATTTACTTGCATACTTGACAGATTACTTATGGGTTTATATTTCCTTTATATGAAATGTACTTGAGTTTTGAGGACAGAGAGAGTTTAATAAACTTGTTTGTTTGTAGGTAGATGATAAAACCAATTGAGAAAGGATGTGTTTGAAAATTCTATCAGCAGATGGATTTGTTGGTTCCTGGAGTTGTTTATAAAGAGTCATTCGTATTTTGAGAGTCTACTATATGCCAGAAACTGTATGAGGCTCAACCTGTGTAATAGGTCCTTCAAAACACTTGGTGGCCCAGTAGGGTATGGGGTTGCTATGCACTGAGCTGTTATTGTCAGGATTACCAGGCTAACAATTTTATGAGAGCGTTTGTTAAAAAACAGTGGGGTCATGAAGCTGTCTCTAAATATTTGAGGAGCTGTTACTTGGAAAGGGATTGTATTGACTGTCTCTCTCTCCAGAAGACAGAATTAAAACAAATGGGTGAAAGTTACAGGCAGATGGATTTAGACTTAATGTAGGGAGACTGTTCAATAGAACAGTTTAAAAATGGAACGGATTGCCTGTGAGGTAGTGAGGGTTCCATCACCACTGGGGACTGATGACTTGCTGGCTGCTTGTCATGGTGTGGTTGAGAGGGAGGTTGAACAGAAGGACTTAGAAGGCTTTTTTTTTTTAGCTTGTCTATGATTTTGCTTGATGGATGCCAGGGGGAAACCTGACTTTTAAAAAAATGTGTATTTTCTATACGCTGTCTCTAGGTAGAGAAGAAATGACAAACATATAAAAGGGTTAAGACCTCCCTGGGTCTAGCCTCTTCAGGCCTTCAAAAAATTGCCATGGATGTCAGCGTATGGATGTAAAGAAACTGGAATCTCTCGTGAAGCAGCTGTGGATAAGGATGTTTTAGAGGTGAACTCTATTTATTCTTCGAAAAAAAGAATTGAATAACAGCCTGATTTTAAAATCTGCTTCTCTTAATGATTCCAGTTCTTTTCGTGGTATGCTAGTCTGGAAACTTGAGGAATAAACATCATTTAATCTCCCTTTTTATTTTTAAGATATTTTCCTAAATCTAATACATTGTAATTTCTTTTTTTCAAAACACCTTTTAGGTCCGCCTTTACCTGTCTATTCTCATCAGTCTCGGCTCTGCTCCCTGACAGTCGGGCAGCTCTGGCAGCGTGCTCCTCTCTCCCCTCCTCCATCTCTTCTTCACCTCTTCCGCGCGAATACCGCTGCTCTCAGGTGAATCTTCCGGAACACAACTTTTAACTCTGTCCTTCTCAAGGACCTGCAGTTGCTACACCCCCCTTTTTAAATCCCTACTTGGTTTTTAAAACCTTCTACCCATCCATCTTTTGTTTTCCACTCTTCCCAAATGTCTTTTCATCTCACTTTCCTCTTCTTTTCTGTGTATGCTGCAGTCCTGTATGATCACTTAGGAACAAGCATGGCCTGAGTAGAGCAGAATATTTTGTGACCAAAAGGGGTTCAAGCAATCAGCCCATATTTGAGTGCCTACTCTGTGAGAACTATTTTGGGATGGAAAGACAACGAAAAAGCATTTGCCCTCAACAGAGTCTGGTGTGGATTAGCGTAGACTGTACTCCAGGACTCGTAGGGTGTTGAGCTAGAGCACATGTACTCCATGGAGCCAGTCTGCCTGGGTTCGCATCCTAGCTCTGCCACTTAATAGCTCTGTGATCTTCAGAAATCATTTAGCCTCTCTATGCCTCAGCTTCCTCATCTGTACAATGGGATAATATTAGTACCCACCTCATACAATGGTTGTGAAAATTAAATTAGTTAATACGTGTAAATTACTTAGGACAGCATCTATCACGTAGTAACAAAATTATGTGTTTATGATTATTATTAGTATTATTGGTGATGGGAGTTTTGAAACAATTTGGGTGCCTTTAGAGGTACAGAATATTCTGGATGATCACAGGAGAAGAGCACTTCTCTTTGGAGAGTCCAAGAAAAATTTTCATGAAAAGAGGTAGGATTCGCAATGGGCATTAGAGGGTTAGAATGTGATAGATCAAGATGGGACCAGAGGCACAGAGGTCAGGATGTGTTTGAGGAACAGAGAATTTTCTGTGTGGCCTAGGTGCCTAGAAGGGGGTGGTGGGAGATAGAGCTGGCAGGGTGAATTGGGCGCTTGAAGGATTGCTAAGATGAGGAATTGGTACTTAACTTCAGGAAGCAATGAGGAGCCACTGAAGGTTTGTAAGGTATGTTTCGGCGCGCCTGGAGTCAGGTTTTAGGAAAATTAAGTTGGCCACATATTCACTGTAGTGTACGTAGAAGAAGGGAGACATCTGGCGTATTAATGATCTCATGGTAACGAGGGGCTTGAACCAGCGTGTTTACTCATGGAAATGGAAAAAGGGCATTTCAGAGACAGAGGCTGTGATTACAAATAGTGGGTGAGGAAAAGGCAGAGAGAGGAATAAAAAAAAATAATTCCAAATTTTGAGTGAGTCCCTGGAGGAATGGTAGTAAAATTAAAAGAAATAAGTAAGTTTGGAGAGTGAGGGAATGCGTCCTCACTCTAATTCCAACTCACAAATCTTTCCCTCTAACACCAAGCTCAGGGTCGGCCATGATGTGCCCCGTGTGACGCCTTGTCTGTGCAGATTTCGATCTTCTCCAACGTCCCGATGACTCATGATTGGTTCCGCACCGTTTAGCACTTGAATGTTTGTGACTGTTTCATTAACGGTAGTTTTGGGCCCCTCAGGCAGACCGCAAACTCTTCATTCATATTCCCCACAGTATCTTGAATAATGCTGTTTTAGGTGCTGTTACGGGCTGAATGTTTGTGTCCCCACAAAGTTCATGCTGAAGCCCTAACTCCCAGTATGACTATATTTGGAGATAGGGCCGATCAGGTGATAATTAAATCTAAAGAGGCCATGAGATGGAGCCCTGATGCAGTAGGATTGGTGCCCTTATAGAAAGAGGCACCAGGGAGCCCTCTCTCCCTGCATTTGCACGCAGAGGCCTTGTGAGCACGCAGCCAGAAGGCAGCCGTCCGCAAGTCGGGAAGAGAGCCCCCACCGCAAACTGAATCAGCCAGGCCTTCATCTTGGACTCCTAGCCTCCGGAACTGTGAGACATACATTTCTTTTGTTGAAGCCACCCAGTCTGTGGTGTTTCGTTATAGCAGCCTGAGCAGACTAATACTAGTACTTACTTTTTATTGAATTTTCTCTAATTAAATTGTTGACCTGACTTAGATGGGTCGTACTTAGAGTGAGGATCATGGCTTTAAGCAAGAGATTTATTTTTACACTTATGAGATAGAATTGACTGTTTGATGACTCTTAGCTTGATAAACTAATGTTCTTAGCCCACGTGCCTCCGTTTTTGAGTTATCCCTTCTCTCACCTGTACTTCTTTCTTTCTTTCTTTTTTTTTTTTTTTGAGACAGAGTCTCACTCTCTTGCCTGGGGCTAGAGTGCCCTGACATCAGCTGAGCTCACAGCAACTTCAAACTCCTGGGCTCAAGCAATCCTCCTGCCTCAGCCTCCCAGGTAGCTGAGACTACAGGCACACGCCACCATGCCCGGCTAATTTTTTTTTTTTTCTATTTTTAGTTGTTTGGCCAATTTCTTTCTATTTTTAGTAGAGATGGGGTCTTGCTCTTGCTCAGGCTGGTCTCGAACTCCTGAGCTCAGAACGATCCGCCCGCCTCGGC
>NW_012151507.1:4901654-4903209 GCF_000956105.1 Propithecus coquereli
TTAAATCTAGATTTAAGAATATAATAGATTCAATTATTGGAAAATTTTAAGCATGTTTTGGTACATAAAGGTACTTTTTCAACTATAAATTTTATGAACTTTAAATGCAGATCAGGTATTTCTGGTGAAAATTTAGCATCCAAATCGAGACATGCTGTTAAGTGTAAAATACACACAAAATTTCAAAGATTTGCTGTGAAAAAAGAATGTAGACTGTCCTATTGAAGATTTTTTATATGGATTACATATTGAAATGATTATAATTTGGAGAGGTTGGGTTAAATAAAATGTATCATTAAATTTAATTTTATTTCTTTTTACTTTTTGTAACGTGGCTACTAGAGCACTTAAAGTTATTGATGAGGCTCACATTATTTTCCAATTAGACTAGTGTCGTACTAGATGCTATAGGATAATGGGCTGGAGGCAGCCAAAGTAGCAGCCGAGAGATGGGTTAGGAACATTTGCAGTTGTCTAGGTGGGGCATAATGATATCTTCGATTAGCGTGTAGCAGGAGAAATGGAGAGAGGTGTAAAGATTCTACAAATGTTTTGGAAGTAGAGTCATCATGACTTGCCAATGGACTAGATAGAGAAGAGAAGAATAAAAAATGACTCTAGGGTTTTTAACTTGTGGCTGGATGAACAGTGTTCCCATTTCCTAAAATGGGAAGACTGAGGAAAAAGTTGGGAGTTGGACATCAAGAGTATGGAGGCGAGCATGTTAGAACCTGTAAGACAAGCAGGTGTTTGGATATAAGAGCCTGGGGCACAGAGGAGAGTTTAACTGAAGATATTAATTAGTAGTTGTCAATATATCATTGCTGTTTAAAACCTTAAGACTGTATACCCAAAACTATAAAACATCATTGAAAGAAATTAAAGAAGAACAAATTAAATGGAAAGACATCCTGTATTCACGAATCGGAAGACTTAAATATTCTTAAAGATGGCGATCTACCCCGAATCAGTCTGCAGATTCAATGAAATCCCTATCAAAATTCCAGATGCCTTTTTTTGCAAAAATTGACAAGCTTTTGATCTTAAAATGTTTATAAAGTTGCAAGGGATTCAGAATAGCCAAAACAATGTTGAAAAAAAAAATCAACAAAGTTGAAAGACGCACTTCCTAATTCTAAAACTTACTACAAAGTGGTACGGTACTGTTGTAAGGATAGACATATA
Source organism: Propithecus coquereli (assembly GCF_000956105.1). Classification (NCBI taxonomy): domain Eukaryota; kingdom Metazoa; phylum Chordata; class Mammalia; order Primates; family Indriidae; genus Propithecus; species Propithecus coquereli. The sequence continues at coordinate 4,902,840 of NW_012151507.1, forward strand.
TAGATGAATGGAATAGACTTGATAGTCCTGAAATAAGCTGTTACATTTGTGGTCAATTGATTTTTAACAAGAGTGCCAAGATAATTCAATGGGGGAAAAGAGTAGCCTTTTCAACAAATGGTGCTTGAACAGCAGGGTATCCATGTGCAAAAGAATAAATTTGGACCCTTCCATCACACCGCATATATAGATTAACTTCAAATGGATCAAAAACCTAAATGCAAGAGCTAAAGCTATAAAACTCTTAGAAGAAAACACAGGTATAAATCTTGGTGACTTTATATTTGACAATAGTTTCTGAGCTGTCATACCAAAAATACAAATAACAAAAAATAGAAAAAAATAGAAAAAATAGTTAAATTGGACATCA
>NW_012151507.1:4903259-4908968 GCF_000956105.1 Propithecus coquereli
TGTACTATACACTCAAGACGAATGAAATCGTGTTTATGCACAAAAACTTGTACACAAATGTTTATAGCAGCATTATAAACATGTGGAGCCCAAAGGTGGACACACCCAAATGCCTATCAATTGGGGAAGAAATAAACAAAATGTGGCATACATTTGATACAGTGGAGTATTATTCACCCATAAAAAGGAATGAAGTACTGATACATGCTACCACACGGATGAACCTCGAAAACATGATGCTAAGTGAAAGAAGCCAAACACAAAAGCCCGCATATGATACGATTCCATTTATATGAAATGTACAGAATAGGCAAATCCACAGAAACGGAAAGCAGATGAGTGGCTGCAGGGGCTAGGGAGAGGATGGAATGGGAATGACTGCCAATGGGTATGGAGTTTCTTTTTGGGGTGATGAAAATGTTTCAGAATTAGATACTGGTAATGGTTGTATAAAACCACGAATATACTAAAAACCACTGAATTTTCCACTTCCAAAGGGTGGCTCTTATGGTATTTAAAGCATATCTTAATTAAAACAAAACCTTAGGACTAAGGTAAATGTCTTGGTGAGAGTATGTGAAAGAAGGGAAAAGAGAATCAGGAAAAGAAGGATCCTGCAGAGGAGACCAAGGAGAGAGGAGAGCGGTTTTATCCGGTGGGAGGAGGCGAGAAGCCTACCTGGGGTGGGCTGCGCAAACGGGAGGGAACAGGGACAGAGCGTGTATGTGCATCCTCTGAGAAGACCTTGGAAGAGGCTCTAGGGCAAAGGGAGGGTGCTTTTTTGATGGGAGTTGTTAGAATATTTTTGTTTGCTAGTGAGAATGATCCAGAAGGAGAAGACATAGATGCCAGGAGAGAGGGCAGGTGTACTGGGGTCAGCGTGGTGGGCGCAACGCAGAGGGTCTGTGGGTGGAAGGCCGCTCACAGAGGGGGCGGGAGCCCAGTCCGCCGTGACCGAAAGGTCCAGGAGCAGGTGCAGACAGGATCCGGTGGGCGACGACAGGGAAGTTGTAGTTCGATAAGACGCTGGCATCTGCTGATGGTAAGGTGGGAGGCAGAGGGAGGAAGAGGAAGGAGAGAGGAAATGGTATGCAAAGACTATCCGAGGAGTGGGGATGTGAACTCAGCAAAGAAATATATTCGAAATGTACATGCAGTTGCCCTTTTCATAAGTCAATGGACTTTCTAAAACGCAAGTTTTCTCAAGCCACGCTACTGCTAGACTCCCCGTTGCCCAGCTTCCCAGCGTGCCATGTTGCTTCCTGCAGGATCTGCCACGTGCCTGTGTCCGCTCTGCCCCCCACGGCTGCTTCCTTCCTCCACGGCGTGCAGTCCTGCTGACCAGCTAGTGCGCCCAGGACGCGGCGAGCCCTCTCCTGTCTCCGTGGCTTAGGAGTTTCCCCTCTGCCTGGAAGGCTCTTGGGGTTCCCCTTTGCCCGGGTAACTCTCCGTACCTTTCAAGAACTAGCTTTCACCTCTTCTTGAAAGCCTTCACTGCGCCCACAGGTGGAAGGTGTTCACTAGTGCATGTTGAAAGACTGGAGACACTCAGTATGAGACTTACTGAACACACGAGCTCTTGAACCTGGAAGAGCTATCCAGAGAGGCCGTTCTGTGTGTGCCAAAAGCCAAAGGCTTGTGAACTTAGGTGGTTTTCTGAGTTTATTTCCTCATCTGCGGAATGAAGATGATATACATTTACTCGGTTCCCTTTGCAGAGTTGAAAGGTGGGTTTTAAATGTCTAGTACATGCACGCCTCAGTAAATGATAGTTTAAAAAATAGTACATAAGCAGAGATTTACATGTAGCAAAACATGCCTGAGAGATCGCCTCCATTGCAGGGATAGCAGGGACACCTGCTTTATTTAAAATGATGCATTTTCTTGGCATAACACTTAAGACAAATTATAAAAACCTATAAGCAAAGGCTGTTTTTCCAAAAGGTAATATTTCTTCAGAATGACTTGATGATTTCCCGGTTTGGACCGTGGGTGGTGAGTGGAGAAACACATTTGGCGTAGAAGGAAAATATGTATATTCAGATCTGCCCTGCGTATTTTCCATTTAGGTCTCCAGCTGCCTGAGCGTTACAGAGCTGTGCCAGGGAGGAGGACAAGACCTGCAGAGCTCACGATAAGGCTTGCCAGGCTGGAGGACAGACTGCCAGTTGTCTATAGAACAGACAGGACTTGTGGGAGCGTAGTGTGTTGAGTGGACATCCCTGAGCTCACAAAAGGGGCTTTCCTATGAGGCTGGAACCAAGAGAAGCACAAAGAGGTCATAGTTTACGTATATGCAGCAGACACCTCTCTTTGGAATGCGGCACGACATTTATTGTCGGATTGTCATTGTGTGGCTTCTTTTATTCAGTAGCTTCTCTCCTTAAGAAATTGTATATAAATTGAATATTTGTAAATAGCGTTTTCTATTGATTTACATTATTATATAACAGATGCTTTAATTTTCAGTTTTGTTTGCCAAAAGTTTCTGATTTTTCTTAATTTTTTAAAAAATTTGCATAGCTTGGAGTTTCTAATTTAGAGTGAGAATCTTTTTGCGAGACTAAATTGTTATGAAATTAATCATTCTTTAATTCACGTTTTAAAATACAGACTTATTTAAAATCTAGCAGGTTTTCCAAATTGAAGAGAGACATTCTTGTAATTCATAAAAAGTTAAACATCTTCCCTGCAAATAAAATCATTTTAAATTTAGATTTATTTATGTCCTGCTTTTCCACAAAGGATTTAAAGTGGCTTCTTACAAACCATATTCATTCATTTTTTTTCTACAACTATTTAGAAGGTATTGGATGCATAAAATGAAACAGTAAATTAAAATAGAAGTGAAGAGACGGGACCAAGAAAAAAGAGTAAACTAAGATAAAACCAAGAAATGGAGAATAGAAAATATCCAATCAAAAAGATTATCATAATAATGGGACTGAACACATGTAAACACCCTGGTAGTCAAGGGGAAAAGAGAAATATGATCACTTAGACAGTTTTGTTATTGTAAAGGAGCAAGAAATATTTGTGTTCATACACTTTCCTTTAGAGGTAAGTCAGAAACAATTTCTCATATTTCAGAACAAGTGTAGTAGCTTTCTTTCTCTGTAATGTCACACATAATCAGGGGTTAGCTGGGTGGGTGACTTTTAGACCTTGAGCCTGGAACCCTTTCCCACATTTTCAGATGCATGTTGATATTTCAGCTTTTAAATTCATGTACTTTTACCGTAGGATTCATCATCTTCCCCAGGTAGGTCATTTCCTATGTGTGTAGATGGGAGTTACTATTCTCTTAATCAACACACCTAGAGACTTTCATATTTTCTTGCCCCATTATGTTACAAGCTCCTACGCATCACATTATCTACGTCCTTAGGTCTTCACGCATGCCGCATTCTTGCTCTCACATAGCAGGTGTTCGGCAATTTTTTGCAGGGTTGCTTTGCGCCCATGGTCAATGGGCTAAGATGACCTATAGAGCACGGAAGCAGATGTCATTGTCAAAACACTCACAGTCGGTTGCACTTTTAGGGTCTTGTTTTAAAAGCTGCTTTTAGGCCTTATTTTAAAAGCTTAGGTGCACGTAAGGTTCTATTAAGGGCTAAGTGTTTTTAAACTTTTAAGCAACGTGTGTAACCACACATACGGCGAAGCCTTTGAAGTCCGCAGGAACTCCACACAGCCTGTGGAGAAGAGCCTGGAGCACTATGGGTGGGGACAGGAGTCAGACCTTTAGGGCAGGCCTCCCCAAAGGATAAAGGAGCCGCAGGTCAGCCTTTGAACAGAAATGAAGCAAACTTGTATCCGTGGGAGAGGCGATTGCTTTTGAAATTTGATGTGATTCTGGCTAGTCTCTTGTGGAAATGGCTACTGGTTAAGTAGTTGAGGAATACCTGGCTTCGTGCCCCTCTATGATTGCTTTATTTACTGAAAACTTGTGTTTTAGTATGGCCGTGCATGCTTCAAACCTCAATATTGAAGTCACATCTGCGCTGGGACACAGTAGGTCGCGTCCCTGGTTCCTCCAGTCTGTGATTCTTCTGCTAACAGACAGCCAGGTAACATGCCATGGGGAGACGCAGGGCCTGTGGTTTTCCTTTCAGATATTAGCATCATTCGATACTAAGGTCAGATGCACCCAAACTACTTTTCATATACGTATGGCATTTTCACTCACAGATGTTTCTGCATTTCCTTTGCATCTCTTTCATTTAAAGGTACTGTCTTCTTGGAATCTACTCTGGAAATTATTCACTGGCTCTGAATTTACATGCTTCAGTGTCAGAGGACATCCCTGTCATCCTAGTATTTGGGATTTGTGGGTTTTGCTTCAGTGGTACCTTTGGTCATATATCACACATATGTGTTCATGTATCTGTATTTATCATAACCTACCATATTTTATCTATCAAAGATGCCACAATTTTAAGATGCAGAATTATTTTACATAATTATTTTACATAAGCTAAGAGAGAAAAAGAAAATCACTGCCAATTAAACTAAGATAAAATGCTTTCTTATCACTGAGAATTTTCGTTTTATACTTATTGGAAAAGGTCTCAGATTTTAGAAATAGATTTTTATCTTATCTCGCTCTTATGTGTACACACACTGTAAGGTGCAAATGAAATAAATTGGTGAATTATTCCCCAAATTTCTTCACATTGAATCCAGCTCTTACTAATTTCTCTTCAAGTCACGATTGTTATCTGTGTTTTTCTACTCAGTATCATCCCCCGTGCTATTAAGAAGAGTGTTGGTGTGAAGCATTTCTTAAAAGGGTGCTTCTTGCTTGAGCAAGAGTAGTGTTATTTCCTAAGAGAGAGGATCTCTTAGGCCAGTTTTGGAATTTTTCGGTCCTGCCCTAGGTCCCACCTCCCTGGTGAGGGTGTCGAGGGCGGTCCCGTGCACGGAGGCTGGCATGCCAGGCATCCCTCTTCTTTGGGGCCTGCTCAGGCCAAGGGGCAGAGACTGAACCGCCCTCAAGTGCTTGGTACTAAGCCAAGTGATTTTTCCTGTTTTCGACCTTGACATTGCAATGTGCGCATTGCGTGAATGAGTGGAAATTTTTGAGCAAGAAATAGCTTCGTGCCAGATCTGTTCGAAATGCTCAAATCCACCTATTAAATGGCATCTTCGCAGCCATGCATAATTGAGTTAGAGATGTCACAACTGAGACAGTTTCTCAGGCAGAAAGAAAGGAGAATTAGCTCTCTTCTAACTTAGCACTTTTTGGCAACCCTGGCTTGCTTTATCAAGCAAGGAGTAGTGTCTCTCTATTGAAAAAAGTTTTGATTTTCTCTCTTTCATTGATAGAGCAGTTACAGTGTGAGAAGGAACAGAAGATGCTTTTTTGGTGTCCTTTTTACAGTTTCTTAAACTACAATTATAGGGCGAATTGTTCTTGCATGTGCTTTTAAAGGCTGTGTACCTGAACATCATGCGTTTGGTGTTTTGGAGAAAGCCATTGTGTGAATGCTTTGGGGCACAAACTATTATTGCTTTCCTGTCTGAATCAAGGTAGGTGAAAGCATCCGGCACAGGGCCCGAGTGCTGTCTCCTTCACCCTCCCACCTGCTGCTGCCCTCACGCCCGATGCAAAGTCCTCTGCTCGCTCACAGCTTGGCCACGTGGATCTTAGCAGAGTTCAAGTTTCTCCCAAGTCTCCGGTGTGTGATTATCAGTCTTGCTCGAGTT
>NW_012151507.1:4910283-4910582 GCF_000956105.1 Propithecus coquereli
TGCTCAAAATTATATTCTTCTGGGGAAAGGTAAGACATGCCACAATAGTAAAACCACATAAGACTATAAAAATAAGATGTTAAACTGAACGTGATCAGGTATCCGCACCGGTTGTATTTGTGATGTGAAATCCAAAGGGCAATAATCTGTGTTGAAAGGTTGTACCTAGGAAGAATTTATGAAAGAAGTATCATTTGAGGTGGGCCCTGGAATATGATGGGTTTTGGGAAGACAGAGAGAAGGGTGTCCGGAGGAGGAATGGCATGAATAAACACTTGAAGACATGAGAAAGTCTAGAA
>NW_012151507.1:4916143-4921709 GCF_000956105.1 Propithecus coquereli
TGGCGTTATTTGTGAAGACACTTGATCACTGTCGTTAACTCACATTTTATTGTTGTAGTTATGAGATGGATTTAAATATTAATATTTGGAAGATAGAACGGTGTCAGTCCTTTAAGAAGTCAAGGTGAATTATACAAGGTGAAGAGATCTTGAGTGAGCTTCCCTTGTTGTGAAGTTATCTAATCTCTATAAGTGACTCACTTCTCATCAGTAAAATAGTCTGTATTTCCCAAGATGTTTATGAATTTCTTTAATGGGTTTGGAGGGCACAGCATGGTGCTGCCTGGCCTGTGGTAGGTGCTCCATCTCTATAAATGTTAGCTATGAAGTATTGGTATTATTTAAAAGGTCATTTAAAAAAATATATAAGGTTATTTAAAATGCCGGATTCAGCAGATATTTATTGAACACCTACTATGTGTCAGGTGCCATTCTAACAGCTAGAGGACAAAGCCCATAAAGCAAACAAGGAGTCCTGCCCTTGAGGAACTCACATTCTAACTGGGGAGATGGATAAACAACACACATAATAAGTAAGTAAATTATGTGGTTGATCGCAAGATGATTAGGGCTATGGACCAAAGAAAAGGAAAAGCAGGGCCAGGGGGATGAGGCACATCCAGGGAGGAAGAGGTGAGATTTAAGCAAGGACTTGAGAAAGGCAAGAGCATTAACTGTGTCTCAGCTGCTTACGTAAGAGTTGACACCGCAAATGGCAAGAAGAATTATTGTCAGTATGCCTGGTGTTCTTAACTATTAGACTTAAAATGTAAAAACTTATATGCTTTTTCTTTTCTTTTCTCCAAAAAGTAAGAAAATAGTGTTATCTTTTCCCTCAATGACAATAAAATGACCATTCCTAATGATGTTATCAAATCTTTTCTTAGGAGTGATTTGCTTTACTTTCTAATGGATTCAGCTCTAATCCAAACCAGAGACACATTTACATCGAGTCTTTTGTTATATGACATTATTATTGTGAGTGGTTTCGAAAGTAAGAATGTTTCTATTTTTCTTCTGAGTGTCACTTAAACACAGGAAAGGAATGTGAGAAGGCCTCTTGCTACAGCTGAAGTATCTATTAAAGTACATTATTTAGTAAATGGTAGACAGTTCTTTTCCTGGAACTCATTTGAAAATTTATTGTAACGTGAGCTGAGTTTTTTCATTTCCTAATCGGATGGTAGTTTTTCTATATTTTAAAATTAGATGTCACATCCACATATATACACACAAACATATATATATTTCAGATATCTATGTTTTCAGATATTAAAATTGGATGCCACTAATACATGTACATGCATCTATATATACACGTGTGTAGATTTGTGTGTATATGTACATATGCATATTTTAGTGATTTAGTTTAATGAATCTCTTAATTATTTGAAAGAATTGGGGTAAACAGCAGTTTTTATAGTAAAATATTGTTTTTATTTTAATAGATTTAGGGGATACAAGTCGAATTTTGATACTCGTATATATTGTATGGTAGAGTTTGGGCTTTTGGTGTATCCATCACCCTAGTAGTGTACATTGTACCCCATAGGTACTTTTTCATCCCTCACCTCCCCCCCCCACTTGTGAGTCTCCAATGTCCATTAAATAGTCTGTGTGCCCTTGTGTAGCCACAGTTTAGCTTCCACTTATAAGTGAAAACATGTGACATTTATTTTTCTGTTCCTGAGATACTTCACTTAGGATAATGGCCTCTGGTTCCATCCAAGTTGCTGCAAAAGACATTATTTCATTCTTTCTTATTGCTGAGTAGTACTCCATGGTGTGTGTGTGTGTGTGTGTGTGTATATATTTATATGTATACCTCCCTCTCTCATATTTTCTTTATCCATTCGTCAGTTGATGGGCACTTAGCTGAGTTCCATATCTTTTTGATTGTGAATTGTGCTGCGATAAACATATTAGTGCAGATATCTTTTTGATATAATGATTTCTTTTCCTCTGGGTAGATACCCAGTAATGGGATTGCAAGATCAAATGGTAGACCTATTTTTAGTTCTTTGCGAAATCTCTGTACTGATCTCCATAGAGGTTGTACTAATTTACATTCCCACCAACAGTGTATAAATGTTTCCTTTTCACCATATCAGCACCAATATTTATTGTTTTTTGATTTTTTAATAATGGCCATTCTAAGTGGAATAAGATGGTATCTCATTGTGATTTTACTTTGCATTTCCCTGATGATTAGTGATGTTGAACATTTTTTATATGTTTCTTGGCCATTTGTGTATATCTTCTTTTGAAAAATGCCTGTTCATTTCATTTTAATGGGATCGTTTTTTTTCTTGTTGAGTTGTTTGAGTTCCTTGTAGATTCTGGATACTAGTCCTTTGTTGGACACATAGTTTGTGAATATTTTATCCCATTCTGTATGTTGTCTATTTATTCTTTTCATTATTTATTTTACTGTGCAGAAGCTTTTTAGTTTTGCGGAGTCCCATTTGTCTGTTTTTTTTTGTGTGTGTGTGAGATGGGGTCTCATTCTGTTGCCCAGGCCAGAATGCAGTGACACAATCATAGTTCATTGCAGCCTTGAACTCCTAGGCTTAAGCAATCCTCCCACCTCAGCCTCCTGAGAATCTGGGACTACAAACACATGCCATGGTGCCCAGCCAAGTTTTTAATTTTATTTTTATAAAGATGGGGTCTTCCTGTCCTGCCTTGGCCTCCCAAAGTGCTGGGATTACGGGCATGAGCCACCATGCCTGGCCTATTTTTGTTTTTATTGCATTTGCTTTTGGGGTCTTAGTCATAAATTCTTTGCCTAGGCCAATATCCAGAGAGTTTTTCCTAGGTTTTCTTCTAGGATTTTTATTGTTTTAGATCTTACATTTAAGTTTTCAATCCATCTTTAGTTAATTTTTGTATATAGGGAGAGATATGGATTGAGTTCATTCTTCTGCATATGGCTATCCAATTTTCCCAGCACCATTTATTGAATAGTGCACCCTTACCCCAGCGTGTGTTTTTGTCTGCTTTACCAAAGATCAGCTTTTATAGTCAAAAATTTCTTAAAATTAAATTAATTGTGGCATTTGTACAAGTCAAAATAAGTCAATGTTTTAGTGTTGTCTGTGATGGTTCTTAGGTTTAGATGTTGCAGTAAAAAGGTATGCAGTAGTAGAGTTGATGAAACTGGATTTTTGAAAATATTTGAAACCACTGTGCTTTTATTGTCAAAATACAATATTCAAATAGTTCATTACTTGGCAAATGCACATGTATGATTAATGACCCTGTGTGACTTGCTACTCTTGTACTTATCAGCTACTTCTAGAGCTCATTATTGCTTTGTCTGAATTGTGTATAATAAAGCTACTTAAAGAGCCAGTATTATTTAATTAAAGTAGGTGTGCAACTGTACCTTTTCTTCTTGGTTGAGGGACTATCTCTTTTTAAGACAAGTTAGAATATAAGATGTAAAAATAACACTTATGTAAGCTATGTTTAGCCTCTGAAGGAGTAAACCAAATATTTACTGGCATTATAGTGTACTGTAGTATTTAGAAGCATTGATCTGAGCCTGAATACCTGGGTTCAGACTTTTGCCTTGCCACTTACTAGCTGGGCAGCCTTGGATAAGTTACTTCAGTTTTCTCATCTGTGAAATGATAATAATAATAGTACCTACCTTATAGAATTGTTTTGAGGATTAAATGAGTTGCTATTTACAAAGCCCTTAGGAGACTGTTTATTAAATAGATATAAAAGTAAGTACCCCAGCAAGTCTAAAAAAGAGTCCTTATCTTTTAAAGATACATAGTTACATTTTTACTGATGAAATGATGTGATGTCTGGCATTTGTTTGAAAATAATCTGGTTGGAGAGTGGAACATGGAGTGGTGAGAGAGTTAGATGGATCAAGACTGCCAGTGGGCTGATAATTATTGAAATGGGATATAGGCACATGTGGATTTATTACACTATTTGGCCTCCTTTTATATAAACTTGAACAGTTCCAAATAAAAACAAAAATCTTTGGATGAAAGATTGTTATTCATATGTTATAATGGTAGTTCCAAATAGAAGTACTTGTGGTTTTATGTTGAAATGTTTTTGCTCTTGGGGTATTTCTTTTTATCTTTTCAAGGACTTCATTTAGAAAGTTAATGTTGTTCCAGGTTATTAGCTAAGTTACGGAAATATCCTTCTAATTCTGGCATATTGAGAATCTGAACATATGTAACACTTGTTTTCTGTTTTATGGTTTTGGAAACTGAGATTGTTTTTTCATCTTTCTGTGGACCTACATTATTTTTTCCATTTACAAACTTAAATGATGCAAAGAAGAGTCTAGCATGAAATTGGAAAAAGTTAGTGTTGAAAACCTAAATCACAGAACTTTGCTTTGCTTTAGGATAGGTTCTGAAACCATAGAAATAAATTAAAATCACTATAATTTTAGCCACACTTTCACCTCCCCATAACGTAAGTGAGCTTTTCTTAAGGTATATTCTTGAAAAACAGTATGTGAAACTTAAAAAACACGGTATGTAAGTTAAGGAATATTTTAAACCAAAGGATTTTGTGTCTATTAAACAAACATGTTCCTAAATGGAATAATTTTATAAAGCAAAGACTATTTTAAAACAAAAAGTTCTAATTAACCTCTCATTTAAGTGTTTTATCAATCTGCCTGTTTATAAGTTGAATTTACCTAAGGTGAAGACTCCATTCATTTTGGTCTTTTCTCTACAATAAATCTTTTTTTGCTGAACTTATTGCCAAGTAGTGAAATTGGGCTACCTTGAGTTTCACTTCAACCTCCTTTCCATTTCTATCCTCTATAAAGTTGCTGCTTACCAGTGAAATAGTTAAAAAATGATGCTAAAAGCCGAAAGTGCTAAAGGATGTAGATAATCTATAAACTAAGTAATCAAGTTCCTAAAAAAATCAAGAATGGGGCTATATTGTCTGAAGGCGTTATTGTCATGATTTTCTCACTTGCAATGGGGTAAAAAAAAGTCTTTGGCTTTGATTCTCTCTGCTCCCTGCTCCATTGCCTCCCCAGTGGCATGTTCTCATTAACCCAATTCCTTGACCTTTAGCTATTGCACAGAGGAATTCAAATTCACAAGATGTGAATTGCCTCATTCATATCTGCAAGGTTTGGATCATGGTTAAGTTTCAGGCCGGGTGTCTGATTATGAACGGGCCGCAAGTCAGAGTGGACGTTCCTTTGTGAGAATCTGCGCTTGCTAAGCTGCACTGTTTCATTGGCTTGTTCAGAGATTCCGCAGTACTTAGGGCAGTGGTTTTCAGCACCGTGGTGGCACGTCATGCTGTCTTTGGCTGACTCGTGTGGCTCTGAGAGAATTTAAATATAAATTTTGCATTTAAAAATATGAGACATGGAGTTATTAAGAATGAAAGAGTAGATATTAAAGATAAGATGTTTAAAAACTCCTCAAAATGAGAATTGCTAACAGTTTCAGAAGGTTTAATTAAATTTTTTTAAACATAGATTGAAAATGAAAGATGTGAAATCTTTTCTCCCTCTAAATCATAATTCCTTGGGGATAGGGATCTTGTTTCCCATTCT
>NW_012151507.1:4921759-4946995 GCF_000956105.1 Propithecus coquereli
GTAGAGACGGGGTCTCTCTCTTGCTCAGGCTGGTCTCCAACTGCAGAGCTCGAGTGATCCTCCCACCTCAGCCTCTCAGAGTGCAAGGATTACAGGTGTGAGCCACCACACCCAGCCTCAAAGTCTGGAACTTTTAGGGAATAGCTTGGCCAGAGGGTTGAGTACATGCTAGAGAGGCAAGATTCCAAATGACCTCAAATGGTAAATGTCAAAAGTTTGCAATGGGCATTGTCGGAAGTATTGGGGCAGGGAGGGAGATTAGGGAGGAGCCAGTGTACATTGTCAAGGAATGGAGTGACGTGACGCACAATCACGTATGCGCTCACCACGCTATGCTCAATGCTTATAGCTCCAAAAATAGATGGACAAAGGCGAGTTATTTTGGCAACTCAAATTCCACAAGGAGCATTGCTGTCAGGGACCTGATTTTTCAGAATACTGAACAACTCTTCATAAAGTTCCCAACAAAACAATGTGCAGTCTTCTCTCAACTTATGTGATAGTTACATTCCCAGAAAATTCAATGTATTGCTTAAATCCTTGGTGTTTATTAGGCCCCAGCTCAGATAATTTCACCTATATGAATACGTAGCAAAAGACTTGAAAATCATACAGGATGTGGGATCATTGTTCAGTGCATAGGGCTCTCTCAAGAATTGCAGGATGCTTAACATTTCTGGTCCTACAATCACTTGAAACATCCCCCCAAATTTCTAGATTATCCCCCCTCCCCAACAACCACTGCTTTATTGTTATATTAGTGGCTATATAAGTTATACACCCTAATTTCCTTTTGTTGTTAAAGTTTTAGTTGTTTTGTTTTTTACCTACCAAGTAGAATATTTAAAATGTAGAGGCCATGTTTTGAGTGTTTTCTCCAGGAAGATAGGTTCTGTGGGTTTACGAGGTAGTAAATTCTTCGTTTATTCCAGTGTAGCCAGCAGTTGCAAAGCCCCTACTCACTGCCAGGCTCCACACAGGTATAAGCTCTGGCCTTAGGGCTGGCAGGATAGTCTGAGAGATGACGAAGCATTATAGAGGATTGAGGGAAGGTCAGGGAAAACGAGATCTTCATATTTGGAGTTAGATCTTAAAGAACAATTTTAACAGGAAGTATAATTTTAACAGGATTTCAAGAGTGTACTACTTTAGAACAGAAAGTTGAATTTGAAATGACTTTCAAGCCATTTTAATTGTACAGACTTTGCAATGCCTAGTATTTTTTGAGATGTTAAAGCTTTGTTATACCCCACCCCAAAACCATTTCTCATTTTTTTTCTTTTTGCAGTTCATTTTTCTATTGTTTGTCTTTACATATTTATATCTGGTCTTCCCCACTAGTTTATGATGATAGGAACTATGCCTTATACTTCACTGGATCTCCCATAATGCCAAGCATATTGGACTTTAGATAGTGTCAAAATAATGTATGTAGGAATGAATGAGTTATTCTTAGTTGCAAATTGTTTCTGTTTATTCTTTTTTTATTAGCATTTCCTAGGAAAAGTGAAGTCAAGGCATTAGTAATGAGGAACTAGGATGATGGCCCCTCTAGGTTCCTGGCATGCCAACCAGGCCCCATGTGCTCGTAGAATCGTGTTGTTTTTCTCCTATTCTCTTTTTTTAGAGAAAATTTGGAAAGTTAATGTCTACTCTGGAAGTTATAGAAATTTCCATCCAAGAGATCCCTCTTTCTGAAGATCTGTTTCTCATTCAGGTCCAGTTTGGACATGATGCTCTTTCTCTTTTTGGAGTCAGTTGATGAGCAAGATTACAGATGTATTTTTTAGTAGTTTAGATCAAATTTGATAATAATTTATAAATTTGATAATGATTTGTAAAAGCATGTTATAAAACTGTAAATCGTCACAGAAATTATTATTCTTTTGTTGTTGCTGAGATGGAGGGAGGAGTATATTCATGGCAAGGAGGGCAGAATCATCCCTTCATTTCTCTCAGGGTCTGAGTCTTGTGTTTGGCGTTATTTGTGAAGACACTTGATCACTGTCGTTAACTCACATTTTATTGTTGTAGTTATGAGATGGATTTAAATATTAATATTTGGAAGATAGAACGGTGTCAGTCCTTTAAGAAGTCAAGGTGAATTATACAAGGTGAAGAGATCTTGAGTGAGCTTCCCTTGTTGTGAAGTTATCTAATCTCTATAAGTGACTCACTTCTCATCAGTAAAATAGTCTGTATTTCCCAAGATGTTTATGAATTTCTTTAATGGGTTTGGAGGGCACAGCATGGTGCTGCCTGGCCTGTGGTAGGTGCTCCATCTCTATAAATGTTAGCTATGAAGTATTGGTATTATTTAAAAGGTCATTTAAAAAAATATATAAGGTTATTTAAAATGCCGGATTCAGCAGATATTTATTGAACACCTACTATGTGTCAGGTGCCATTCTAACAGCTAGAGGACAAAGCCCATAAAGCAAACAAGGAGTCCTGCCCTTGAGGAACTCACATTCTAACTGGGGAGATGGATAAACAACACACATAATAAGTAAGTAAATTATGTGGTTGATCGCAAGATGATTAGGGCTATGGACCAAAGAAAAGGAAAAGCAGGGCCAGGGGGATGAGGCACATCCAGGGAGGAAGAGGTGAGATTTAAGCAAGGACTTGAGAAAGGCAAGAGCATTAACTGTGTCTCAGCTGCTTACGTAAGAGTTGACACCGCAAATGGCAAGAAGAATTATTGTCAGTATGCCTGGTGTTCTTAACTATTAGACTTAAAATGTAAAAACTTATATGCTTTTTCTTTTCTTTTCTCCAAAAAGTAAGAAAATAGTGTTATCTTTTCCCTCAATGACAATAAAATGACCATTCCTAATGATGTTATCAAATCTTTTCTTAGGAGTGATTTGCTTTACTTTCTAATGGATTCAGCTCTAATCCAAACCAGAGACACATTTACATCGAGTCTTTTGTTATATGACATTATTATTGTGAGTGGTTTCGAAAGTAAGAATGTTTCTATTTTTCTTCTGAGTGTCACTTAAACACAGGAAAGGAATGTGAGAAGGCCTCTTGCTACAGCTGAAGTATCTATTAAAGTACATTATTTAGTAAATGGTAGACAGTTCTTTTCCTGGAACTCATTTGAAAATTTATTGTAACGTGAGCTGAGTTTTTTCATTTCCTAATCGGATGGTAGTTTTTCTATATTTTAAAATTAGATGTCACATCCACATATATACACACAAACATATATATATTTCAGATATCTATGTTTTCAGATATTAAAATTGGATGCCACTAATACATGTACATGCATCTATATATACACGTGTGTAGATTTGTGTGTATATGTACATATGCATATTTTAGTGATTTAGTTTAATGAATCTCTTAATTATTTGAAAGAATTGGGGTAAACAGCAGTTTTTATAGTAAAATATTGTTTTTATTTTAATAGATTTAGGGGATACAAGTCGAATTTTGATACTCGTATATATTGTATGGTAGAGTTTGGGCTTTTGGTGTATCCATCACCCTAGTAGTGTACATTGTACCCCATAGGTACTTTTTCATCCCTCACCTCCCCCCCCCACTTGTGAGTCTCCAATGTCCATTAAATAGTCTGTGTGCCCTTGTGTAGCCACAGTTTAGCTTCCACTTATAAGTGAAAACATGTGACATTTATTTTTCTGTTCCTGAGATACTTCACTTAGGATAATGGCCTCTGGTTCCATCCAAGTTGCTGCAAAAGACATTATTTCATTCTTTCTTATTGCTGAGTAGTACTCCATGGTGTGTGTGTGTGTGTGTGTGTGTATATATTTATATATATACCTCCCTCTCTCATATTTTCTTTATCCATTCGTCAGTTGATGGGCACTTAGCTGAGTTCCATATCTTTTTGATTGTGAATTGTGCTGCGATAAACATATTAGTGCAGATATCTTTTTGATATAATGATTTCTTTTCCTCTGGGTAGATACCCAGTAATGGGATTGCAAGATCAAATGGTAGACCTATTTTTAGTTCTTTGCGAAATCTCTGTACTGATCTCCATAGAGGTTGTACTAATTTACATTCCCACCAACAGTGTATAAATGTTTCCTTTTCACCATATCAGCACCAATATTTATTGTTTTTTGATTTTTTAATAATGGCCATTCTAAGTGGAATAAGATGGTATCTCATTGTGATTTTACTTTGCATTTCCCTGATGATTAGTGATGTTGAACATTTTTTATATGTTTCTTGGCCATTTGTGTATATCTTCTTTTGAAAAATGCCTGTTCATTTCATTTTAATGGGATCGTTTTTTTTCTTGTTGAGTTGTTTGAGTTCCTTGTAGATTCTGGATACTAGTCCTTTGTTGGACACATAGTTTGTGAATATTTTATCCCATTCTGTATGTTGTCTATTTATTCTTTTCATTATTTATTTTACTGTGCAGAAGCTTTTTAGTTTTGCTGAGTCCCATTTGTCTGTTTTTTTTGTGTGTGTGCGAGATGGGGTCTCATTCTGTTGCCCAGGCCAGAATGCAGTGACACAATCATAGTTCATTGCAGCCTTGAACTCCTAGGCTTAAGCAATCCTCCCACCTCAGCCTCCTGAGAATCTGGGACTACAAACACATGCCATGGTGCCCAGCCAAGTTTTTAATTTTATTTTTATAAAGATGGGGTCTTCCTGTCCTGCCTTGGCCTCCCAAAGTGCTGGGATTACGGGCATGAGCCACCATGCCTGGCCTATTTTTGTTTTTATTGCATTTGCTTTTGGGGTCTTAGTCATAAATTCTTTGCCTAGGCCAATATCCAGAGAGTTTTTCCTAGGTTTTCTTCTAGGATTTTTATTGTTTTAGATCTTACATTTAAGTTTTCAATCCATCTTTAGTTAATTTTTGTATATAGGGAGAGATATGGATTGAGTTCATTCTTCTGCATATGGCTATCCAATTTTCCCAGCACCATTTATTGAATAGTGCACCCTTACCCCAGCGTGTGTTTTTGTCTGCTTTACCAAAGATCAGCTTTTATAGTCAAAAATTTCTTAAAATTAAATTAATTGTGGCATTTGTACAAGTCAAAATAAGTCAATGTTTTAGTGTTGTCTGTGATGGTTCTTAGGTTTAGATGTTGCAGTAAAAAGGTATGCAGTAGTAGAGTTGATGAAACTGGATTTTTGAAAATATTTGAAACCACTGTGCTTTTATTGTCAAAATACAATATTCAAATAGTTCATTACTTGGCAAATGCACATGTATGATTAATGACCCTGTGTGACTTGCTACTCTTGTACTTATCAGCTACTTCTAGAGCTCATTATTGCTTTGTCTGAATTGTGTATAATAAAGCTACTTAAAGAGCCAGTATTATTTAATTAAAGTAGGTGTGCAACTGTACCTTTTCTTCTTGGTTGAGGGACTATCTCTTTTTAAGACAAGTTAGAATATAAGATGTAAAAATAACACTTATGTAAGCTATGTTTAGCCTCTGAAGGAGTAAACCAAATATTTACTGGCATTATAGTGTACTGTAGTATTTAGAAGCATTGATCTGAGCCTGAATACCTGGGTTCAGACTTTTGCCTTGCCACTTACTAGCTGGGCAGCCTTGGATAAGTTACTTCAGTTTTCTCATCTGTGAAATGATAATAATAATAGTACCTACCTTATAGAATTGTTTTGAGGATTAAATGAGTTGCTATTTACAAAGCCCTTAGGAGACTGTTTATTAAATAGATATAAAAGTAAGTACCCCAGCAAGTCTAAAAAAGAGTCCTTATCTTTTAAAGATACATAGTTACATTTTTACTGATGAAATGATGTGATGTCTGGCATTTGTTTGAAAATAATCTGGTTGGAGAGTGGAACATGGAGTGGTGAGAGAGTTAGATGGATCAAGACTGCCAGTGGGCTGATAATTATTGAAATGGGATATAGGCACATGTGGATTTATTACACTATTTGGCCTCCTTTTATATAAACTTGAACAGTTCCAAATAAAAACAAAAATCTTTGGATGAAAGATTGTTATTCATATGTTATAATGGTAGTTCCAAATAGAAGTACTTGTGGTTTTATGTTGAAATGTTTTTGCTCTTGGGGTATTTCTTTTTATCTTTTCAAGGACTTCATTTAGAAAGTTAATGTTGTTCCAGGTTATTAGCTAAGTTACGGAAATATCCTTCTAATTCTGGCATATTGAGAATCTGAACATATGTAACACTTGTTTTCTGTTTTATGGTTTTGGAAACTGAGATTGTTTTTTCATCTTTCTGTGGACCTACATTATTTTTTCCATTTACAAACTTAAATGATGCAAAGAAGAGTCTAGCATGAAATTGGAAAAAGTTAGTGTTGAAAACCTAAATCACAGAACTTTGCTTTGCTTTAGGATAGGTTCTGAAACCATAGAAATAAATTAAAATCACTATAATTTTAGCCACACTTTCACCTCCCCATAACGTAAGTGAGCTTTTCTTAAGGTATATTCTTGAAAAACAGTATGTGAAACTTAAAAAACACGGTATGTAAGTTAAGGAATATTTTAAACCAAAGGATTTTGTGTCTATTAAACAAACATGTTCCTAAATGGAATAATTTTATAAAGCAAAGACTATTTTAAAACAAAAAGTTCTAATTAACCTCTCATTTAAGTGTTTTATCAATCTGCCTGTTTATAAGTTGAATTTACCTAAGGTGAAGACTCCATTCATTTTGGTCTTTTCTCTACAATAAATCTTTTTTTGCTGAACTTATTGCCAAGTAGTGAAATTGGGCTACCTTGAGTTTCACTTCAACCTCCTTTCCATTTCTATCCTCTATAAAGTTGCTGCTTACCAGTGAAATAGTTAAAAAATGATGCTAAAAGCCGAAAGTGCTAAAGGATGTAGATAATCTATAAACTAAGTAATCAAGTTCCTAAAAAAATCAAGAATGGGGCTATATTGTCTGAAGGCGTTATTGTCATGATTTTCTCACTTGCAATGGGGTAAAAAAAAGTCTTTGGCTTTGATTCTCTCTGCTCCCTGCTCCATTGCCTCCCCAGTGGCATGTTCTCATTAACCCAATTCCTTGACCTTTAGCTATTGCACAGAGGAATTCAAATTCACAAGATGTGAATTGCCTCATTCATATCTGCAAGGTTTGGATCATGGTTAAGTTTCAGGCCGGGTGTCTGATTATGAACGGGCCGCAAGTCAGAGTGGACGTTCCTTTGTGAGAATCTGCGCTTGCTAAGCTGCACTGTTTCATTGGCTTGTTCAGAGATTCCGCAGTACTTAGGGCAGTGGTTTTCAGCACCGTGGTGGCACGTCATGCTGTCTTTGGCTGACTCGTGTGGCTCTGAGAGAATTTAAATATAAATTTTGCATTTAAAAATATGAGACATGGAGTTATTAAGAATGAAAGAGTAGATATTAAAGATAAGATGTTTAAAAACTCCTCAAAATGAGAATTGCTAACAGTTTCAGAAGGTTTAATTAAATTTTTTTAAACATAGATTGAAAATGAAAGATGTGAAATCTTTTCTCCCTCTAAATCATAATTCCTTGGGGATAGGGATCTTGTTTCCTATTCTGTTATATCTTTCCATAGCAATTAGTAAAGTGCTTTGTACTAAAATATTAATTTAAATTCCTTTAATGTTTTTTGGAAGTTGGGAAAAACTCAGCTCTGTTGGGAAATTGACTTTTTACCTCTTAGGACTGTGAGAATTTATTAATGAAAATGCTTGTAGCTGAAGCTGACTTCTCTCAGATACCAAACATGTTTCTGCAGAAAGATCTGCTGAACTACCTGTTTCCCCCATGAATTGGAGAGACTTGTGTTAAGTGACAGAGATAAAGCAGGCCGTATTCCATTACTTTTCTGCAAAGATGTGAACCCAGGCTGTTCCATTCATCATCCAGGCAAGAGCCAGGTGGCCATGACTATATTTTCTTTTATATCATATTTTTACATGGAAAGGTATATCATTAGTACTTCTGAGGAATAAGAGGATTGTATTAATCCCTAGAGATACTTGGGTACTGTTGGGACCTTCATCAGACAGATTCCATCTATCTCAGTTAGTGTATTTCTGATCTTTAAGGTCAAGTTTTCTTGTGTTTTTCTTTTTTGTTGTTGTTGTTGTTGAAAAAAACCCATAAATATGTGAAAAAATAGAAATATGCTGAGGAAATTATCCATCTGTTTAGATTCTCTGTCATTGCAGGAAAATATTATGTTGTTCTAACCTTTTTAGAAGTTTCCTAAAACCCCAGTACAGAGCCATCTTTTCTGTCAGCGTGCGTATAGCTGTGTAAGAAAGCAAATGGACTTCACGCCAGTGCTTTTAATTTTATGCACCATCCTCATAATTCAATCTCCTGCTCCCAAATCAAAACTAATATACTTTTGGCCTAGGTACTGGTTCTAATCATCTATATTATTCTGCCCATACTCAGTCCAGCTAACGCATATTCAGGATCTGCCGTATGAAAGGTGCTGTTTTAGATGTCCAGAGAAGGAAGGGTTGGAAGTAGTTAAAATGGCTTCCTTTGTTGTCATTTTCAGATATCAAATCATCATGAGTTTGAGTGAAAAATGCTTTAATATATTGAGTAACTGTGTTTTAAAAGTCTGGGGTTCTTTTTGTTACTGCCCAGAGAAAAGAACTGAGCATTAAATGATGTACTTTAGTCAATGCTGCCTACTGAAAATCTATATACTACTTTAGATTATTTTGAATATTTCAAAGCATGAAAGTGCTCAGACAGTTGAATGTTTTCAAGTAATTGTCTTAATACTTTATCACTCAGGGGTCAGTCGCAGGTAATGGAAACTGTTCTAGCTATTTAAGAAAAAAGAGAATAATAAAAATAAAAGCATATGCCACAAGGAATTAGGTGCTTACTAATCTAATCATTGGAAGGGCTGGAGGATTAGACTGGGCCTCCAGGAATGGCTCCCAGAAAGACAACGCAGACCTGACTGCCGGAGGAACTGCTTCCTTTGTCACTCTTAGGAAGCTGGGGACTCAGAAAGTCCGTATGCCAACTGTTGTTTTCCAGGTCACACCACCTTAGCCACAACCGGGAGTCACAAAGCAATTGTTGTCTTCTGGAATACTCTACCTTGGCTGTGATTCAGGGATCGGACTGCTGCTAGCACTGTTAGCTTCAGGACTGTCTGCTGCCTCCTAGATCTGAACCAGCAAAATGATACCTTGAGTGCTGCTTCTCTCCTACTCACCTTAACTCTGAATTCAAATCCGATGGAAGAGCCTCAAATGGTAAAACCCAAATTGCAATTCAAGTCCTGTGCAAGTGCCTCTAACGGCGAAGCCTAGATCACACTGAGAATGCTAGTTACAAGGGAATCTAGGAGATGGAGTTTGTAGCGTTCTAGCTTCTGCAGCATAGGAAGGCAAATAAGGAGACTGGAACAGAAGTTGAGCTAGCCAGTGTGCTGTATCAGCCACGGATGCTCTTGTGTCATTTCCTGTGATGGCTAAAAAATAAACTTAGAATTTGGCTGATTAAGTGAAGAAAATGATTTTCAGATATATTACATTTATTACATTTCAGTCTTAAATATTACATTTAGGTTTCCAAGTAGATTTTTAGAATAGATTTTTTTGTTTACATTATCTAAGTCTCCAGAAGAGTATCTTGTAATCTATACTTAAATAGTTAGATGTGCCAAGTGGAATATCATAGTTCAGGTATCCCTGCGTACTTATAGTTTGAATCCCGTCTGTCCTCTCTCTAGAACTTGGCTATCTTTTAAAATTAAACTTCTCCCGCTGCTGATTATACCAGTGCATTTAATTGAGATTATTTTTTGGCCCAGCAAACATTAAGTAGAGCAAATGGAGCATAAACAATGTTAGTTGAGTAAATAATGAACTTAAAGAGTCTTTAAATTTTCAATAGCATATTCTCAAATGTTCTATGAAGTGAGTTTTCCTTACAACTGTCAGGACAATTAATCTAACCCAAGATTAGTTACAAAATAATATGTAGAGTATGGCAATATTTTTATGAAAAATATATATGTAAAAATGTCTAGGAAGATCTAAGATAAAATATTAACACTTATTATTGGCAGGTGGTAGAATTAGATTTGATTTTTTTGGTTTATTTATATTGAAAAAATTTTTAATCTAGTAAGCACATAATACTTGTATTATACGAAAATGATTACCAAAAATTTCTTCTATAAGTTTTATCAACCAGGAGTTCTATCCAAAGTACTTAGGCAGAATAAATAGTAAAGTAAAAAAAAAAAAACAAAAAAAACCTATGTGTCTTTTATTTCTTTGCTAAATTTGAGTAGATATCTGGGATAGACTTGAATTATTTTGTGGATAATTTATTGAGAATTATTTTTTGGTTGTGAATATAATTCATTTCATTGGTATCTACCCAAGTCTCAGGGCATAATCATAATTATTTATTTTATTGAGGGCAGTCGTGATACCATCCTATGACTTTTTTTAATAATCGTATAATAATAAAGTTGGAATCACATTATATTGATCTATTTACTTTTTCAATTAATTCCGTATAAAACATTTTTTTAGTCCACTGAGATATCAAATCACCAACAAATTACCATTCATAGATAACATAGGATTAATTCTTAATGATGTGGCCTTTTAAGGATATAGTTAAAATTCTTTAATTTTGTGAGCATGATATTTAATATGCATTCAATATAATGAAGAATATATTTAAGATATTTCCACTTCGTTCAGGAACTTAAAGTTTAAGGAAAAGGGCAATGAGTGCCTGAAGAGTGTGGTTATCAGTTACACTTGGGAAAATTTACAGGAGTGGGAACTTCTCAGAGGAGATAATAGGAGACTCCAGGCAGAGGGCCAGGCTGATCCACCAGCAGCACCATAGAGCCAGGGTCTGAGAGCTGGAGTCAGGAGGAAGATCCGGGCAAAATATAATTCTGGGTATTCTGCTGACATGGCAGACTTCTCCATGCAGTGTAGATATGCAAATGCTGGCACCAGAGTGCCTGCCTTTGATGTGCTGCCAGGCACCTTTGGCCTCCAGCGGGTACCGAGTGGGAGACAGTCCAGCCTCAGCAAAGACATCCAACAGCAGAGGAAGGGGATTAATGAAGGGCTTTGTCCCTCTCTCACCTCGGTTTCCTCAAGGAGAGGGTTTTGTTAATTGGCATGAAAATATTGCATAACATTTTAGGAATGAAATCTTCTTAGCATTTCCTTTAAAATAGTAAATTTACAATTAGCATAGATTTTTCTCTTTGAAATGGATTTTTTTCAGATCTAAAATTAGTATTTTTTACTTTATTTTTAGATAATTTTAAACTTGGAGAAGAGTTGCAAGAATTGTTTTAAAGACTCTTGCATAGCAATTGTTAATGCTTTGCCACATTTGCTTTATTTCACTCTCTTTTTGTCTCTGTCTCTCTGTGTCTCTGTCTCTACACACACACACACACACACACACACACACATGCACACACACGCATGCGCGCGCACACAGACTTATATACCATTTGAGAGTTAGTGGTTGATACCATACTCCTTTACTCCTAAACATTTTAGCATGTATTTCCTAAGAACAAGGACATTCTTTTATATAGCCATATAGATATACAAAATTTGCCTATTATCCTAATAATATTCTTTAGAGCGTATTTCCTCTTGGCCAAGGAAGTCAAGATTACATATTATTGATACATTTAGTTGTCATGCCTTTTAAATCTTTAATCTGGAATGATTTCCTAGCCTTTCATTTTCTTTCATGACACTGATATTTTTTGAAGCGTACAGACCACTTATTTTATAGACTAATCCTTAATTTTGGTTTTTATCAATAACTTTATATTTTAATTTGGAAGACATGGAAATATATAAGGAAGAAAAAATTCACCCTCGATCCTGCTGCCCAAGGATACTGTTGACATTTAGACATTTTTTCCTGTGAATATACTTTTCTACATAATTGGGATCATTCTGTAAATACAATTTTTGTATATTATTTTGTGAGAATTTTCCCATCTCATTAAATTCTCTTTGAAAGCATATTTTTTGTAACTCCCTAATATTCTTTATTATGGTTACACTATCATATATCTAAATATTCTCTTATTGTTGAACATTTAAATTGTTTCTCTTTTTCTATTAGAAATAACACTGAGAGAATGAATACCTTTAATCTATAAATTGCACTTTGATTCCTTTTTTCCTTAAGATTACTTAAGCAAGCGCATATTAAACAAAAGTCTTTTTTCATGGTAGACTTTACCATAAACCAGTAATGAAAGTCTCGTGTGCACAAAAGTGCAGAACATTTCCCAGCCTGGCTTTTGAGACGTCTCTCTTGGTAAGGCTTGCTTCCCCCAGTGTATCTGTCTGCTCAGTGTGCTTGTCACACCATCCGTAGTGACAGTGTATTGTCACTTTCTCAGTCTGACTGCTGGGAGATCACAGAGAGCTGAATGCAGCTGAGTTAAACAGATGTTCAACTTGGCTGCATCTTCAGAGTCTTGTCTGGTTCCAGTCCCGATGAAACTTCTTTGGGAGACAGAGAGAGCTTCTGGTTGAAGGAATATCCCATAGTTTCCCAGTGGACACAGCAGCCCATGGATTCTGATTTGGTTCTGGGTTCCCTCTGGAGATTTGTATCAATGATGGAAGAAGCAGAATTGGTTAAGTCTGTTGCCTCCTAAAGTGGTTCTTTTTCTCAGAATAAAGCATATGCATTATCTCCTGTATGATATTTTTCCTGTCCACCCTCCATGCTGGACCTAGCAGTGTTAATCACCCTCTTCTCTAAGTTATCCGTGTATTTTGTCCTTAGATCTGTTATAGCCCTCATACTGTATTACAATTAATCGTATACAAGTCTGGCTACCCTATAAGGCTTTGAGTTTTGTATCGGTTAGATCCGTTTGTCCTGCGATAAACCACCCCAAAACTTAGTGGCTTAGAATAACAGCCATTAATTTAGCTCGTGATTCTGTGGCATCAGCAGTTTGGGCTGGGCTCAGCAGGGCTCAGCTGATTTCTGCTGGGACTCACTCATGGATGGCTGCTGGGCCAGCTGGGCGCTGGCTGAGGGATGACTGGGGCACCTCAGTTATTCTCTTGCCATCTCCTATCCTTCAACAGGTGAGCTCACACTTGTTCGAGTGATGTCAACAGGGTTCTCAAGAGCATCATGAGGGCACATCCTCTAATGTGCAAGAACTTTTCAAATTTCTGCTTCTGATATGTCTACATCTGTCCCATTGTCCAGAGGAAGTCATATGGCCAAGCCCAGGGTCATTGTGAGAGGGCACTGCCGAAGGGTATGGGTACAAGGATGTGTGAACAAATGAGGCATTGCTGTAATCGATCTATTAATACTACATGTTCCTTGATGTCAGGGTTAAATCTTACCCATCTTTCCATCTCTAGCTTTTATCAATGGTGTTTGGCACAAG
The DNA here is from genome assembly GCF_000956105.1 of Propithecus coquereli. Taxonomy (NCBI): domain Eukaryota; kingdom Metazoa; phylum Chordata; class Mammalia; order Primates; family Indriidae; genus Propithecus; species Propithecus coquereli. The sequence goes on from NW_012151507.1 coordinate 4,935,174, forward strand.
GAGTAAGTGCTTGGGAAATGTTGGATTGATCTGTGCAATTACCTGATCCCTTTAGCGTCCTCCCAGACTTGGGTCATCTCCAGGGCACAGGGAGGGCATTGAGGCAATGCTCTTGTGTGCTGACTTCTAAGAGACTCTGTTGCTGTTTGTTGATGAAGAAAGTCTATGGAGAGAAGGAAGGTATGACACTTGGTAAAAAAGAATCTGGAGCTCGTTTTATAGAATCCTAATAACCTTTTTTTGGTCTCCTATGCAAAACATACATACTTCTACTGTTACGTTGTGCCTTCATTTTTATTTCAAAGGATGCCTCTACTGTTTATTTTAATCCGCTTTTATTCTGTGACTAAATAGAGAGTGCACAGCCATGTTCTGGCCTGGATGCCCTATCTTCAGAGTCAAGGCCTCTGAAGAATTCTTTGAAATTTCAAATAACTAGGAATAGTTTCACCCTTAAACCTAGGCAATGGAGGCCTTTGTCCTGGGCCTCAAATTTTAGAGGGCCTTACTCTGTCTTTCCCCTGGCTTCACCCTTCCTCATATGCCTACGTATTGGGGGGTCAGGGATGAGACAGGGGGCCGGAGATGTGCCTACCTAGAGCTTGAACTCTCCTTCCTTCTAAACCATGTTCCAGGTAAGTGGGACCCCAAAATTCTCTGCTTACATGGCCTCAAGCTGCTTTCAGGGCCCGTGTGAGCCTCTTTTCTTTTCTCCCAATGGTGGACTCCACCAGTGTGTACCCTTCTTGGCTCAAGTGGTGGCCAATGAGTAGCTGTTTGCAAAATGGGTGTTAGGGAGTGCCAAGATCTTGGACTTTGGGTTGGGATGCCTATAACCTTGCTCTGGAGACCCCTGAGGGTGTGAGATGGAACTGGGATGGAAGTGGGATGAGATGTCGACAGGCCGTAGACTAGGGGCCACTTTGCCCTGACTGCAAAGGTTGAAGGTACCCTGCTCAGGGATCTCACAAGGCTGTTGACAGTAGTGAAATCTTCAGGGAAGCAATAGCCAGACTTGTGTCAAATTGCATTCTGGGAGTTTTGCTAAAATAAGACTGGCTTGTGGACTATAATGAGCTAAGAACTACTAACTAGGTATTTAATTTACATTTTAGGGCAGCAAATGCATTTGGTGCCTTTTTTGTGTGATTATAAACTGAAATGTTGGTTCTTATTAATATATGGCAAAAGGGTGCGATTGTAATCTCTCTTTTGAAGGACACCTGTCAAGTTCTTAAGCTACTTTTCCTCCAGGAGTAGTATCTTTTATTTGTGGTCTCAGTGATCTACCTATAGAGCTTCAAAGTAAATCCAGTTAGTGCCAAGTGCATGTGACTTTAGTGCTTGTCTATAACTCAGATGGCAATTTACTGTGTGTGTAATAGAGGGGATGACAATAAAGGTTCATAATGAGGCATTTAAAATAGTTTTAAGAGGAGTCAGAGATGCAAAGTTTGAGGGCGAAGCAGATATAAGAAACAATTGAGGGGTCCTGATGTTACTGTGCCTAAAACCAATTTTAATGATGCCTTTCTTTTCTCCACCTCCCCCCACTTTTTTTTTTTTAAAGAATTCCCATGGCCACTTGCTGCTTGTCTGAAAAATTACCTTTACCTTTATTTACATTATACTTTTAGGAATTTTAGAATTATATGGGAGTCTGTAACAGAGGAATTAGAATCAAAGCTTATTTTTTCTTGGCTATGGCTTGAATTTGAAATAAGAAAGGGCAAAAATACAAGTTTTAATCCTTATAACCTGAAGATTAGGCTAGGAAGTCATTAGTAGTGAACATGTGTCTAGTAATTTCATTTACAAGGCATTTGATTAATGACTACACTATAAACATTACTTCAGATGCACATAGCTCTCTTAAAGCCAATTTTTTTACAAGTTGGCACACAGAGTTGTCTTCATCTTTTCTGGTTTAATGTTTGAAAGAGTCATTACACATCTCCTTACTAGAAAGATATTTCCCTTCGGTTATAGTAAAATTGTATTTTAATGTGATATGATTGAATAATAACACATAACCATCAAACACAAGGGCAGGAGAAGGTGGAATTATCAGGCAATTGAATTACTGGAGATGTTATTGCTGTGAGGGAAAACCCAATTACCTGTGGGTTGTGGACAAGGAGCTTCCTATTTCCTGTTGGAGATCTGAAAGAATCTGAATTGATTAGATTCCGGCCAGTAGAAGTCTTCTGCTGCTATTAATAGAATCGCAGGATTATGGAAACAAGGATTTAGAAATTGTCTAATCCAATACCCTCATTTTAAAAGTAAGGATATTAAGGTGAAAGGTCTCATGTCCAAGGTCACATTGTAGTCAATGGTTGGGACCGGAAGCCAAGACCATAGCCCTGAACTAGTGACCATTACTTCTAAATGCAGATAATGTATGTTCTTTGTCCATAGAGTATACATTCTGAGGGCAGAGTCCTTTAAAAAAAAGTTTTCCATAGTTTTCATGGATACATAAAGTATAAAGCCAATTCTTAGCTTATTTACAAGGACTTTGGTCTGCGTTTATTATCGCCAATGTATCTTAGAGTAGCAAAATCGTTCCGTTCTTTATGGCTCTTTTCTGATGATTTGTGGGAACCTTAAAATAAGGTAAACCTTTATTTTTGTTTTGTTTTATTTACTTTGTTAAATAATTCTTTTACGTGGTTCAAAAAAATCTCTGCTGGGTTTTAATATTTCTTTGATACTTTATAGACACATTTGTGCCATGTGCATTTGTGTAAATGTGCATGCATACCTGTCAATATTAGAAAATATTTGAGATTTAATTAATTAATGTATTAGAACCAAATTGTTAAATTATTTTAAGGTATCATCTGATATGTGGTTTCTTTCCATTGTCTTTTTTCTCAGTGGGAACGGTTGGGACCTTCAGGATATATGTAAGACAAATCTCATAGGTGAAAATCTGATTTTTGAAAGTCAAAAAGAATTTTTGGTTCCATTATGCTCTCTGCAACCTGTTTTGTATTTTAATATTCATAGGATCAAGAAGTTCCTGGTTATCTCCTACTGAAGCATTCTTCTTTTTTTTCTTAGTATTCATTTTTTTCTTATTCTGCTACGTATTGTTAGAAATCAGCTTGTTATTGTAATTATGTATTAAGAATCTAGAAGAATTTAAGAAATAAAAATTTTGGTTTTTTTAATCATTAGAAAAATCATTTGCTGAGGGATGGGCATGCTTGTTGGGCGGTACGAAGGCAATTAATGTAACTAAAGCATTTGTACTCCTATAATACTCTCAAATAAAAAAAAAAAGAAAGGTCATTTGCTTGTGAAGTGTGAAAAAAATGTAATGTTGTATTAGAGTTTTGAAGCCAGGTCTTACGATTATATAGTGGAAAGACAGTAGAGCTGGGAATAAAACCAAGGTCAAATGAAATCATCCTCACTTAGAGAAGGGGGAAATAATGTCATTTCCCCAGAGAAGAAACTCTGCAGCTATTAGAAACATTCAAAAGTATTCTTAATATAGATTATAAAACTGGCATAGATATAAGAAATAATAATGCTGAGAACGTCTAGCATCATGATGTCAGCTGGAAGTCTAATTCTGCAGCGTAATGGAAAGGATGCTGAAATAGGCCTCGATTTCCATTTGCTTGACTTCCTGACCTTGAGGAAATAATTTAACTGTTTTCAGCCTTGGGATGATAATACGTGTCACTCCAAACTTCTAAGGTTATTATGAGGATCAAATGTGATAATACAACAGTGCTATTCTGATGTGAGTTAGCATGAAGCCAGAGCATCTGATGCATTCTTGTCTTGTCTTGCCAACAGTGGTGTCATCTCTTTGAAAGTGGACAAAGTAGTGGAAAGAATGCAATTCTGTATCTTGTAATGACTAGCAAAGACACCTTGGTGATAGGGTCTTAAGGAATTTTGGGAAAAGGTGACCATATTAGAGTTTATAATATCAAGGCAAGGTGGTACTGGGTATCATTTTTTAAAGGTAGATTTTAAGAAGCTTAGAGAAAACGTAGATATTTTAGATGCGACTGTGACTCGTGAGGATAGTAGGTAATAAAAAAAGAAATTCTGATTATTATGAATGATTTAAATAGGAGAAATGGGTGTATGGATAAGGTGATTTATCTTAAAAAAACAGTATGTTTATATAGACAGTTCTCTGAGCGTAAAATATATAGAAAAATACAAAATGTCAAGGGAGGGACATGTAACTAAAAAAAAAAAAAATACAAGAGTAGCATTTATTTAAAATGGAGTTGGTGACTTTCCAGTAACAGAATTGGCCTTAATATATTATGCACTTAACAGAACATACTACGAAGGTAGAAGAATGGCTGCTAGCTACTCTCTCACTCCCTGACAGAAAGAGACTTCATATGAAGGGTTAGGCAGGCTAGTGTCAGGGAGGCTAAAACTGAGAATTAGCTGAAGTTTATGAAAAGGTTAAGGCAAAAAACCAAACAAAAACAGGTTAAAGACAGGAGAAAAAGCGTTTTTTTTTCAAATTGAAGTTCCTTATAGAAGATAGAGGAGATAAGGCCATTGATTAGGGAAGATGGAAAAGTGTCCTTAAAACTATTCTTTACTGGAAATACATTAGTAGAGACTGACTGAACATCCATCAAGGATAATTGTAAAAGGTAAAAGATTGGGCTTTAAGTGGTTTTATTTCTAGCATTAATATTTTGACATATTTAGTGTCGCCGCCATGCTTGCATGGGCGTCTAGATGTGTTGCAGCTGTCCTGATCTGAGTTCAAGGCTCATTTTTTGTTACTTTAATTAGGACTTACCAGCCATATTTTGGAGATTTGTAGCGATATTGAGTGCTGAGAACTGGGATATAAGGAAAAATTGATGAGAAAAACTACAAGTGTAGCAGCCTTTATTCTCCAAACTATCCTTACTTATTTATAGTAGGATGAATGAATCAAACGATGATCTTGGGTATAGTTCTTCGGATATCTGTTCTCAGTGTGGGATCTACCAATTAGAGTGCTAATTGGGTGCTAAAAATAATTCATAGTAAATCTGTTTTCTGGTTTTATTTTAAGATTTAGCTTTTTAAAGCTTTCTCCATTCTTGTACGGAGTACTCATTCTGTGAATTTATATAGAAGTCGCATTTCTGGCCAAGTAGAAAAATGACTACCAGTTGGTTCATTTTCCTAGAAAACTACCAGATGCTTTCCTAGAGATAAAACATAATCAAGTTTATTTAAAATTGAGTTGGTGACTTTCCTGTGTAAAATTGACTTTAAAATATGCATTTAAACAGAACATATTAATATTTCAAAGTTAGAACAATGGCTACTAGCTTCTCTTGCCTCTCTGAATGAAAAACAATTCATATGAAGTTTTAGATGTCAGTTGAATTAATTTACAAGCAACTTCCACTGGGGAAAGATATCATTACATTGGTTTGTTTGTTTGTTTTTTTGACACTGCTCCTGCAAAATGCTTTTGGGAATTATAAAGGTAGCATAGTTCATGTTAGAATAGTAATGATAATTACTTTCAATTCTGTATGTGGGAGTGGTGTAGAGAGCATGTATAAATCTTTTTAGGAGGATATCTTTTTTTTTTTTTTTCGAAACAGAGTCTCACTTTGTTGCCCGGGCTAGAGTGAGTGCCGTGGCATCAGCATAGCTCACAGCAACCTCAAACTCCTGGGCTCAGGCGATCCTACTGCCTCAGCCTCCCGAGTAGCTGGGACTACAGGCACGCGCCACCATGCCCGGCTAATTTTTTCTATATATATATATTTTTAGTTGTCTAGATCATTTCTTTCTATTTTTTAGTAGAGACGGGGTCTCGCTCTTGCTCAGCCTGGTCTCGAACTCCTGACCTTGAGCAATCCACCCGCCTCGGCCTCCCAGAGTGCTAGGATTACAGGTGTGAGCCACCGCGCCAGGCCAGGATATCTTTTTTTGTCTTATTAGAGACCAATCATGGCAGCAAAAAATGAAAACAGTCATGCATCCTGAATTGAAGATAAAATAACACTGGACATAGTTTCTAAAAGTCACTCCACATGATTTTTGAGACGTCTGGTCTTAAAAATACCCATCTTAAAATCTCTTAAAAGTTTCTGAAAATCTTCCTTTATAATTGACTTTATGTGGTTTTGCAATCAAATTGTGCTATGATGGCCCACAACCTACCCAAGAAAGGAGGAGCATCAAAGCGAAAAGGCCACAATGATCAACACATCAGAGCTAAGAGTCTCCCATATAAGAAAGCTGGAGGAGGTGGTTGATGCCAATTATGACATTAGAGATGGGGCTGGAGGTACAAATTTGGCAGCCATTGTATGCATTAAACATCTCAGCTCTTCTCAAATTATTTTTTTGAATAAACATTATCTTCAAGAACAGTTTTAGATTTACAGAAAAATTGCAAAGATAGTACAGAGAGTCCCCATATACTCCACACCTGATTTCACCTATCGTTAATAGCTTACATTAGTAGGATGCATTGTTGCAATTATTGAACCATTGTTGATACAATTTTATTAATTAAAATCCACATTTTATTCAGATTTCCTTAGTTTTTGGCCTACTGGCTTTTTTCTATTACAGGATCATATCCAGAATACCAGATTACATTTCATTGTCATGTCTCTTTAGGTTCTTCTTAGGTGTGACAGTTTCTCAGACTGTCCCTATTTTTGATGATCTTGACAGTTTTGAGGAGCAGTAGTCAGGTATTTTGTAGAACGTTTCTTAATTGCGATTTATCTGATGTTTTTCTCATGAGGTTATGTGTTTTTGGGAGAAGGACCACAGAGGGAAATTACCATTTTATCACATCTATCAAAGGTACATACTGTCAGGCAAGGTGTGGTGGCTCATGCCTGTAATCCTAGCACTCTGGGAGGCTGAGGCAGGCAGATGTTTGAGCTCAGGAGTTCGAGACCAGCCTGAGCAAGAGTGAGGCCCCCGTCTCTACTAAAAAAATAGAAAGAAATTAGCTGGACAACTTAAAATATATAGAAAAAGTTAGCCAGGCATGGTGGCGCATGCCTGTAGTCCCAGCTACTGGGGAGGCTGAGGCAGGAGGATCGCTTGAGCCCAGGAGTTTGAGGTTGCTGTGAGCTAGGCTGACGCCACGGCACTCTAGCCCGGACAACACAGTGAGACTCTGTCTCAAAAAAAAAAAAAAAAAAGGTACATACTGTCAACGACTTATCATTGTTGATGTTGCCCGTCATCACGTGACTGACAAAACGTTTGTCAAGCGTCTCCCTTTCTATGCCGTATTCTTTGGAAGGAAGGCACTGCGCCCAACCGCACTTAAGGAAGGGGGGTTATGTTCCACCCGAGAGTGCATTACCTACATAAATGATTTGGAATTCATCTGCCTGGGTGGTTTGTCTATTCTTCTCTATTTACTCGTATCAGCATAAATTCACGAACATTTATTTTATGCTTGGAGTTACAATTTGTCCACTCCGGAGGGAGGAGACTTGGAAAGCAGAGCTTCATTTCCACAGGGCGGCAGCTGCAGGCAGCCATCTTGCCCCAGCCACGGCGCGCAGCCGAGAGCGAGCACTTGGAGGGAGCGGAAAAGAGAACAGCAATCTATGGCGAGTGGGGAGGCCGAATATACATATTTAATGAGCTATAGGAGTCACGAATATTTATGAAAGGATAAACCTGCGCATACGCAATCGAGCTTCTTGCTGCTTCGTGGGTGCCACGTATAAAAAATGGCGGCCTCAGTAGGCCCCGAGGGGGCGTTTTCCTCAGACAACTAACGGCGAGGCGGACACAAAAACCCTCGCTGCGCGTCCTCCAGGAGACTGGAGGGATCACTGCGTGGCTGGTGGTCTCTTCTCAGAAAGGAACTCTGGTCAGCCGTGTCTAAACCTCAAAAAAGGAGGAGCAGCGTTGTATTATCCAGCATAGAGCTGGAGCCCATTGTGCTAAGTGAAGTATCACAAGAATGGAAAAAGGAGCACCACGTGTCCTCACCGTCAAACTGGTTTTAACCGACCAACACTGAAGTGCACATACAGTAGTGACATTCATCACCTGTCGGGCAGGTGGGCGGGAGGGGATGGGCATAGTCACACCTAATAGGCGCAGTGCCACAGTCTGGGGGATGGACACGCCTGAAGCTCTGACTCTGGTGGGGCAAAGGCAATATATGTCACCTAATCGTTTGTACCCCCATAATATGCTGAAATAAAAAAAAAAAAAAAAGAAGAAAGAAGTCGGCAGTAGATTAAGTGTTTCCAAAGGGCTGGCTTCTCTTTAGCTCCTAGGGAAGAAAGCCTAATAGTGATTAAACAAGAGGGGATAAAACGAGATGTGTCCGACTTCCCATCCAGTTTTTAAAGTTTCTCTGGGGTCCCCTTGGCCAAGAAGGGGTTTGTTCAGTCAGTTGGGGGGCTTAGAATTTTATTTTTATTTCTCAAATTCAATGCTACTTTACTTATTTTGTTGCTCACAAACTATTCCCTCAGGAGCTCTTTCAGTTGGCTCCTGTGTTTTCTTTGATAAACTCGCATCATTTTGTGTGTGTGTATGTGTTTTGAGCACTTCCTAACTTTCTGTCACTACCAGATGCTCTAGGATCCTCTTTCATGTTTCCTTTCCTAGTTCTAGAATCAGCTATTTTTCCAAGGAGTTCTGGTTCCTGTTTTTGGAAATAATATTGGAAACCAAGATCTGGGCACTAGGCGTACTCATTGCCACTGGGATGTAATTGCTTCTAGGCTCTCTCAGCTGACAGAGCAAGGAGATATATGTGTGTATACTAACCCATGTGTATTATTTCTGTATGCAATCTTCTCTATCTATGTTAAGCCAAACACGAGTTTATGCTGATATGTCCAACTCTAATCCATTACCATGTGGATAATTCTAGCCTCCTCCTCTTGCTTACCTGTAACTTCCAATGTTAACAGTGAGAAACTTGGCCCTCATCCATCCACTTGATTTTTCACTCCGGTATACGTGTGTAAGTGTCAGAATTGTTAACTGGTATCCCCAGGGGAAACAACTTCACCAAGTGGAGTACAGTGGCTAAGTGCAGTTCCTCGTGCCCTTATTCTTTTTTTTTTTTTTTTTTTTTTTTGAGACAGAGTCTCACTCTGTTGCCTGGGATAGAGTGAGTGCCGTGGCGTCATCCTAGCTCACAGCAACCTCAAACTCCTGGGCTCAAGCTATCCTTCTGCCTCGGCCTCCCAAGTAGCTGGGACTACAGGCATGTGCCACCATGCCCGGCTAATTTTTTCTGTATATTTTTAGTTGTCCGATTAATTTCTTTCTATTTTTAGTAGAGACGGGGTCTCGTTCTTGCTCAGGCTGGTTTCGAACTCCTGAGCTCAAACAATCCGCCCGCCTCGGCCTCCCAGAGAGCTAGGATTACAGGCGTGAGCCACCGCGCCCGGCCCTCGTGCCCTTATTCTTGTAGGCTCCACTCATTTCCAAAGTTACTTAGGTCAGCACTTCACTCCCTTGCCTTGTCCCTTCGCTGAGATTGTTTCATATATTTGTGATACAGTTAGATTGTTTTGTTTTGTCACATTCCGCATTCTATTCTGGGATCCTCTGATGCCCTTAATTACTTTTGTTTAAATTGTATACATTAAGGTTCACTCTTTGTGCTGTAAAGTTTGGTCAGGTTTTAGTCTGAACTGTCCGTTCTTAATGCACTCAAGGCTGAAGTATGACAAGACGCACCAAAGTAAGGCAAGCATGAGGTGAAGTTTATTGAGGGGGAGCAACATAGGATTATAGAGCAAGAGCAAGACATAGGCTTACAAAGCATGATACATACACCCCAGATGATGACCGGACCCCTGGTTGCAGCAGAAAAAGAACTTGGTTATGGTCTGCATCTTGTTTTATGGTGTCCAGATAGGGACCTCCCCATGGTTCAGACGTCACCATGGAACCACTTCGATTGGAGAGTTGAGAGCTGCATGACCTGAGTCTTCCTGTGCATGTGAGTTCTGGGTCACTTTCCAGACTTTACGGTACCTATGCTGCTTGGCCCGTGTCTAGAGAGTCCTCTTCGTTCTTTTGCAGCTGGCGCGCCAAGTTCTGATTGGCAGATTCATAGGATATTCCCTCCTCCGCCAGCTATGGAGAGAATTAGGGTGGAGCAATTATATCAAGGCAAAGCATCCACTTTCCTCCCTAGGAGACCCAGAATCCCTCACTATCTACCTAACAGTTTTATGGATTTTTAACAATACGTGGTGTCATGTATTTGCTATTACAGTAACATATAACCCAAACTTTTAAAAATTATTTAATATTTGACAATTTTTGACCAAAAAAATCCACCAATTTTGGGTGATTCAATCTAATGTAATTGAAATATAAGCCAATGTATTAGTTGCATGCAGGTATTGAAATAGCTAAAACTTTTGATTAAGTATTAAATTATCATAAAGATATCTCATAATCTTAACTGTATGGTTATATTTTACATGCTTGTACTATGACAAAACCCCTGCAATTTTTCTGATAAAACAGTCACATTCCTCAATCCTCTCTTATTTATTGATTGGTTGATTTAATCTTATTTTTTTTAGAGACAGGGTCTTACTCTGTCACCCAGGCTGGAATGCAGTGGCACCATCATAGTTCACTGTAATCTTGAATTCCTGGCCTCAAGAAATCTTCCCGCCTTGGCTTCTCAAAGTGCTAGGATTACAGGCATGAGCCACCATGCCCAGCTCAAATTATTTATATTTTCAAAGAAGAGTACATATTAATTCAAATATATCCTACCCAGTATTAGAATTTTAGGCAGTGTTAACAATGAGTTAAAAACTTGTAGGCAGTGTGGGAAAATTTTGCTTTTTAGGGCAAAATTTGCTCCCTTGATTGTATCTTAATGTATTGCTTCTCTTGTTTAATTTTTGAAACTTCTTAAAGTCTTAGATCTTTTAGACTATCTTAAAGTGATTCCCCAACCTCATCTTCTACATAGAAAAAGGTTACATTTCTTCATTTAACAAATACTTTTTGAGCATCTTCTGCATGAGTAACATTGTGTCAGGGGCAGAATTCCAAATTGTAGCTCAGCTACCTTCTGGATGGCAAAAATGCTCTTGGAACCAGTGGCTCCCAGACTGCTGAATTTCATGGATTAGTTTTTAAAAAATAGCAATGAATATAGAGTTGCACCTTTTTATTTTGCCAAATCAAGACATTAAAAATGAACAACCAAGCAAAGTTTTCATCAGGTAGGATTTGTTTTGCTTCTTCTAAATGTCTAATTTAAAATTTATACTATGTACTTTTCTCTAATTAGAATATTTTGCGTATTTTTTCCCTGATCCATTTTTATTTGAAGTGGATTATTCTTAAACACTTTAGCTATTATCCTACTCCGTAAATGTCAAGGATAGACCTTTAATGAGTAGAACAGATGTCAGGATTTGACAGTAGTGAATAATCATGTCTATCTCTTGTCAATCTTTTGATTTTAAGTTAGGGAAATGCTGTGGAGAATTGCTTCTTTGGTTGAAAACCTAGATTAATACATGCTATGCCATAGTGAATGCTTAATGAATACCTGCTAAATAAATAAAAAAAGTACCTTCCCAATTATCTTCTTCATTAATGTGGAGATATAGAATCTAGTACATTGATTACACTGAGCTTTCTGAAATAATTCTGTCACAAGTTCTACTCCTTTTTGTTTCTTTCCCTGGTTTGTCTCTCTGCCTCATTTTTTGATACTGTCTGTGTTAATATTGGCTTGTGAAGTCAATTAGACCAATTAGAAAAATACAGTTAAGCATTTAAATTACTTTTGACCGAATAGCTTTTGTTGATATGTGCTATCAAAA
>NW_012151507.1:4947685-4951077 GCF_000956105.1 Propithecus coquereli
GTAAGAAAATAAAAATCACCTATAATCTAGTTACCTGGAAATTAATGACTTTTAACATTTTAACATAGATTTATCTTATGTGACACTGTTATGTTATATGATTTAAAAGTGTGTGTGTGTGTGTGTGTGTGTATATGAAGAGAGAGAGAGATCATACTGTACATTTGGATTTGTTAACCTGCTTTCTCACTAAATAGTAGATAGTGATTTTTTTTTCATGTTAACTATTCTGTTAACTCATTCTTAATGATTACTTAGTAATCTTTGGGTGATAAGTCCCCTCTTTTTAGATGTTTATATTATTTCCAGTAGCAATTTCATTTTCACTGTTGTGAATTCAGTGGGAGGTCAGGTGTTTGACTTTTTAGGAGAAAGGGATAATGAGTGGTATTTGAAGCTAACGTGAGTTTGTAGAGCAGCGGTGCCCTCCGAGTGTTGAGACCCACGGATCTGGGATGCCCATCCTAACTCGTCCGGGCGCTCCTCTAGCTGGGCTGCAGGCGGGCTGAGGCCTGTTAGTTGTTAGCCCAGCTGAGAGAGCAGTGGCCTCAGTAGCGTCAGCAGGAACAGAGCTGGCTTCATCTCTGCCCTTTGTCTCGATTTGGTGCTGGTGTGTTTTCCCCGCTGCTGCCATGTGATGGCTCATAAGCAGTGCTACACGCAGATCTGTAACTCCTTTTGAAAGCTCTATTGTGAGATGCTGCTGCGTTTGGTGGAGGGGAGGTTTTGCTAGCGTGTTGCTTTTTATTTTATTTTTTTTTCACATATGAATGTGCCTTCCTCTAAAGGATACTAGATGAGAAAAGCACTAGATTTGAGGCAACTAAAGATGAATTAAATTATCCTTTCCTCCAAACCTCCCATAATAGAACAGTATTAGAATAGAAAAGTAAGTACTCAAATTTCCTTGTCTACTGTGAATTATAGTTAATCGCCATGGGAGAGGTGGGAAATAAGAGTGGCGATGGAATCGGGGACGGCTTTCTAAATGAAATAATACTTGAATGAGGTGATAAAGAATGGTAACAGATGGCAGGAAGCACAGAAATGTGGACAATGGAAGTGACTCAGAGTTTGTTTGTTTATTCATCCATAAAACATTCACTGCGGGCCTGTAATGTACCAGGAATTATACCAGACTTTGGGTACCTAAGAATGAATTCGACATGGTTCCTGCTTTCTGGGAATGGACAGTCCGGTTAGGAAGATGGAAAATAGACAAAACATATATAGTGGGCTCTATAGTAAAGATTTTTACAAATAATATGGAAGCCCAGAGTAGGAGTATCATAGTTCAGCCTAGGCAGGATAAGAAAAGTGCTTTTGGAGGGGCCGACACCCGATCTGAGTCTTGAAGGACAAGTGGACGAGGGGAAAGGGACTTCAGGTGGAGGAAACTGCATGCGCAAAGCAAGGACACAAGAAAGAAGATGGAATACGTACGCAGGCATCACAAAGAGAACGGTGCCCAGCAAAAGGGGAGAATACACAGTGGGGGAGGATCGTCAATAAATAATTTAGGAGGGCTTGAGTTTTTAGACAATAAGAGATAGGAAGAAAATCAAGGACGACTCCCAGACTTTTCCTTGGTTGATTAAGTGGTTGGTGGTGCCATTCGCAGTTATAGGAAATAAACAAGGAGGAGCAGATTCAAAGAGGACAATGGTGTATTCAGTTTAGGGTATGAGTTTAGGGTGCTTGTGGTATATTGATATAACAAATAGAAGTCCGGAGCTCATAAGGGAGATTGGAGTTGCAGGGTCACGAATGGGGACCATTAGCAGGGGGTGGATGAAATCACTGATCGGGGGAACATGGAAACATGTAGAGTGAGAAGATGGCAAAGAAAACCTCAAGAGGGAATGGACAACTGAGGACACTGAGAAAGAGGAAAGAGGTTGGAAGAAAAAGCATGAGGAGAGGAGAGGAGAGAGAGGTCAGCGCTACCAAGTTTAGCTGGAAGGAGAAATAAGATAAATTCTGGGTGTCCCATCACTTTTAGAAATGAGGAAGTCATTAGTGATCTTGGTGAGGGCGGCTTCCAGGGTGAAGTGGGGGACTGACCTGAATTTCAGCAGTCAAGGTGTGCATTAGAGGACAGGGAGGCATGGTTTAAGAATCCTCCTTTAAGCAGCTTGGCTGTGGAGGTGACAGCAGGTGGGGGAGTGTGTGAAACAGGATGGAGAGAGAGAGGGTGGCATTCGTCTGCTTTTTTTGCCCCCCTCAAGGTTGGAAAGCTGAAACATTTTTATACTGAAGTTGATGCTATACACCCTGTTGTCAGTGCTTTGAAATGTATAGAGTTCAGTGCCGAGGAAAGACAACATTATTGTAGTCATGCCTCACCTGGTCAGGATTGAGAAATCCAAAACTTTATTGTTCCCTATAATTTCGACAGTAAAATTATCATGCATTGGGCCATAGAAAGCATTTTCACATTCTTGATTTTTCCACATAACTCTGAAAGAAGACAGTGCTGAGAGACAAGAGGTGAATGAAATAGGCCCTGAGCAGCTGCAGTGATGTAGCAAATTTCCTCTAGACTACCCATGGGTGAACAAGTCAGGTCCTTGTCCAGAGCCACTCACTTCCACATAAATCTCCCTGACTGTATTGTCTGACATCTACATCCCTTACAGAGGAGGAGTTGCTGACCAGGAGCAAGGAGGAGAGGTGTGGGTAAGGACAGGCACACTGATGCCTGGGAGAAGTGGTACCCAATATAGTGATGGCAAAGGAGGAGACAGACACACTGGAAAATGCTTGCCGAGGGCATAATAATAATACTAAAAACTCACAATTTATGCAGGCTTACCAGGCCCCTCTTTGATATCCACTGAAGGCATCACTGTATTTTAACATGCTACAATAATTGGTGTTTCAAATGAACACTCCATCAAGAAATGTTAAATGCTTGGTATACTGTGTTTTAAGAATGCAAACAAGAAAATGCTAATGGCATTTATAATTTTACATTAAAATAAAGTTTTGGCCATTAAAGTGCTAGCTGGGGCCTTTCCTAAAGGGTCTCATTCTGTCATCATTTTTTTGTTGGGTGTCCGAGAATTAGTACTTCTTATATATATTGCTAAAGGGTAGAGCTGTGTAGAAGGTATAGAAAACTTGGTTTTAGATGAAACGAATGCCAAGGAAGCTTTATATATCAGTTCAAGTTGACATTTCTGTAGCACATTTTTAAAAATAATAATTTTAGGTCTGTATTGCTCTATGGGATCAAAAAAAGGTAAATAAATAGTCAGGATTTTTCAAAAACAAAGAACCCTATCTCAGACTATATTCTGACCCTGGAAAACACATTAACTTTATTAGATTTGGAGTAGCAAATGTTCATCCTTTTTATTCTAAACTATAGTGTTCTTTTTTTATATATC
>NW_012151507.1:4955067-4956457 GCF_000956105.1 Propithecus coquereli
TTTGACACAATACTGAATCCATTATTTTTGTTTTTTAATGAAAATACATTAATCTTTTATATTTTACAGATACCCAATTTATTTTGGAAACTGTATGTAATTTTCACTAAAAGTTCTTAACTCCTGGCTTACACCTGTAATCCTTGTACTTTGGGAGGCTGAAGTGGGAGGATCACTCGAGTCCAGCAGTTTGAGACCAGCCTGGGCAACATAGCAAGACCCTATCTCTACAAAAAATAAAAATATTTTCTGGGTGTGGTGGCACACGCCTGTAGTCCGAGCTACTCCATAGGGTGAGGTGGGAGGATCACTTGAGCCCAGGAGTTTGAGGTTGCAATGAGTTATGATCACATCACTGCACTCTAGCCCAGGCGACACGGTGAGACCATGTCTCAGAAAAAAAAAAAAAATTCTTGGCTTCCAGGAAATTTTCACTAGGGATGATTTCCTGGGCTTTTTGTATTTTAAATATGTCTCTAACACATAATCATAATTTAAAAAAGAAAAAGAGGTCACATTTATTGGAGTCCTGCTATGTGCTTTATGTAAGTTATTTAGTCCTTTCAACAACTTTTCAGAGTAAGTGGTGCTATTTTTATTTTACGGACCTGGATCATGAAATTTAGAGAAATGATGTGAAATATGCCAAGGTAATAGAGACTCCATGTGAGGTGGAGCTGAGATTTGAACCCAAGTCATTCTGGAAACAAATTTGTCTTTGTCCCAGCAAATTGCATTGCACTGATTCTAGATGGGCTGTATTTTTACATATACCCAGAACATGACCACCTCTCAGCACCTCCATGGTTACCACCCTGGTCCAAGCTTCCCTGCTTTGTATATCTAAAACTCTCTACTTCTATGTTCAATGATAACTGTTTTTTCTTGTTGAAATACAGAATTGGACTATATCTAAAATACCACAAACATATATTCACAGTGTTTTCCAATTACTGACTGTATCTCATTCTAAGAAATACATTTTACATTTGGACCTGGTGTATGTGTATAAAATGGAAACAAAAGTTTTATACAGTAAGCATTTCTGTGTGATATACTCATATGTTTTCTGTTGAATTCTGTTACTTTCCATTATAAAAATATGTTGGTTATGATCTACAAAATTGATTTCGCAATTCACTTACTGGTTACAACCTATAGTTTAAAAAATATTGGATTGTTGTTCCTCAAATTCCATTCACTCAGGAGATAAGATATGAATCTTTTATGTTAACTTCTTAAAAATATTTACCATGGAGAGTAATGTCTGAAAACTCACTTATACTTTTGAGTTATTGGTACCTATTAGTCAATTTCGCATATTCATGTTCAGACCAACACAGGTAACATAGATTAGGTTGCATAAATATGTAATTTAATAATTTAAACT
>NW_012151507.1:4957832-4958755 GCF_000956105.1 Propithecus coquereli
AAAAAAAAAAAAAAAAAAAAAAAGAAAGAGGTGGAAACAGAGTCTGTGTATCTTGACTTCTAGCGTCAGAGACTGATAGAATTAGCAGAGGCATTAGAAGACACCCCTTTAGTCCTTACATCTTAAAGACATAGAAAGAGTCTCTTATAGACTGAATGATGTGGTGAGGTCACAGCTGGAACCTAAGCTGGTTTCTTAACCAGCGCTCTCTCCATGCCCCCTCCTCTCTGTCTATTGCGACATCGCCTGCCCAGATTCCATGTTGTCATATACTTTTATATGCAGTTTGCGCCGTTAAAGACCTCTTTGCAAAATGCACACACTGAACTATAGACTTTTGGCATTATTGGTTTTGTTACTTGAAATTATAATTGGAACAATTAGAGACGCATCAGTGGAAAGGCAATGAAAGAGGACCATTAAGTGCTAATAAATGCCTCTCCTCATGGGAGTGGAGATCTTTTCTTCTGTAAGTATTTGAGCTCTTTTCACTGGTGCTTTTAAGTGGCTAGAAATAACACTTGCCACACGCTTGTGGAATACTCTGGATGCCAGGGGGTTCATTTCATTCTGTATTTGAATTGAGCACACTGTAGTTGGAATCTGTGTTGATTCTTTTGTTTGTTTAAGCATTCATTCTGTGTTTTGCATTAACCTTTTCTCGTGGCAGGCAGTGGAACAATAGTGAGAGCGCTTAGAGAATAAGGTCTTTAGGTAGCTGATGACTTTCAAAATAGCAGATGAAAAGGTTAAAGTTATAGGTGTTTATTTTGGTACATTTTCCTTTTCATACAAAAAAATCTAGATACCGCTCATCTGTGTTTTGGCTTTCCATTGTTTCAGTTACCCACTGTCGACCTTGGTCCGAAAGTATTAAATGGAAAATTCCAGAAATGTACGATTCCTAAGTTGTTTTTTTTTTT
>NW_012151507.1:4958805-4965270 GCF_000956105.1 Propithecus coquereli
TTAACCAGGTAAAAGAAATGAGTATTTTAATTGTTCTTTGAGAATTGTCAGTCAACAAAATCAGACTTCTGTAAAATGAAAGTAAAAATGTTCATGATTGAATTGTGGTTGCCCTGTTGACATTCAGGAAGGATAAGCCTTGAAACCTTCTAAGATTCAAGATTTCTGACGTGGGAGATGTTTTCGTCTTTTATAAGCAAGAGTCTACAATCGGGACAATGGCTTAAAATCAAAGTAGTGACCCAGAGTGCTGTTGACTTGATAGAAATGTGTTCAGGGGTGATAATCTTTGCCATAAAGGAGAGAGGATTTTTTTATTGATCAAAGGCTTAAATCTTTATTATTTTACTAACGGTTGGCTCAGCAAACGTTTGCCACTGTCTTTCACATTGAAATTTACTTGCGGGACATTTGATAAGCTTGAGGCAAAGTCATTATGTCAGAAGCAACATACTTTGATAATTGACTTATCTGCTCATGGTGACAGGTTGTCAGGTGTTTGTTAGGGACTGAAAATTCCAGTTCGCCACATAAAAGTACTGTTAACTTGTTAAAAACTGCTTGTATTCTTCTGTGCTCAGAGTGAAAAATTTCTACAACGGCTACGTTAAAAAAACCTTTGCAAAGGGTTGAACGAGGGGTGAAAATAGGATGAGAGTAGAAGGGAAAGTTCTAATTGAGAGAAATAAGATGAAAAATGTGTCTGATTCTTAAAAAGTGTTTTATATGTATAGTTTGATGTCATAGAATGGAGAGTAGTAACTACTGTAACTTTAAAAATCACTTTGTTGTAGGTCTCTCCTTTATACGTGGCTACCTTTTTAAAGGATACAAATAAACAACCAGATGAAGAGACACATAGGGCAAAGTCTGGAAGGGCCCCAAGTACAGGAGTCTCTGTCCCTGTGGGGTTGAGGTGCACCACCGTCCCAGCACGTGGATGAGTTCTTATTCATCTTCCCATCTGCCTTCGTGTGTTCAGCTCTCCGGAAGCTCATGAATTTTATTTTTCTATTTAAATTTATGCTCCAAGATGGATGTTAACAATAATACCACCTTACTTTTTTTCTTCCCCACTCTACACTACAATTTTTAGAGACCTTCCCCAAGGACTGTCTTATTTATTAATACATAATTCAAATACACTGGAGGAAGGCAAGCATACTTGGTATTTTACAAATGACAGAACAGGTAAAAGAGGTTCAGTAACAAGAGTTCAGTAACTTGGTTAAGGCCGTATAGCTGGTGTCAGGACCAAACTCTTTCTTTCTTGTAATTCATTGCCTTTCAATCACAGCCCATTGCTAGTGTGGAAATCGATAAAGATAATTTTGTTGGAAGTGTTCGTCAAACTTTGAACTTGAAAATTTAACTTATAGGCATGTCACTCTGGGAAAATGGGGCTTAAGTAACCTTAGATTGAAAAGAGGTAGCAGCTAGAAATTCTACATAGACCTTGAACACTTTAAAATTTTGCTTAAAAACTGTTTAAAATATTCTATTATGGGCAAAATAATCACAAGGCTAGAATTCATTCTCCACTAGACATGGGCACTGCATTCATTGTATCCAGCTGGTGCTTGGTAGAAGGATAATTGGAGAGAGTTTTTATTGACCAAATTTAGAATCTGTTGAAATGAAACAATTTGCTTTATGCTTGTAAATAATGTGTGAGCCCTTCTAATGCTATGATAAAAGGATATATATTTTATATCTGCATTATAAGCTTTGTTATAACTGTTGTACCTAGCTATATGTTAAGGGACAGTTTGGCTTGTGATATGTCAAAAGAATGGGTTTATAATATAATAATCAGCTAAAATATATCCGTAACATATATATAAGTGCCTACTTGGCAATTATACTAGGCGGCTGTGATATAGTTGGGGAAAGAAGACATAAAGTTACTTATATATGTAACAGGGCAAACTTATTAAGAATTTACTGTAGCAAGATAGGAAAATTTAACTATATTGTCTGTTCTGCAGCATTAAAAGAAGCATTCAGTCTATCCTTGGGGATGCGAGCTTGTCTACAGCATTCCTAAAGAATGAGTTCTCCTTAGTCCAAGGAATATGAACAGGATCTTGGATGGTCCTAGAATTTATGGCCCAGGCTTTTAGCACCATCCTGTATTTAAAGCCCTTGTGAGAACAACTAAATCCCATTACTGTTGTAAGATATTGGGAAAGAAATGCAGGTTGTCTTTAGAAGATTGGCCGATCTCTCCTGGGGAAGAAAGACATTTTCCAGGGAGAGAGAGTCAAGGATGGTGTGCTTTTTCGTGGGTGGTTGAAGCTCGTACTCTATTGAGGCAGTGCCTTGGAGGTCCTGAGGTGGGTATGGTTATGTGGGTGGTAGGGAGGACTGAGCACTGAGAAAATGACTTTGACATCCGTGGAGGGAGTCCTCATAACTAACTTGGCACAGAGGCTGGGAAGGGTGGCATGGAGGGTAAGTAGTGGATGCTACCAATGGAGCTAAGTCACCTTCAGCAGGGCACAGGCGACACTGAGCATCTCCAGGGAAGGTTGCCATGGGCCAATGCCTATAGCCCTTGCCTAATACCTTCTTCATTGCCTCACCTTTGGAGTCCTGATACTACCCGAGGGATAAGAGAAGAGCTCTTAAACTTATGTCTGATGTTGGACCTCTTACTGATTTGGCTGACCGTTAGCCTTCAAGTCTGAACTGATTTGAATTTAAAAATCAAAAAGATGTGACATTTCTTGCATCTATAGTCTAGTGGAGCAGTTCATAGCTTCATGTGCGTACATCCATACATATACACATACGTGTTACTGTGTATGTATTTCTCTTTAATACCTCCCTGGCCTTTACACATCCGTTCTGAAATGTCCTCATCCTCATCTGACAACCTGGAAAGTGCTTACTCATTACTCAAAATTCATGTCAAATATCACTCTTCCTTTTTGAATAAGCAGAGAGTAGGAAGTCTAAAAATAATTCTTGGCTTCTTAATTTGCGATAGAGAGATAACGCCTGTCTTGCTTAAATCACAGTTGGTTATGAGGATTGAATGAAATTACCTGTGTTAAAGAGACAGAAGGTATTTAAGGTTGGGAGAGCCACAGTGGCGAAAGCATGGAGTGAGGAATTTGGCATGCCTGGGGGAGGGCCCTGGCGAGACCTGTCTCGAGATAGTTGAGGATTTTTTTTTCCCCAGTGTATGGGGTAGGGAGGAAAATAGCCAAAAAATGTTTTCTTGGTATGAGACTACATTTAGGGGAGGATCTTGAAAATCAGAAAGAAATCTTTTAACATAACAAGTTAGTTATGAGGCTAAGTTCCGTAATAGGTGAGGAAGGTATTTTCAGTAGATTTTACTTGGGAGTGGTACACAAAATTAATTTTACTGGTGGGTGAAGAAACTGGACAGACAGGAAAATCAGTGTGGAGACTAGTAGATTGTGAGGGTGAAAACCATGCATAGGCTTAAAACTAGTCCTTATAGTCAGTCTCAGGACTAGAAACATAATAGGCTGTTTTGGAAGTAGAGAGTTTTTAACTGTAGCAGGTGGTCCACTACTGAAGTAGATAGAGTATGATTTCAGCATATGAAGAATCCATGTACTAGACTGACTTCTCTGAGGGAAGGGGCTGTTGCTGGATGGTTCGGTCTCTTCACATGCCTGTAACATTGTAGCTTTCAAAGATTTGCTAAAGAAATGAATGAAGTAGCTAGACGAGCATTAGTAAGATATTTTTTGCCATAGTTCAATTGCGCTCTGTTAAGAAAAAACAACTTCTAATTCCTTTCTTATGACAGGTTCCTTTTTAAATAACTTGGATCCATTTCAAAGGCCCAGAGACTCTCTTGCACCTGAGAACTGCTCTTCGTGTCCCACCATTAGCTGGTCTTCTTACAGATTGTCAAGCAACTTTTGCACAGAATCTTATCGATAATCTGCTTTATCTTGAAGAGTTTGACACAATCCTGAATCCATTATTTTTGTTTTTTAATGAAAATACATTAATCTTTTATATTTTACAGATACCCAATTTATTTTGGAAACTGTATGTAATTTTCACTAAAAGTTCTTAACTCCTGGCTTACACCTGTAATCCTTGTACTTTGGGAGGCTGAAGTGGGAGGATCACTCGAGTCTAGCAGTTTGAGACCAGCCTGGGCAACATAGCAAGACCCTATCTCTACAAAAAATAAAAATATTTTCTGGGTGTGGTGGCACACGCCTGTAGTCCGAGCTACTCCATAGGGTGAGGTGGGAGGATCACTTGAGCCCAGGAGTTTGAGGTTGCAATGAGTTATGATCACATCACTGCACTCTAGCCCAGGCGACACGGTGAGACCATGTCTCAGAAAAAAAAAAAAAATTCTTGGCTTCCAGGAAATTTTCACTAGGGATGATTTCCTGGGCTTTTTGTATTTTAAATATGTCTCTAACACATAATCATAATTTAAAAAAGAAAAAGAGGTCACATTTATTGGAGTCCTGCTATGTGCTTTATGTAAGTTATTTAGTCCTTTCAACAACTTTTCAGAGTAAGTGGTGCTATTTTTATTTTACGGACCTGGATCATGAAATTTAGAGAAATGATGTGAAATATGCCAAGGTAATAGAGACTCCATGTGAGGTGGAGCTGAGATTTGAACCCAAGTCATTCTGGAAACAAATTTGTCTTTGTCCCAGCAAACTGCATTGCACTGATTCTAGATGGGCTGTATTTTTACGTATACCCAGAACATGACCACCTCTCAGCACCTCCATGGTTACCACCCTGGTCCAAGCTTCCCTGCTTTGTATATCTAAAACTCTCTACTTCTATGTTCAATGATAACTGTTTTTTCTTGTTGAAATACAGAATTGGACTATATCTAAAATACCACAAACATATATTCACAGTGTTTTCCAATTACTGACTGTATCTCATTCTAAGAAATACATTTTACATTTGGACCTGGTGTATGTGTATAAAATGGAAACAAAAGTTTTATACAGTAAGCATTTCTGTGTGATATACTCATATGTTTTCTGTTGAATTCTGTTACTTTCCATTATAAAAATATGTTGGTTATGATCTACAAAATTGATTTCGCAATTCACTTACTGGTTACAACCTATAGTTTAAAAAATATTGGATTGTTGTTCCTCAAATTCCATTCACTCAGGAGATAAGATATGAATCTTTTATGTTAACTTCTTAAAAATATTTACCATGGAGAGTAATGTCTGAAAACTCACTTATACTTTTGAGTTATTGGTACCTATTAGTCAATTTCGCATATTCATGTTCAGACCAACACAGGTAACATAGATTAGGTTGCATAAATATGTAATTTAATAATTTAAACTACTTATATTTTATTAATATTATTTGCTAATGTTAGAACTCTTGTATCAAAAACTTCTCTTTCCATCCAGTGGATCAGGTTTCTTTCTATCTCCCCCCCCCATTTCGTTTATAAATTTCAGTATTTTTAGTTTTAATTGATTGGTGTTTATTTTCTTATCAATATTGTTATTAGATACCAAAATGAAGAAAAATGGTCAATAATGAAAAAATTTATACTTCATTGTTTTAAAGTATCACAATAATAATTAGCACATAACTATACATAGCTTATTTTTTTCTAAATCCATCTATTTTATTAGTTACATTATATGTGAATAACTAAACATTTCAGTTGAAGACAGATTGTCACACTGGGTACAAAAACAAGACTCAAGTATGTGCTATTTATAAGAGAAGCAATTTAAATGTAAGAACACAGTTCAATGGAAAGTAAAAGGGTGGAAGAAGTTATAACATGCTAATAATAGCTAAAAGAAAGTTTATTATCAATATATAATATCAGATTAACAGACTTTAAGTCAAGGAAAATCTCCAGAAGCACACAGAAATATTTTTTAATAATATAAGCATCAATTAAACAAATAAAAATCCTGAAATTTTATGCACCTAATGTTTCATCTATGTACATAGCTTATTAGTACATTTAAGTTTTTCGGTATCTTCATTTCTGATCACAAACATTGAATAGACACCTCTGTAATATTCTCTAACATAGTATATTCTCTAATTTTGAAATTTCCTAATATGACCTTTCTTAAAAGTAAGAAATCCGTATTTCAAACTCATCTTTTGCCAATGTCCTCTTACATGCAATGCTCCAACCATATTGAAGTCCTTGTCCTGTCCCTCCCTCCTTCTTTTTCTTCTTTCTGCCTTCCTGCCTCATTTGTTCTCTTCCTCCCTCCCTTTTTTCCTTCCCTCTGATGTTTTTGAGCACTTGCTATGTGCTATGTGTGGTAGTGAGGAGAAAATAAATGAGATGGTTCTTGCCTTTCTTGAACTTTAAACTGGATACTGACATCCCCAGTTATGGAAGTGAAAGCAGAGAGCCTTAAGATTGCTCAGAAAGTTAGAGGTGGAGGCCGGGCGCGGTGGCTCACGCCTGTAATCCTAGCACTCTGGGAGGCC
>NW_012151507.1:4968959-4972803 GCF_000956105.1 Propithecus coquereli
GCCACAGCACTCTAGCCTGGGCAACAGAGCTGGGCTCTGTCTCTGAAAACAAACAAACAAAAAAATATTTAATAATTCTTGAGGTTACTTATTAATATACCTTCCTTAGCAGAATTTATTGAGCAGTAAGCAAGAATTTATTGAACTCTGTTATTCTATTATGGCTATTATTAGTACATTTCGGGACTTGAAGCATTCAAAATGTTTTCCCTAAACTTTTTATTAAGGATATAGTTTCAGGACTAACTTTTAGGATGAGAAATAGCTCAATACTTATGATATCTATCTGTTTTTCACATGAGAAATATATATACATGTGCACATATGTATCACCTACTAGATATCAATTGAGTGCTTTTCCCTTCTTTACTGCCTTGATCTTTAAAATTTTCAAGTCAGTGATATAGGATCATGAAAGAAAATTGATTAAATAGACAAGAAAAAAGACTTTTTAGGTAACAAGAAAATAATAGGTCATATACATGATACTTCTATCTTTAATCGTAAATGTTTATGTATTTAGTTTAAAAATCAGCTCTTAAAATTTATCTTCTCAATAAACTGACAGTTTTAATTCCTAGAGAACTGACTTTATTTGTTCATCAAGTCATAACTGAGCACTCTCTCTGTGCCAGGTGCTGTGCCAAACCTTAGCCGTAGAGCAGTGGGCAAGACAGACCTGTGCTAAGAGAGCTTATCCAGGAGGGGACGTGACTGGGGCTCATGGTGCTTCGGGAATAAAGAGGAGAAGCATCTAACGTACTGACAGATGAGGACATGCTTCCCACAGGAGGCTGTGTCAGCATCTGTCTTTAAGGGTGAGCTGGGAGAGAAAGGGCATTGGAGAAAGGCTTCTGGGGTGGAGGAGTCAGCACAGAAGTGTGAAATTAGTGTGAAATCACTTGGGAACCAGATGTTCTAGGAATAAAATGTTTGCGTGGTGCAATAATGGATGAGGCTTCTAGAGAGTTAGGAGAAGCTGTATCCGAGGATCCACTTAAATCCTTCCTGGCTAATTGGAAAATCGGATTTCATTCTTTTGAAATAAACAGGATGTAGCTACGGTACTCTGTTCTGTTTCAGTGGAGAAACTAACCTATGCCTTTTTGGCTTTGAATTAAATACCTCATTTTTCTTCTAAAATCTTCAAAAAGTGAAAATAAAAGAGTACAGTTTTGGCTAGGGAAGCTCACTACTAGTTGTTTTTTTTTTTTTTGAGACAGGATCTTGCTCTGTCTCCTGGACTAGAGTGCAGTGGCATCATTGTAGCTCACTACAACCTCAAGCTCCTGGGCTCAAGTGATCCTCCTGTCTCAGTCTCCCAAGTAGCTGGGACTACAGGTGCGCGCCGCCGCGCCCGGCTAACTTTTCTGTTTTTTGTAGAGACAGCGTCTCACTCAAGTGGTCCTCCGGCCTTGGCCTCCCAAAGTGTTGGGATTGCAGGCATGAGCCACTGGCCCAGCCTCACTTCTACTTTTGTCCATACTCTTCCCTTCCAGCCTCCTGCCAAGAAACTGGTAATAAACATTCAGGACCAAGGACAGTAATTGGGCCCCATTTCTTCATCTGAAGCCTTAGTAGGGGAAGGGTTGAAGTGGGCTGCTTAAACCAGTCCTGCCCCAGTCACTGAGTAAGTGTTCTCTTGTCCTTGATCTTCTCACTGGCTGGTTTGATCTTCTACAGGTGGACCTTTCCTAGTCACTGCAGTGCCAAAGTACAAAGGTCTGAGATTCACGTGTGGGCTTCATGGGAACGAGACAAGGGAGGCCTGTCAGCCTCTTTGGTACTAGGCCTTAGGGATGCCTCTTACCTAGGCCAAGTGAGGGTTCCAAGTGGTCCAGCCCATGTTTCCAGGGTTGGCAAGGGAATGAATTGGAGTTTGAGGCTAATGACATCTGACTTCGTACTTTCCATTTGCATCTCTTTTAGATACTCTAGGAAAGGGTGGCTAATAGGACTGAATGTTTAGCATTCTGAGTATTTTTATTCTTTGTTGATCTATAGCACACATTCCAAGTGGGGTTGATATTGCCCAAACTGGTTCTTGTGGAACAAAAAAATCCTACTCTTTTGTTTAAAACACAGCTATACATAAAGCACATATGCTGATATATCGTATATCTATGATATTAAACTTAATAGGGGAAAATTTAATGGGGACAAATATCAAATAAGCCTCTTAAGGGGGGCAATGATTAAAAGAAGGTTGAGAAACACTGGTCTAAAGCATAGCATCTGTCTGTCTGTCTCCCTCTGTCTCTGTGTCTGTCCCTCTCCCCACCCTTCCTGCCGCCCATAGTACAAGACTGGTTCCAGTGTCTCATAATATCATCACTATCATAGGCTTTTTGTCTTTTTTTGCTCTTTTTTTGCCATTTTTAGCACATAGCTTCCACCTGTAAGATTGCCTCGTGGTGTTAATGTGGTTGTTGCAGCTCCGCTATCACGTATAACTAGCAGGGAGAAGAAATAAGAGGAAGGGCAAAAGGTACACGTCAGCTAAATCAGGCCCTTGTAGAGGAACCATTCTGATGTCAGTCAGCCACCTCTAATTACTTCCTGCTGGCTAGAAGTTGGTCATGTGGACACCTCATTTGCAAGGGAAGCTGGGAAATGCAAGTTAATTTATTTATCTATCACAGTTGGCCACATTGCCATTTCTAACAAAATTGGGTTCTATTAATACGAAAGAAAAAAAGGGAAAATGGATATTAGGTAAGCAACTAGCGGTCTTTTCAGTAGTGTCTTTTGCCATTCATTTTTCTGGCAGCTAACCAGGGTAAGGTATAATCTGTGCTTTGGAATAAAGTGAATGCTCAGTGCCTTTATTTATTTTATTTTTTATTTTTTTTGAGACAGAGTCTCACTCTGTTGCCCGGGCTAGAGTGCTGTGGCTTCAGCCTAGCTCACAGCAACCTCAAACTCCTGGGCTCAGGCGATCCTACTGCCTCAGCCTCCCGAGTAGCTGGGACCACAGACATGCGCCACCATGCCGGCTAATTTTTTCTCTCTATATATTTAGTCGTCCAGATAATTTCTTTCTGTTCTGTTTTTAGTAGAGACGGGGGTCTCACTCTTGCTCAGGCTGGTCTCGAACTCCTGACCTTGAGCCATCTACCCACCTCGGCCTCCCAGAGTGTGCTAGGATTACAGGCGTGAGCCACCGCACCCGGCCCTAAGTGCCTTTATTTTGTGCTAGGCCTCATTAATCTGGGACTTTAAATTCTTCAACAAACTGACTTTGTGAATAAGCAAATTAAATGGATTAAATATTAAGGTATTAACTTCTCAAGAGTATTTCCTGGTGGGGAGAGCACCCAATACTCACAAACTGAGAACTGCCTTCTTCATTCAGTTTACAAAACTCTGACTCACAGAAATGTTTGCATTCTAAATGTTTCAGTGGGAACCATTAATGATTGATTAATTGGATTTAATGAAAATATATGGTTCAGAAATTTTGAGTTTTGTGAATAATAGGTAAATATTGAAATTTATTAGATGTCAATAAAAAATAAATAAAAGCATTGTGTTTCCTGTAATTGAATTTATAAATATGTTTTTCACACAAAAGAATGGTGGCATTGAATACTTCAAATTACGGAGTAACCAATAGCATCAAAATGTGATCCTTTAGAAGTCTGTAAGCACTAATATTCTTGATGTGTGCCAAGAATTTAGGAAAAAAAAGTAAATTGCAATGGAAAATATGTGGATCTTCGTGAAATTACTTCCTTCAGCAATTAAAGTGATATTATAATGGTTGGCAAAGCTCTGGGATTTGGGCGGGCAAGCACAGAGCCGTTTTAACAGTATCGTTGTGTTCGAGTGTAGAATCAAATCC
>NW_012151507.1:4973618-4975167 GCF_000956105.1 Propithecus coquereli
GCCCGGCCTCCTAAGTTTTAAATTGTGTACCATTCTGAGTAGCATGATGAAATCTCTTGCCTTCCTGCTCTGTCCTGCCTGGCATGTGAATCATCCCTTTGTCCAGCATATCCTCGCTGTCTATGCTACTCGCCCATTAGCGTATATATAGGGTTTGCTTCTGTCTGAAGTTTTAGGCATTCACTGGGGGTCTTGGAACGTATCCCCCACAGATAAGGGGGGCCTAGTGTACAGTGTGACAAACTGGATGTAGTCTACCCTAAAGCCACATGCCCATGGCTAGCAAGACATAATCACTACTCATCGATACGGAGATATGTTAGCTTCAGAAACAAATTTAGGTAAATAATTACTAAATGAGTTTTAGGGCAAGTTTCCACTACTAAAAATAATGATAATAATGATGAGGATAATGACAATAATAATTAAGATGATCATGGTAATAGCAGTTAACATTTTTTGACTACTTACTATTTACTAGGTGTTACTAATAGTACTTCAATCTTCTTGTCTACTATTTAAAAATGCAAAATGCTCTGAAAACCAAATATTATTTTTGTAACTCATTTGGAAAATCTTATATTGACCCAAACTCATTGACCGGCAGACTGTTCACAGTTTGTGTTTATCTCTCCTTATGAGAATTCATTTGTTTTGCTACAGAAATATGCATAATTTGTGTTTGATTCCAGGGTGCTGCTTCAGACTCTGCTGGGGGTGTTATGCAGTATAAGTTTTATGCATCATTTTACCTTTCTAAAATCTGAAAAAGTCCAAATTGCATGTCACATCTGGCCACCAGCAGATAAAGGATTGTATTATTATCTCCTCTCAACCTATTTACAGATGAGAAAATCGAGCCACAAGTAGAGTGGATCAAACCCAGACATTTTAGTGCTAAAATCTGTGCTTTAAACCACCATGCTATACTGCCTCACAAAGAAGTGTTTAAAAGCGTTTTACAGAAATAAATATTATATTATTTATTTAGCCGATAAAGCTCCAGTGAAGATAAAGAAATTCAGATTTGAATACAATTGTTCCATTAATATCTCTCTATTTTCAGCTTCCCATGTTAAATACTGTCTTAAACACTGATTGCCGTGGATTTATTAGTAGATGTTGCCAGTCCTGATTGTTCTGTCTTCAACCTAATGGTCTGTTCTTCTTTGAATTTATTAAATTTTCAAGTCTGTGTGCTTGTTTTTAAAATGTGCTGTGAGGTCCAGGAGAAAGAGCAAACATTGCTGCTGAGGCAAATGATGCTTGAGGTGCTCCGAATGAAGCTGCTCTAAGCGAGGAAGTACGTCACTAGTCAGGCCGGCACAACAGATTATTTGGACTGTGAACAAAATTGTGTACTTAGTCACACGCTATGAGTTTACTGACTATTGGACATTAAGTTTACATATTATTTTTAATATATACAAGTGGGTAATATAGTCTAATGGATGTACTAAGAGAAGTGTAGGGAAACTATTTAACTCCGGGCACGGTGGCTCACGCCTGTAATCCTAGTACCCTGGGAGGCCAAGGCGGGAGGATAGCT
>NW_012151507.1:4978592-4981907 GCF_000956105.1 Propithecus coquereli
TACTCACAAACTGAGAACTGCCTTCTTCATTCAGTTTACAAAACTCTGACTCACAGAAATGTTTGCATTCTAAATGTTTCAGTGGGAACCATTAATGATTGATTAATTGGATTTAATGAAAATATATGGTTCAGAAATTTTGAGTTTTGTGAATAATAGGTAAATATTGAAATTTATTA
Organism: Propithecus coquereli; assembly: GCF_000956105.1. Taxonomy (NCBI): domain Eukaryota; kingdom Metazoa; phylum Chordata; class Mammalia; order Primates; family Indriidae; genus Propithecus; species Propithecus coquereli. Next base: position 4,978,772 of record NW_012151507.1, read on the forward strand.
GATGTCAATAAAAAATAAATAAAAGCATTGTGTTTCCTGTAATTGAATTTATAAATATGTTTTTCACACAAAAGAATGGTGGCATTGAATACTTCAAATTACGGAGTAACCAATAGCATCAAAATGTGATCCTTTAGAAGTCTGTAAGCACTAATATTCTTGATGTGTGCCAAGAATTTAGGAAAAAAAAGTAAATTGCAATGGAAAATATGTGGATCTTCGTGAAATTACTTCCTTCAGCAATTAAAGTGATATTATAATGGTTGGCAAAGCTCTGGGATTTGGGCGGGCAAGCACAGAGCCGTTTTAACAGTATCGTTGTGTTCGAGTGTAGAATCAAATCCATGATCTCAGTACTTCTTGGGGCAGGGGGTGGACAGTATTTAGTAGTTATCTGTCTGTCTGTCTCTGTCTTTCTCCACCCCCCTTCCTTTTCCTCTTTCCCTGTCTTCCTTTCTGTCTCTTTTTTGTTGAATTATCGTTTTGAAGTATTGTGAGGTAGTAATCCTATAGGGATTATTTTGGACCACAGAAAATTATACTTTGAAGATTAATTTTTCAAAAGAGATTTCTCTGTTTTTAAGGACTAATTTTTAAAAGTATAGTCATTCTTGGGTTTTTAAAAAATTTGTTTTCTTCAAATTCCATTCCATGTCTTTAGACATAGTAATATTGGCCCATCTATTATTCTGTAATTTGTACTTTGGTAATACTTTTAGATCTTAAATTTTCATAATAAAAATATTAATTTAAATGACCTAATCATACTATTGGTGAATTGAAAGTCATCTTGCCTGTTCTTTCTGTCTGTATGATACCACTTAGCTGTCTGCAAGTTGGGAAATTAGATATTTCTCCATGTTATGAATCTGACGAGCAGTGAGGAATCTTCCTGAAAAGGCAGGTAGTTAAACATACCTGGGCACCGACGGGGGCACTGGGAAACACAGGGGGGTGAGGAGGGAGCAGACTTGTGATCAGAGCAACGAGACAAGTGTGTGTTGGGAGCTTAGATAGAGGCCGTACAGGGTGTGAGGGTCTCAAAGAGGCTCCCAGAGAAGATGACATGGAGCTGAGTGTTGAAGATTAAGTGGAAATTGGCCAGAGGGAGAAGCAGGGCGAGGGTACCCTCTGAGGAGGTTGGGGGTGTGTCCAGGCCCCGAGCCTGAGAACGCAGGTGCACGTAGAGACTCCCACCAGAGGGCACGGCTTTTTTCTGCTTTGTTTGCTGTTGTATCTCCAGTGCCTAAAGCTGCATTTAACATGTAGTAGGCACATAAAGCATATTTGTTGAAGTAAAAGGTTAAATTAATTATAAGGAGTCCTATGCCTTTAATGCAGGGTTTCTCTCGGGGAGTGTTGAGAAATAAGGTTTTATATGTGACACTAAGGTTTGGATTTCATGCCAAAGACGATGGGGAGTCATTTAATGATTTGAATCTGGAAACGGTGTGGCGGAACTTATGTCGCTGTTGAAGCTGTATTGGGGGTGCTTCAACTGGATGCAGGGAGATGCATTGTGAGATTTTTGCAGCAGTCTGTGTGAGAGCTGGCGTCACCTGGAGTGCGGCGATCGAAATAGAGAAGAGAGGATAACTTTAAGAGATATTAAGAAGGCAGAATCAGCAGGACTTAATGATTATTTGGAGCATGAAGATAGAGGCAGATGGAGGGTGGATGACTCCCGGGTGCTTGGCTCAGCTGATACATGTGGATGCTGATGACGCAGGTTATGATTGGGAATGAAGGAAGAGCGTGTTGGATAGATTATAAGGAATTGAGTTGTAGAGATGCTGGTTTCAAGACATCTAAATGGAAATGTTTAAGAGGTCTGTGTGACTGTTGAGTTCCAGTATTTGGCATATCTCTCTGGAGGTCCCCTTTCAATCCCTTAGTTCTACTTCTTTCAGGTACCTGTTAGGTGTTGGTATTTCTGAGAGTCCATATCAATCACTTTCCCACTCCATTTCTACTACTCATCAATTCTTTTGGCTTCAACTACTTGCTCTATTGATGATTGTCAAATAGTTATCTCCAGCCAGGACTTTCATCTTGAGTTCCAGCTGTTCAGTCTAACTATGTACTCGTCTCTATTTGGGTGTTCCCCAGGCACGTAAAGATCAATGTGTACAAATATAGGCCCCTCATCTTCCTCCTCCATGTTTTTTTTATGGTGTAGCATAGTCAGTGGTCAAGAGCACAGATGCTAGGGTTAGACTCTCATGGTTTGAGCCTCAAATGTCACTTACTACCTTTGTGACCCTGTGCAGATTATGTGACTTTTCTGTGCCTCAGTTTTCTCGTATGTGAAGTGAAAATAAATAACAACAGCACCTACCTCATAGGATTGTTATGTGATCAAGTACGTTAATATATGTAAAGCAATTAGACTGGTGTTAGCACATGGTAAGCACTATATAAATATCACTTATGACCAGATCTTCCTGTACTTCCTTTCCTGGTTGTGGTATCACTGTTTGTCCATCCACTCAAACTAGAAATGTGAAATGTACACTGATTCCTCCATATCACTGCATTTCACATCAAAGTGATCATTAAATCCTGTCATTTGTCTTCTCTCCATCCCCCATTACTGCCTTGGACTTAAACTTTATTATCTTCTTTCCGAATGACCTAGACTGGCTGGCGACTAGTCTCCCTGTCTTTAGTCTTTGCCTTTTTCAACATTCTCTATATAGTCCCCAGTGATTATTTCGAAATGCAAATCTGATCACTTAAAACTCTTCAGTGCCCTCCCATTCTCACAGAAAACAAACAAACAAACACAAACTACCCACGAAGGCTTCTCAGGTCAGCTCCTTCTTCCTTCTCCAGACTCTTCTCCGTCTCATTCTGACCGTTCTTTAATATTTACAATTCCTTAATGTTCTGTGCTATGTTGGTCTTCCGTGTCTTTGCACATCCTGATTCTCTGTGAAGTGCCTCCTACCTCTTGTTTCTTCTCTGAAATTGTTTCTGGCAGGTCCTCCAAGCAGAATAGACCTTCCTTGCTCTACATCAACACTGCACCTTGTGTGGAGCTTAACCGTAGCACCTGTTGTGCTTATTGTAGTCATTTGCATATCGCTCTCCTCCAAGACTAAGCTTATTTATCTGTGAATGAGTCAGCTACAAT
>NW_012151507.1:4983652-4984875 GCF_000956105.1 Propithecus coquereli
ATAATAAAATTCAAGTGGATGATTGCACTCAATGGCTAATGAATTATTCAAGATTGTTTGTGTCAGTGCCTTTGCTCCTTGTTGATGGGGGTAGGGATGAGAGCTTTCCAAACCATTGCAGCCAGTCAACACCAAGAGGACAGTTAAGTGACGTCTGTGGCTCCTCATCTCCAAATTCCATTCATGAAATGTTAAAATATTGTACGTAGGAACTTAAATTTTTTAGGTAAGAGAATACTACAATATCAGGGAAAGCACATCGTGGCATATTGTAGCAATAATAGTAGTAACACATTTTTCTATGGTGCTTGTGTTTTAAAAATGTTGCCTATATGTTGCATTTCATCTGATCCATACAATTTGGGGCATAGTTAGGATTATCTCAGTTTGGTAGTAGAAGAAACTGAGTTTCAGAGAGAATTTTGCCCACTTAGTGGTGGAGATGGTATTTACAGCAAGATTTTCTGTCTGTTGTTCAAAGGCTCATCCCCTTAGCTCACACAACGGGAGTGAGTGGTTTTTCTTTGGGGCATATGGTTTTTATTTTGCTGGGTCATCAGAATGAGATGTATCTTTAGGATGCCAAATGAGCTGGTCACTCTTCAGAAGGGAGAAATTTCCCTCTACTGTTTTATTGCATTTCAGACATTCCTGAGAACTGGGAAAGACTTCCAAATAGCAAGATCTGGTTATCAAATCTTTTGACTTTTGGTGAGGATGTATGTGTTGGAGGTAGGACTGGTAAGAGCCATGAAGGGAGCCAGTAAGTGAGTTAAGAAGGGAGTTGAATACCGGAATCCATTTATTACTTTTAATGCAAAGTTCTGTTTGCTTAATAAAAAAGTAGATAGAGAAGGCCAGACGCAGTGGCTCACACCTGTAATCCTAGCACTCTGGGAGGCTGAGGTGGAAAGATTGCTTGAGGCCAGGAGTTGGAGACCAACCTGGGCTAGAGCAAGACCCCATTTCTACTAAAAATAGAAAAATTAGCCCAGTATGGTGGGCGCGTGCCTGTAGTCCCAGCTACTTAGGAGGCTGAGGCAGGAGGATCGTTTGAGCCCAGGAATTTGAGGTTGCAGTGAGCTATGATAGTGCCACTGCACTCTACCTGGGCAACAGAGCGAGGCTCTGTCTCAACAACAAAAAAAGTAGAGAAAAGCATTAGATGTATTAATGTCTTTGCAGCCAAACACATGATAATTATTTGCTATTTAAAATTGTTT
>NW_012151507.1:4984925-4985485 GCF_000956105.1 Propithecus coquereli
AGCATCTACTTTAGCTGCTTTGCGGTTTTAAGCAGAACTGGCATGGAAATTCCCCAACACAGGCAATAGAATGGAGTTAATTTAATTATGCTTAGTCTTAAGATTTCTCAGCCGAGTGTGGTGGCTCACACCTGTAATCCTAGCACCCTAGGAGGCTGAGGTGGGAGGATCTCTTGAGCCCAGCAGTTGGAGACCAGCCTGAGCAAGAGTGAGACCCCGATCTCTACTAAAAATAGAAAAATTAGGCATGCAAAGTGGTACATGCATGTAGTCCCAGTTACTCGAGAGGCTGAGGAAGGAGGATCACTTGAGCCCAGGAGTTGGAGGTTGCAGTGACCTACGATGATGCCACTTGCACTCTAGCCTGGGGGACAGAGTGAGACCTTATCTCAAAGAAAAAAAAAAGATTATTCTTCTTATGGTTTACCTTGAAGGTCCATTTTGGAGGAAAATGGCATGCATATTTTCTTTTTGTATATGTTTATTAGACAATAAATTTTTAATAAGTATAGTCTAAATCCAAAGTAATACTAAAGGTACAGTCGCTATTTTTCCTGTAT
>NW_012151507.1:4987520-5015319 GCF_000956105.1 Propithecus coquereli
TCCCCTCCTCTCCCCTCCCACCTGCCTGACACCCAATAAATGTTATTCTTATATGTGCACTTAGGTGTTGATCAGTGAAACCAATTTGCTGGTGAGTACATGTGGCGCTTATTTTTCCATTCTTGGGATACTTCACTTAGTAGTCTATTTTGCTTCAATAAAAGCAAACGCATTGTTCAAAGGGATTGTTATAAATCTACATTATAAATGTATGGTTACATGCAGGAGTCAAAGCAGGTAGGTCCCAACATGAAGGTTATTAAGTAACTAGACCTCTTTTCTTCCTTCTTTTTTCCCTCTGTCCTTCCTTCTCTACCTCTTTTTTTGTTTGTTTATTTAAAGAAAATATTTTATTGATTTGTTAAATGGCCATTCATCATTTCTCTGTGGCATCTACACATCCTAAAATCTCATTCATGGTCCTCACAGCTCAGATTCCCTCCATCTCTTTACTGTGGACTTTTGTTTTGTTTTCCCTTCACTCATTTTGATCTTCAAATTAACTTTTTCCTTTTTGGTTCTAGGCATATAGTAGGTGCTTTTCTCATTTTGATTAAATTTTAAATGATTATTGAAACCATCCAAACTAGCAATTATTCTAATATAGAATAATCGGAGAACTGGAAAACATTAAAAGTGGGAGTATTTAGTTATATATATTTAGATACATTAAAAATATCATCATGAGAAAAGTATTGGTCCCTCTCTTTTCTGAACTCCAGTGTAGTTTGTCTGTTCCCTTCTTTAATGGTTTTCTGTGCGCATGTCTTTATGTGTCCGTTAGATTCCAAACTCTTGCTGTCTACCTAGAATGAATCCATGTCCACAGCATCTCCCTGGAACTTCTTAGTTTCTTGGTGAATTGTTTTTGATGAATAAATAATATCGTTTATTTCAGGTTTAATTTTAAAGAGCAAATACAAATCTGTAGTTTCACTGTTCTCTATTGTAGTAACATACAGTGACATTCTAAATGAACATTAATTAGCCTTGGAGTTAAGGAGAAAAGTCATTAACCCAGTGCTTAATTCTATCTCTGGGACTCTCCATTCCAAAGTATCGGTGCAGCTAAAGATTTGGGTTTTGGAGTATTCTCACTGGCCTTTGCCTATTTTAAAAGCTACTGTTCATTGAAATCCCATCTGTGTTGAAGCTCTGTTCTGCCAAATTTGCAAAACTCATAGTACGCTGCATACCATTATCACCCACTGAATTGTTGACTAACACATCTTGACTTGAGGGCAGTGTTTTTCAAACTTTGGTGAGCATCAGAATCCCCTGGGAGGTTGTGAAAAGTACAGATGCCACACACCTTCCCCTGCGTGTTATGAATCTATAGCTTCAGGATGGGGCCTGGGTATCTGTAGTCGTAACACTTTCTGGTGGTCCTGGAACCACTTTTTGAGAAATACTGATGTTGAGTGAAAAGTTTACTTTGAATGGAGTTCCGTGATGATTCTTCTAAAAGTTGTGAGGCATTCTAAATGTATTTAAAAACTATGATATTGGCATGTTTATGGTATCTTTGGCATTGCAGAATTAGTAATAATTTATGTGGCAGTGCAGATGTAACTTTATATAGTACTTTCCTGGAGGTAGATTGATCGGTATATAAATAAATAAGTCAAAAAAAATATATTTATCAAAACCGCCATTTATCAGGAATAAGAACAAACAAAACTCAAGCTGCAATATTTTTTCTGCTGTTAATTTCTATAGACACAATATTTACTTCTATTTTATTCCACATTTTGTATGTCCTTTTTTTGGAGAAAATTTTCAGGACATTTAGAACATACAATCTAATGTGCCTCTAGTAATGGTCAGTATTTATTTGATGGTGGTAATGTTCATCTTAAGGCCAGAGAGAGTACTGAATTTCTTAATCATCAAAAAGAGTTTGAGGATTAATTTCAGCATCATATGTTTTTGTTAATACTGATTCACTGAACATCAAAATGAATTGATAATACACAGAAACTTAATGCAGATTTTATTTATTCTAGCTAAATTAATGAATGACGTGTTCCAGTGAGGTCATTATAATTCATATGCATCGATATTCAATATAATGCCCTCTTCACTCTTTTTTTTTAAAACTTTGCAAATGCTTTTTTATAAGATGAGTGTAGCATTCTTTAGATACATTGAAAGGTTGGGAATTAGGAGAATTACTGTGGAACTTGCCTTATAAATTTGCAGCTGATGAATGCCTTAATCTTTTATTTCTTATTTTTTTAGGGACTTTCTCCCTCGAGGGTCGGGCATTGTAACAAGACGACCTCTTGTGCTGCAGCTAGTTACTTCTAAAGCAGGTAATGAATGAGGTGTTTACTGCGTGGGTGAGCACATCCCGCAGCACCTGTTGCCTCCATGCCTTGGTGTTGGGTTGTACCAACAGAAACGTTTTTGTGATCACTCTGCTGTGGGCAGCTGCCTACGTTTCTCTCCAGAATGCTCCCTTCTTCATCGCTCTTTTAATTCTTTTGATTACATTAGAAAATCTCATTTGCATGTGTTTTTTTTTTAACAACTACTATTTTGTATGCCTAGAAAATAATATTTGCTGCTTGTAATCCATCTGTATCATTTTACAGTACAGCATAACCACTAATACTCCTTTGGTATATGTCGTTCCTGTGTACGTGTGTGTGTATGTGTGTGTGTGCTTGGGGATTTTTTAAGTCACAAAATCCCACAACCATGTAATCTCTGTGTGTATGTGTGTATGTGCATGTGTATCTAATTTATATTTATATCTAATGTGCTGTGCTTGCTCTTCTCCTGAACACCATGCTAATTTGATAGGCAAAGGATGCTTTGTTTTCATTTTATTTCAGCAGCTGGTGACATTGAACTTTTTTCCATGTTTATTTGCCATTTGTGTTTCTTCTCTTGTGAATTGGCTGTTTTTACCTTTCCCCATTTCTTTTTGAGGACTTTACTATATTTCCTATCAATTTCTTTGAGTGCTTTAGATTTAAGCACTCATAAAAATCATGCCTCATAAATTGCAAATGTTTTTAACAGCTTCTTTGAGATATAGTTATATATGCCATATAATTCAGCCAATTAAAGTTTACAATTCAACAGATTTAGTCTATTCACGATCAGCTTTAGAACTTTTCCTCACTCCCAAAAGAAACCCTGTGTGATTTCTCTCTTACTTTCTTTCACCCCACCACTCCATCTCTGGGCACTAATGACCTACTTTCTGTCTCTACAGGGTTCCCTATTCTGGACATTTCATATGAATGGAATCATATAATACATGGTCTTTTGTAATTGGCTTCTTTCTCTTAGCATAATATTCCCAAGGTTCGTTCATATCGTAACAAATATTAGAACTTCTTTCCTTTTTAGGGCTCAATAATATTCCATTGTCTGGATAGATCACATTTTGCTTATCCATTCATCAACTGAGGGGCATTTGGGTTGTTTCCACTCTTTAGTTATTATGAATCATTCTTCTATAAGCATTCATACACATACATGTTTCTGTGTGAACATGTGTTTTTATTTCTCTTGGAAATATACCCCAGAATGTAATGGCTGGACCAAATGGTAGCTCTATGTTTAATTGTTTAAGGAACTAACAGACTGTTTTTCAAAGTAGCTGCATCATTTTACATTCCCACCAGGAGTGTATGAAGGTTCTGGTATTTCTACATCTTCCGCAACACTTATGGGTATGAAGTGGTATTTCATTGTAGTTTTGACTTGGATTTTCCTAATGACTAATGATATTGAGCATCTTTTCATGTGCATAATGATAATCTGTATAACTTTTTTTGATAAATGTCCATTCATCTCCTTTGCCCTTTTTAAAATTGGGTTCTTTGCATTTTTATTATTGCATTGTAAGAGTTCTTTATATATTCTAGATACAAGACTCATATTAGATATAATTTGCAAATTTTTTATCCGTTCTGTAATCTGTCTTTTCACTTTCTTGATGGCATCCTTTGAAACACGAAAGTTCTGAATTTTGATGAAGTCTAATTTATCTGCTTTTTCTTTCATTGCTCATGATTTTGGTTTATATCTAAGGATCTTCTGCCCAAACCAAAATTATAAAGGTTTATTCTATGTTTTCTTTTATGAGATTTATAGTTTTGCTCTTACATTTAGGTCTTTGATCCATTTACAGTTAATTTTTTTATGAGGTAAGTGTCCAACTTTATGGTCTGCATGTGGATATCCAATAGTCTCAGCGCCATTTGTTGAAAAGACTATTCTTTCCCCATTGTATGATCTTGGCACCTTTGTCGAAAATCTGTTCACCATAAATACATGGGTTCATTTTTGGATTCTCAGTTCTGTTCAACTGACATATACATCTATTCCTTGTGCCAGTATTACACTCTCTTAATTACCCTTGCTTTGTAATAAGTTTTGAATTTGAGAACTGTGAGTCCTTCTACTTTGTTATTTTTTTTTCAAGATTGTTTTGGCTTTCCTGGGTCCCTTGAAATTCTATGTTTAGAATCAGCTTATTTTATCCCAGGAATGCAAAACTGGTTTAACATCTGAATGTCATTGAATGTAATGTATCATATCAATAGAAAGAAAAAAGTTAGAGGATCATTTCAATAGACTCAGAAAGAGGATTTGACAAAATTCAATACCTACTCATGATAAAAACTCCTAGTAAACTAGGAATATGTAGAGGGGAACTTCCTCAATGTGATAAAAGGCATCTACAAAAAACACATAGCTAAAATCATACTTAGTGGTGAAGGACTGGGTGCTTTCCCTCTAAGATCAGGAGCAATACAAATATGTCTGTTCTTGCCACTTCTATTCAATACTGTACTGGAGATCTAGCCAGGGCAATTGAGGAAAAGAAAGAAATAAAAGGCCTCCGTATTGGAAAAGAAGAAGTACAACTATTTCTATATGCAGACGATATTATCATGTATATAGAAGATTGTAAGGAATCCACTAAATAACTATTAGAACTAATAAATTATTTCAGCAAAGTTGCAGGATACAAGATCAATACACAAATACCAGTTGTATTTCTATATACTTGCAATGAATGATCCAAAAATGAAATTAAGAAAACAATTCTATTTATAATAGCATAAAAAAGAATATACTACTTAGAAATAACTTTAATGAAAGAAATGTAAAATTCATACTTTGAAAACTATAAATCATTGTTCAAAGAAATTGGAGAAGGTCTAAATATTTGGAAAAACATCCCATTTTCATTGATTGGAAGATTTAACAATGTCAATACTCCCCAAAGTGATCTACAGATTAAATACAATCCCTGTCAGAATCCTAGCTGAATTCTTTGGAGAAATTGTAGATATTTTTAACTAATTTTTTATTGTTGGAAAATCTGTACTAAGTTTGATTCTAAAGAATGGAAGTGCTGTCCATGGAAGTGCTGATTCAAGTGCTGTCATTTGAGAAAAGTGAGTTATTTGCAAATCTAAAAGGCAGCAGTCACTATTCTAGGTCCTGAAGATATGGCAATAATTAGGACAAAGTCTCCATCGTTCTGGTGATTTATATTTTGGTTATATCATTTTTAATATGTAGAAGTTTTACTCTTTATGGTTGTGAAATCTGCACATTTAAATAAAAGTAAATATTTAGCACAATATTCTTCCTTTTCATACTTTTATCATATTTTAACTTTTAGTTCTTTACCTCAAATTTGTTTTCATGTATGCTGAAACAATTTTTTCTCATTCTCCTTTATCTTATATTGCATTCCTATAACTACCACAATCTATTTCTGAATATCTTTCTGTGTTCTTGTAACAATTCCAAAGTGTTTTACTTTTGTGGGTTCATAATTTCTTTAATATTTTATCTGTCAGGGCTGCAGTCTTCTCCCCATCACTTATTTTTATTTAGGGATTCTATTCTGTTTGTGTGGAAAAGTCTAGAAAAATTTTATAGAGACAAAACTATTGCTACTAGGATTATATTAAACCTATAGATTCATTAGAGAACAATTTATGTCTTTAAAATATTCATAATTGTTTTTCCAATCCAAGGACTATATAACTTTCATTTGTTCAAATCTTTTTTTCTATTTCTTTGTAAAATTTTTTATGGTCTTTATATAGTGTCCATGAATTTCTAGTTAGGGTATTCATATTTACTTTTTGTTGTTCTTATAGTTTAAACGGTTTATTTTAAAACTATATTTTCAAACTCCTCATTGCTGATCTATGTAAAATTCTGCCGCTTTTTTTAATTTTAATTTTTAATTAACCATCTTATTCTATATTTGGCAGATTAAAATGTTTTAAATTGATTCTCTTGGGTATTTTAGTTACATAGTTATTTCATCTGCGTTTCTTAATTTATTCAATAAATACTTATCATGCTTCGCTTGACTAGCCTAAAAAAAAAAATACTTATCATGCAAATACTGAGATGGCTGAAGAAAGAAACTTATGACCAGAATATTAATAAGCTTCTTTGCAGTGGGGACCTTTTGGTGAGAATAGACATGGGAAAAATAGTCTTACATAGTGAGCTCCTTCAAGGAGGTATAACACATGCTTCTTCCGTGTACCATTTTGTGCCTTGTACGTCCTTAACCATTCTTTCTTTACGCCTGTTAATCAGTGACGACCATACCACACACTTCACCTCTCTTTTCATGCAAAGTAGACTAGAAATTCTTTCCTTAGGGAAAACCGTCCTGTTTCTACAATTTTTCAGATGCCTCAAATGGGGCTTTTGCGTTATAGCACTCTACTCGAGCTGATGCCTGCTGAGAGCTGGGCTCATTTTTTGTCATACTAAGTGAATTTGCTCATAGGAAAATCCCATGTGACCATAGGCTTAGGTTGATGGAGTATCAATAAATGGCAGGAAGAAGCAAGCTGGGGTGTGTGTCCAATGTTGCTGCAGTTTGCTCGTGCCTTCAGATCTTAACTGGGATCAGTTTCATAAATAGGTCTTCCTTTTGATTGATCCATTCAGTGAGTATTTATTGAATGACTGCTATGTGCCAGGCAAATATCACCATCATCGTGAGGCTTACATCCTAGTCGGGGAGAAACCAACAATAAACAAAACAAATATACAGAACATTGGGTAATGAAGAAAGTGAGCATTGAAGCCATGCTGGTATTTGTGTAGACAGAGGGAAGCTAGAAGGTTGCAAACAGGGCCACTTATGTGTTTGAAGTTTAACAAGGAGGCCAGCAGGGCTGGAGGTGGGGTGAGTGAGGAGGGTTGTACAAGTTGGGGTAAGGAGAGCTACTGTTGCTGAAACAGTAAGAAAGCTCATTGGGGAGGGTCTTGTGGGCCAGGGACCTTGAAAGGGAACATGATGGGAGGATGACAGCCTGAGAGTAGGAGCCACTGAATGTAAAAGAAAGAAAGGATAGAGCGATTGAGGGACTGGAGACTGGATTAGGATCATTCCTGTATACACAAGGAGGATGGAGGGATAACTCTTCTACTGCAATCAAACGGAAAGAGGAAAATGCGGGGGAAGCTGCAGGTTAATGTGTATTTTTAGTGGTAGAGAGTAGCAAGATTCCTCATTTGACCACTTTATTTTCTCCAGGAAGTAGGAGACAGGTGTTTGCTGATAAGGATCATTTTCTCTTCTCATTTTCATTAGTCATGTCCCTTATTGGTCTTAGACATCTTAGTACGTGGGCTAGGACTTCCGGAACCATGCTTCGGTCCGAGTTGTGATGAAAATCCCTCTTGTATTAAGCTATGCATATATTATTTATTGTTTGTTTGTCCTGATAAGGAACCGTTTTGTTCCTAATTTTTAAAAAGATTTTAAAGCATAAATAGATGTGAAATTTTATTGAGTGCCATTTTGGCATTTATTGAGATAATCATTTAAGAAACTCTTTGATACGGTCGTTCACCCTTTACGTACATAGATTTCTTATTTAAGCATCCTTGAATTCCTAAGGTACACTTGACTATAGTAACTTATTCTTTTGTTGTATTGTTGAAGTTCCGTTAGTTTATTTAGGTTATTTACATTTCATTCTCTATATATACTTCTATCATTGTCCAAACATCGAATCAAAGCTATACTAGTCAGCATACATTAAGTAGAGTAACTGTTTCTCTTGACTTTCTTCTATCAGCTTTCACAATCTTAAAAGTCCAGTGATACATTTCAGTTCTGTTTCTGATTGAGGAGGGCTGCGAGCCTTGATTTTTACAGAGGGTTTTATGCCTTTGACTCAGGAGTTCAGAGGTAGCAGCCATGGACGGTAAGAGCCTAAGCAAGGTTAGACTTGGGGCTGTGGTGGCACTTGGGTCCAGAGGCATGGGATGTCAGAGCACATAGGGAACATCGCAAACCATGTGGATACTGAGTGTTCTAATGCAGTGATTTTCCTGCCATATAACTCTAGAAGCTTTTATAAAGGGACTGGTAGGCCCAGGACAGGTACTATGTAAGAAACTATAATAATTAGTAGCTACCATTTTTTGAGCATAAGCAGCATTATCAGCACTGCAGTATTTTTTTAAGGCTAGTCAAGTGGAGCAGTGGGAGTGGAGAAGGAACAAAGGACTCTGTAACTGGTCGTGATCAATCAGTTGTAAACACCACGGCGCTCAGGCCAGCCAGCACTGCACATTCTAATAATATTTTTATTTAATCCTTATGAAAACCTTCTGAGATAGGTTTATGGTTCCCATTTTAGAAAAAGAGACACAGCACGGTTGAGCAATTTATCCAAAGCCACACTGTTGGCAGGAGTGGGGATTGTTACTAGTTTCTGTATGATACTGTTAATATTGCATTTTTAAAAGAGGAAACTCTGACTTGCTTTTATATTTGAAGAACATACTGCATATTTTTATAGGGTATTTTTTATGTAAAGGAGCATGAATATGTGAATGGTAAATGTAGAAATTATTTGATTAATTCATAATTGCTGTCTAATTTCTAAAACAATGCCCATTTAGTAAGATTTAACTGCTTGTCCCTACCTACTGCTATATTAGTTGCTAAACCAAGCCAAAAAAATTAGAGGCCCTAAGCCTTATTTAATATAATTTGTTGTAGGACATTTACTACTTAGCATAGAAGAACATTCCAAGAAATCACACGATATGGTGAGGAAGGTGAGGAAAATCACTGCTTCTCTTTTATTAATAAAGGTAAAAATTTTAAGAGATAGAGCCATGTAATTCGGTTTCCGAGAGGGGCATTTCTGAAGGTGTGGCTTGGAAGGACAAGAGCTGGACAAAGCATTGATGAGGTGCTGGGGGAAGACTGCAGCGTCAAGAGCAAGGGGGCAGGGAGAGAGTCTTCGTAAGACAATGGGACAGTTTTCAGTGGGTTGTGGCTTCTTCCTTCAGTGCTGTGCTAGAGCTGGCTTATGCCAGCTTCCAAGATCCGGTAGTGCACCTCTCTTCCCTTCTCTGTATTCAGTGACATCATGATGGTAGCTGGAAACTGGTCATGGTCGGAGCGCTTACACTACGAAAATTGGCAAATGCTACAAATCAAAGCTGTTTCCCCGTAAGGAGCCAGTTGTTAAGAATTTACCAGCACACCACTGGTTTCCTCCTTCTCAACACCTGATCTTACTGTTTACTGGTTAAATCATGTGTCAAACTGAGAAAGTAAATGTATCTGAGTGTAATATTTTTGATACCAAACACTTCTAACATATTAAAGTGTCAGTGCTTTAAGAAATGATACAGGCTGGGGGCAGGGACTCATACCTGTAATCCCAGCACTCTGGAGGCTGAGGCGGGAGGATCACTTGAGCTGAGGAGTTTGAGGCCAGCCTGAGCAAGAGTGAGACCCTGTCTATACTAAAAATAGAAAAATTAGCCAGGCGTTGTGGTGCGCACCTGTAGTCCCATCTACTCGGTAAGCTGAGGCAGGAGGGTCACTTGAACCCAGGAGTTGGAGCTTGCAGTGAGCTAAGATGACGCCACTGCAATCTACCAACAATGACAGAGTGGGACTCTGTCAAAAAAAAAAAAAAATGGTCCATTTGGAATTTGATGTGCTCCCTGAAGGAGAGGGTAGTTTTTCAACACCAGAATTTAAGTCCCTTTTGCATTAAAGATTAGTCCTGTTAAGGATTTGCAATAGGGAAGCCTGTAGGTCATGGTTAAGGACAAATGGTTTTTTCTCCCGGAGAATTTTTCTATGTTAAAATATTTCTCTAAATGCTATTGTATTGTTTACTCAGCTTTCAAGGACATTAATATAAGAAAGGAAGACATTAAAAATAAGAAATTACAAAATAGAAAAGTTAAGGGTAACTTTAAATTACAGAAGTATTCTGTTTTTTTTTTTTTTTTTGAGACAGGGTCTCGCTCTGTGACTCAGGCTAGAGTGCAGTGGTATCATCACAGTTTACTGCAGCCTCAAACTCCTGGGCTTAAGGGATCCTCCTGCCTCAGTCTCCCCAGCAGCTAGGACTACAGGTGTACACCACTATGCCAGGCTAATTTTTCTATTTTTTTGTAGAGACGAGGTCTAGCTCTTGCTCAGGCTGGTCTCCGACTCCTGGCCTCAAGCAATCCTCCCGCCTTGGCCTCCCAAAGTGCTAGGATTACAGGTGTGAGCAACTGTGCCTGGCAGAAATATTCTTTTGTGAAAGCTTTTCTTGCTTCTTCCTTTCGTGGATGTCAAATATATTATTCATGAAAATTTGATTTACCTCCTTTATATTGCATCTACCACACAATGTAAAGTGCGTTGGTATTTTAAAAATTGAGTATGACTTGTAGTTTATTAGAGAACTTGTTACTATTCACTACTTTGGATCCTTGGTTGGAGTTGCTATAAATAATTATTTTAATAAAGAAGGATACCCAGTAACAAAAACCAGAAAACTTGTTTGGAGGCAGCAGGTAGGTAACAAGGTGATGTGGAAATGCACAGTTCAGGCTGCAGGTCTGAGCAGCAGCAGGAGGGCTTGCGAAGGTGGTGCCCGACCGTGTTCTGGGAGAGGGCTCCATGCTGGGGTTCGCCTTCCACCAGCATTAGGAGCACTGTTGAGTCTTGGCAGAACTGACCCTAAGAGTATTTGAGGAGGTTGCTTCCTACTACGATAGGGAATCATTAATTCTGGAGAAAAATGTCAGCTTTTTACAGATGAGATATTTTAAAGAAGTTTGTAGGTTTTAGTGGTTAGGCTTTAAATCCTGATTTATGTACAATGACCAGGACTTGTTTTCTAGTTTCATAAATTAGACTGATACATAATGGAAACACTCAAATATTATTTTGAATAACAACACCGAAAACATTTTAGAACTACATATCTTATTTTACATTTAAATATCTGAATTTAATTAAAATAGGTATTTTAGAGAAAGATAGTCTGCTTTTGCAGAGGATTAAATGTTCGTTCTCTTTTCATTATGACAAATTAACCTCATGGTAAAAATAAATGTGCTTCTGAAAACATTCTTTCTTAACTTGCAGCCTGACCTTGTCCTGCTTCAGTGCTAATTCTCTATTACCTTCCATATAAAGTGCAGGTTACAGGCTCATTTTTCAAAGTCCCTTGAATATAGTTATTCCTAAATTTTAATGTGTGTAAGATGCACTGGGGGGCATCTGAAAGATGCGGATTCCTGGGCATCGCCCTCAGAGGTTTTAATCTGGTAGGTCTGGGATAGGGCCCAGGGATATGCATTTTATTTTATTTATTTATTTATTTTTATTTCAGCATGTTATGGGGGTACAGATGATTAGGTTACGTATGATGCCCTTACCCTCCCTGCCCCCCAAGTCCGAGCTTCAAGTGTGTCCATTCCCCCGGAGGTGCGCATCTCACTCATTGTGCATATGCCCGTCCCCTCCTACCCCCTCTGCCTCCCCCCACCCAACATCTAATACATGTTATTCTTATATGTGCACTTAAATGTTGATCAGCGAAAAAATATGGAACGCTTCATGAATTTGCATGTCATCCTTGCGCAGGGGCCATGCTAATCTTCTCTGTATCGTTCCAATCTTAGTATATGTGCTGCCGAAGCGAGCACGAGATATGCATTTTAAAGGACTTCTGCCAGGTGCTCCTATAGCTGTTGGTTTTTGAATCATATTTTGAGAAACACTCCTAGCAGTTTTATCTAATTCTCTCACTGTTGTCATCTTTTCTTTTTCTTCTTCCTTTTAATAGAATCTTTTTTTAGGGTGGGGGGAAATGACCTATCATTCTTTTTATAATTGTCTAAACGTCTGGTCATGGAGTCTGTGTAGAAGTCTAAGTACTGCGCTTTGGACATGCCAGGCGCCCATTCGGTGTTGAACCGTGTTCTCCTGCTGCCGGGGCATCTAGCTCAGACATCAGCACCCCTGACCCCGGCGTTGCAAGAACGTGAGGATCTTTGTAGGCTATCAGAGGTTGAGATTCTAAACATCAAGTTTTGTTGCTACATAACCAACCCGCCTTCTAGGCATAAACATCCCACTGAAACATCTATAGCAAGGAGTTGTGCTTATCCTCTGTCCCTGGGAGCTGGGCTCCTTCTCCTTGATTTCTGATAAGTCAAGAAATTTCCTTTGACCCCAGGGAATGTCACACAGTTATCAAGCACATAATTTTAATTCTGGAAAACGGAACTATCAAAAATAAATTAGAATATATTTGGTGGGCAAGGTGGATAATGGGAGTGTTGACTTTTCCAGAAAGTTTGAGGATCACTGACATAGAACAGATCAAAGGTATTAATCTTTCTGGCAGGTACTTTGGGTTATTTTTCCTTGGTTATTAGATGCAATGTTATTAATAAATGAAACTTAAAAGGTCCTCGGTGGAAAAAAATGCTTATTCATTGGATAGAAATGCAGATGCTACATAGATGTATTAAGGTAGGACGTTGTCCAAACTTCTCACATTTATAACCTATTTCATTGAGAGGTCACATGGTTTTCTTTCTGAAATCTTATAAACCTTGTTTTTTGGGGAAAAAAAGGATAATCAGTGCTATCTGGGACTTTCATTCAGACATACTTTAAATCTGATTTGATTGTGTTTTCCAGGTCACTGCTCTTTTAATATTTGCATGACTTAAGAAATTCAATTTGTCTTTATTTTAAGCTTGGTTATTGAGATCCCGCTGTGAATTACTAGTTATATTCATTTCTTTTATCTTTTTCTTTTAATTTTCCTGATAGTACTTTCAAACTGCTATTTTTACCCATTTTCTTTCATTACCCTTTTTTCCTTGGCTTAAACATTGACCACACATTTATTAATAGACTTAAAATTTCCAGTAGCTCAGTTATCTACCTTCTAATATAAAGCTGAGAGCAATTTTCACTCAACTCTCAAAATTTTGGGAAAAGTTAAGGAGCTGTTTTAAGTAAACTGACCCAAATTTTATTTCTTCACAGTTAGATGACTGCCTTTTAACACCACATACATTTCTGTTTAGGAGGGAAATGACTAAACCAAAGGTATTATATTTCTCCTCAAAGTAAATGAGGAAACAATATATTTCATTAGAACTACCACTTGTGATTATGAGGTTAAGGTGACTTTTGAGTTGGTGATAATTTGTCATATTTTAGGTCTGTTTGTCTGTATTCTGTTTTAGGAGAAAGTCTGTAGCTGCCTCATGTTTCTGAACCAAAAATTATAATTCTCTGGTCTCAGTCTTCTTTGGTCCATGTAACATCTACTCCAGAATTATGTCTGTTTAAAGAGGTTGGATGAAAGAGAGGTAACTAGATCCTTAGTTTCAGGACTTCTCTTTCTTTCTATCCCCTTCCCCAATCCCATCTTTGAAAAATGAGTTGTCTTAAGCTGGGTGTGGTGGCACACGCCTGTAGTCCCAGCTACCTGGGGGACTGAGGCAGGAGGGTCACTTGAGCCCAGGAGATCCAGGCCACAGTGTGCTATGATTGTGCCTGAGAATCGCCCCCGCACCCCAGCCTGGGCAACACAGTGAGACGCTATCTCTAAACAAACAAAAATGGGTTGTCTTGAAATAGTTACTATTGAGGAGCACTAAAAGATACGCTGTAAAGTTGTTAATACCTGTTTACATCTGAGAGGAAGAGGTGTTTTTTTTTTTTATAGTGAGAAAAAAGAATAGACTTGTTTTACATCATGCTTATCTCTATAGTCAACTAATAATTATTACTTACCTACCCCTTCCCGCTCTCATTGTTTCCCCTTGGACCTCTAATAACATAAATCATAGATCATAGATGTCCCTGTATTTGCATTTGCTAGATGAGTTGGAGTAGTCTGGAATGCATTTTCTCTGCCTTCTCTTTCTTGAGTGGGGGGTGGAGGTGGGGTGGTAGGGGGGACATGCTTTATCCTTCCTGCCATAGCCTGTCTTCCTACCCGTAAGATCTTGAGCAGTAGTCACTTGGCCAGCAGGACAGGATGGGTTATTTCATCTACTGTTGAATGATATGGCCAGTAAGTTTAAGAAGCTGGTTGTTAGGGTATCTGAACAGTATGAGAATAGACCATAATTGAGTTACTCTGCTGATTTATAAGATGGTTTTATACCAATAGCAGGTGTTTATTTTTCAGAGTTAACCAAATTCACATTAAGTACTTTCTAAGTAATTGTGTTAGTTTAGTATTAACAGTCTCTGCAAGCCTGGTGGCATTTTTTCTCATTATTTTCCCAAAGCGTATTTATTTTGTAAATTTTTATCTTTGTATTTTTGCATTCATTCATTCATCTGCTCATTAAATAGATTTTTGAATGCCTGCAGTGTGTCACACAGCAGAGAAGTTGCCAATTTGTGTCCTGTGGACCATGTTTCAATTGTTTTCCTGTTGCTTTCATTTTGGGTAACATTTAAAGAGACCTGATTTGTTTTAACCTCTGCATCATTAACACACTGGATGGAATTGTCTCTCTCACTTCAGTTTTTACTGTTCCATTATATAGGAATTTGGGGTTATACAATACTTTACAAGCATTATAAAAACAGGAAGAACCTCTGTAAGGCATGTTGAGAGCAATTTGAGAGCCTTCGTCCTTGGGAAGGTCTTTTTTTTTTTTTTGAGACAGAGTCTCACTGTGTTGCCCGGGCTAGAGTGCCGTGGCGTCATCCTAGCTCACAGCAACCTCAAACTCCTGGGCTCAAGCAATCCTCCTGCCTCAGCCTCCCGAGTAGCTGGGACTACAGGCATGCGCCACCATGCCCGGCTAATTTTTTCTATATATTTTTAGTTGTCCGATTAATTTCTTTCTAATTTTAGTAGAGGCGGGGTCTCGCTCTTGTTCAGGCTGGTTTCGAACTCCTGAGCTCAAACGATCCGCCCGCCTCGGCCTCCAGAGAGCTAGGATTACAGGCATGAGCCACCGCACCCGGCCCCTTGGGAAGGTCTTTAATCTGAGGCACAACAACTGCAATTTCCATTTTAAATGTGGATTTATTTACCCTTACTGCTCTCATGCACCATCAAAACCCTTTTTTCTTGACATGTGTATATCTAATTCTTCTTCATTGTTCTATTTTAACATTTTCATTTTGCGATGTGCATGTCTCCCAATACTCATATTAGACACTATGGAGACTTGTCATTGATCATGTACTAGTGCACAATTCAGAATGAACATAAATATATTGAAATATGATACAGGTCTATTCTGATTTACAATGTAGGTATAATCTTGAAAAGTTGTCTAAATTGTTTATTACCATCTAAATTGCTGTTTGCCCTTAAATACATCTTTTTAATTGTTTTGTGTCTGCGCTATTGCAATTGTTAAAGTTGGGTATCCATAAAAATAAATGCATAAAGAACACTTAACAAATGTTTATTGATCACCTTTCCTCATGTGAAAGCTATTTTTTTTTTAGGTTTCTGAGGGATATACAAAGATCTACGTAAGACACAGTCCCTACGCTAAAAGGGTTATGCTATAGTGTCCAACAGGTGAACATATGTTTGCATTGAGTATGGCTAGGTAAAAGATTACAAGACAGGCTGGGTACTGTGGCTCATGCCTGTAATCCTAGCACTTTGGGAGGGCGAGGTGGGATGATTGCTTGAGGCCAGGAGTTCGAGACCAGCCTGAGCAAGAGCTAGACTCCATCTCTACAAAAAAATAGAAAAATTAGCTGAGTGTGGGGGTACGTGCATGTAGTCCTAGCTACTCTGGAGGCTGAGGCAGGAGGATCGCTTGAATCGAAGAGTTTGAAGTTGCTGTGAGCTATGATGACGCCACTGCAACAGATGTTGTATTGCCTGTGAGACAGAGCAAGACCCTGTCTCAAAAAGAAAAAAAAAAAATAAAGAAAACAAAGATTTACAAGACAAATACAGAGTAGATTTAGCAAAGTTGGCTTAGGTATTTATTCTAACCTGTTGGACACTACAGTATAACCACTAACAGGGTTAGCCACACTCTTAAATACCTCCTGGATGCTGTAATAGCAGAGGGTAAAAGTCACAGGAGTGATCAGAAGAAATTATCTGACTGAGAAAGGTGTACATACTGCAGCCGCAGAGTGAGCAAGAGTGACGGAGGTGAGTGTTTAGAGGTCGGGCCTGGAGAACATCCCCCTCGGGAAAAGTCAGCCCTCCTCCCTCTGTGCTGCCCCAGCCCGGCACTTAGATGTCTAGATGTCTATCGTGGAGTGCATCCGGGTGCGTCATTAACTGGGGTATCTGTGTTCATCCTACCGGGGTGTCTGCTCCTCAAGGGCAGAGACCAGGCATGTGAAGCTTGACATCCTTGTCAGTAGCATCCACACTTGATGCCGTCTTTGTTTCACCCACACGCTAATTAGGAAGGAAAATGATTTTCCTGAATGAATCCCTAACCAGCCCACACACATTCTCTATTTCTATGTCAGTGCTGTCTTTTTCTAAGTATCCCGAACAGCAGTGACTTGTAATATACATATGATAAAACCGAGTTTCTGTAGTTAAAGAAAAGCATGCACGTTTTTGCATAAAGGAGGGTTTATGATTAGGGATGATTTGCTGTAGTTTGAATTTTGTTTTTTTGCTTTTCTTTATATTGGGGGATGATTTCTTTGTGTTTTTGTTATAAAACTATATTTTTGTTTTTCATTCATATGTTTGAATTGAGGATGGCCATGTAAAGGATTTATAAGACAAATACAGAGTAGGTGTTACGAAGTTGGCTTGGGTATTGAGTAAGCTGTTTGGGAAAGACATTTGATGTCTTAGATCCAGAATGTTTTTAAATGCTGTTCGCTGGATTTTGTTTTGTTCTGTTTTACACGGGGCAAGGCGTTTGAGAATATTTTTCTGCTTGGAGTCTGGACCTCAGATGTGGGATCCAAGTTACTGTTCCCCAAGGTGCTGGCACAGAGCTAAGCCTCTTCCAAGGAACCATATGTTAAGTCCTAGTTATTAGTTGCTCAAGTGAAAGTGGTAGAGATACACAGCAAACTCTTATGTAAAGAAAGAAACAAAATGCAAAGCTAATATGCTTGTTTGAACAATACAACCTCAAAGAAATAAAATAACGTATGTGATGCATCAGTTTCAAGGGGGTATAATAGGTAAATATTTGATGTTAATTGAAAATTTCATTCATTCATTTATTCTACAAATATTTATTGAGAACTTCTATGTACCAGATACATAATAAACACAGTGGGCAACCTCACCTTATGTGGCAAGTCACACAAGAAACAAAACTAAGTAAGTACATTACAGAGTATGTTAGACAGTGTTAAATGCTATGGAATACGACAGGTCAAGGTAAGGATATTGGGAGTCCTGGGTTGTAGTTTTATGCAGTTTTTGAGTGTCACAAAGTCTTCGTGGAGCTGAGAGGGTGATCCACGTGGCAATCTTTAGGCAGAACATTCCAGACAGAAGCAAGAGCCAGTGCAAAGGCCTACGGTGGGCGTATGCCTGGCTTACTGGGGAAAAGCAGGGAGACCAGTGTGGCCTATAGCATAGGACATTCTTGTTTATATGTAATGTTTGAGGATTAGAGTGTCCTGCTTGATTAGTATTTTGGCTAAAAGGGAATAATCATGTATTCCATAAATGTATTATTGATTTTCAAAGAATAAAATTCAATAAAGTATATTTTAAGAAAAAAATTATTTAAAATAGGGGTCAGCAAGTTTTTTCTGTAAAGGCCCAGATATTTTAGGCTCTGGAGGACACACAGTCTCTGTTGTAACTCCTCAGATCTGCTGTTGTACCATGAAAGCAGCCGCAGACAATACATAAACAAATGGGTATGGCTGTGCTCCAGCAAACTTGATGGTCTCTGAAATTTGAATTTCATACAATCTTCACATGCTAAGAAATATTATCCTTTAAACATTTTTTTCATCCATGTAAAAAACAAAAACTATTCTTAGTTTAGGGGCTGTACAAAAACAGATGTCAGGCTGGATTTGGCTCTGAGGCCATAGTTTGCCAACCTCTGATTTAAAACACAATTAAAATTTTGTTAATTTGCAAATGCTATAGGATTTCATAGTACTTAAGGGATATTAGTCCAAGAATCACTTATTATTGTACAATATTGAAAATAGATTATCTTGGTATGGGTTTATATTAAAGTTCAAATTTCCTATAAGAGTATGGTACATCGTTGTATGTTTTTTTCCAAAAAAAGGATGATACAAAATTAGAAAAACATTCGATTGTTAGCATTTTTTGGTTCATAGGGTTTCATTTAAGTAAGAGACTATTGTATGGATAGTAAAGAGTTAAGAAACAGAAGAATTAACCATCAGAAAAAACATTGAATCTGATAAGATGACAAATTCAAATGTTTCATAAAGAAGAATTTCAGAAAATGGATTTTCGGGCTGGGCACGGTAGCTCATACCTATAATCCCAGCCTGGGCAAGATAGTGAGACCCCGTCTCTACAAAAATAAAAATAAGAATAATTAGCCAAGTGTGGTAGTGCACACCTGTAGTCCCAGCTACTTGGGAGGCTAAGACAGGAGGATTGCTTGAGCCCAGGTGTTCAAGGCCACATTGAGCTATGATAGTGCCACTGTACTCCAGCCTGGGTGACAGAGTGAGATGTTGTCTTCGAAAGAAAGAAAGAAAGGAAAGAAAAGAAGGAAGGAAGGAAGAGAGAGAGAAAGAAAGAAAATGGATTTTTGCAACTCAAACGTTATTATTGAAGTCAATTTCTTAAAGATCTTGGTTAATAAGTAATTATGAGAGGATATTTCAAAATTAAAAAAAAATCTATCATATGTCTTCATCCAACAGTGGGGAAATGGGGGAAAGAGAGGAGGTTGACAGTGGAAGCAGAGGATGAACTAATAGAGGTTGAGTTGATAGTCTAAGAGGTTGTTTTGTTTTTTTTTTTTTAACTAACGGTTAGAAAGTTACTGAAAAGTGTTTCTCTAAAATTATTTTCATTTTCATCTTGCTCTGAAACAAGAGGCTAAATTTGGAAACAATGGGGTTTGGTGGTGGGATGGTGGATAACCTACATCATATGGAGTGATCGAAATTCCTCTCTGAGGAGGTGGCATTTCAGGTGAGATCCTAAGGGTTAGAAGGAGCGATATGTGGAGAGAGTGGGGAAGGACGTTCTAAACAGGAGGAACTGGCTAGCACAGGGGGCCCAAGGTAAGACAGAGTTCAGCGTGCTGCCGGACCCTCAAGACCAACACGGCTGGTTCACAGCGAGAATGAAGGAGTGCGGTGCCTCATGCGGCTGCAGAGAAAGGCAGGGGAAGATCGTGCAGGATTTGCAGTTGGAATCTTATTTCAGTGACAGTGGAAATCTCTCAAGAGTTTTAAGACAAGGACCAACATATTCTGATTTACGTTTTAAGAAGATTTCTTTGTGCTTTGCAAAGACCATATTGTTGGGAAGCAGTTGTTGGGGAGGACAAACTTTTCCTCTACTCTCCTTAGTTCAGTGATCTGGGGCCTGAAAATTAAACTGACAAAAGACAGATTAGCAAGAGAAAAAACAGATTTTTATTCATGTATGTATGGACGTTCGCAGAAAAATGTGACTCAAAGGGGTGGTTGGAATTTAGGACTTATATACCATCTTAATAGGGAAAGGGAAGGGGGAGAAGGGCACTTATGGGAAAACAAATGACAATTTGGGAAGATCAAGGGGCCTTTGAGAGAACCAATGGGAGACAGGATAGTTTTGGGGACAATGTCCGTGTGGTGTGGTAGTTAGCAGTGGGAGCTGTGCTAAGCTAATGGTGATTGATAGCCATCCTTTCTCTGCTTGCTTGCTGTTGGTTAGATGATAAGGTAGTTGTGAACTTATGGTAAGTGTGTGCTTGAATATGCCCAGGTCTGTGCAGTAGACTATCCAGTGCATGGCCATTTCAGTTGGTGCAGAGGCGGGATTTCCTCGCAGTGGCAGCTGTCAGAGTGAGACAAGAGGAACAGGAGCAGGTAGCTGTTGCTCTGATGGCAGCGTGGTGTAAGCAGGCGGGATTTGTGGTTCCTCTGGATCGGGGGTTGCATTGGGACTGAGGCTTCCTTTCTTCTCTTTATGTCTCCAGCCTTATTCCCAGTTTCAAAAGAGTTGTAATCAATAGGACTTTTGTGTGTATGTATGTGTGTGTGTGTGTGTGTGTGTGTGTGTGTGTGTGTATCTGCTGTCCATAGGTAAACTTCTTACAGCAGGTTTTGTGTATATGTATGTTGGGGAAGGGTGTGTGCATTGTCTACCAAGGCTTCTAATATGACTGGGCTTAGATATTTTAAGAAAATATTACTCATAGTTGAAATGTTTTGTTTTTAATTTCAGAATATTATGGGGGTACAAACACTTTGGTTACATATATTGCCTTTGCACCATCCAAGTCTAGTTGAAATGTTTTTAATTTCATCATAATAGGTTGAGAAAAATTGGTCTTTCTCAGCAAGTACTGGAGTTCTTTTATTTGAACTTGCTTTTAAGAGTTAATAAATAAGTTTAGATGTATTATTATAATAAGAGAAACTTCTGTTTATTTGAATGTCAGGATTTCTCTAGGATAACAAAGCAATTAAGCAAATTAAATTTGTTTCCTTTGGCCCCACCCCACCATTTCTGTATTCATTTTTATTCCTTACGCATCTCATCTCCCCCAGGTGCCTGGGTTTTTATATCCTCTCGCACCTTGAAAGCCTTTCCAAGAGCATCTGATAAGTTCATTTACATTCAGATACAAGTAACTGATACAGTTTAAAGTGTTGAATATCCTGAAGGTCTTTGCATTTTAGCAGAAAAAGATGAGAAGCCTTACATGTTATAGAGATTAAGAATTTTCTGCTGGGAAGGGGAGGGTTTTTTGATTTTGCTTTTCTGACCGTTGTTTGTTTTGAATCTGTGGGGGCTTTTTCAAACTCTTAAAATCACACCACCAGGATGGCTACAACTCTGCTTCTACCCAAGGTTAGCACCTTAAGGTAATTCCATCTGCAGTAAGTTCAGAGTGCTTTATACATTATTTCTATTCTTTGAAGCACTCTGCTTGTAGAGAACAGACAGCAGTCCCATCTGTTTGACAGCTGATGAGACAAATACAACATTTTAGAGAAATAAAATAACATATTTGAAAGCACTTGGAAAAGTGTTAATGCATTATGCAAATGCAAATTTTTATTGGTAAATTGCTTAAGACCTGACAATTTCAGCAGACTCACTAAATTTTTAATCAAGGTACTAATGTATAATGGATAAGGAAAATAGGAGGAGTTAATAATTAGATGTTTTAAGATTGAGCCAGGTTAAGAATTCTATTTCTTACTTTGGGAGGCCGAGGCAGGACGGTCGCTTGAGGCCAGGAGTTCAAGTTCAGCCTGGGCAACATAGCGAAAGCCCATCTCTACAAAAGATAAAATAATTAGCTGGGTGTGGTAGCACACACCTGTAGTCCCAGCTCTTCAGGAGGCCGAGGTGGGAGGATTGTTGGAGCCCAGGAGTTTGAGGATGCAGTGAGCTATGATCGTGCCACTGCACTCCTGCCTGGGCAACAGAGTGAGACCTTGTTTCAAAAAAAAGAAAAAAAAGAAGAATTTGGACATTTCTTTATTTAGAGTGCCTAAGTTGAACTGCCATTTTTATTTTTTAGGGTTCTGGGTGCCTGAGAAGGAAAGGGTGATATGATAGACTGTCAAATGACCAGTGCCAAGGTGAAAATGCCCACATTATATAGATCAGCTTCCATCTGAATGAGCTTCTCATTGATCTCACCACTTTAGAGAGAAAGGGGATGGCAGCTGTTCACTGATAACTCGGGTAACTGAAAGAAGTGCTGCCAAGGAAAACAACTCCTACACGTTGCTGGTTCTGCTGGAACCCCTGTTAACAGACTTCCTCCAACCGGCTGGTTTCCTGAAGGAGCCAAATTCCCCAATGGTAATCTGACCAAAACACTAAATGACTCCAGTGGTTAGAACAGAATCCAGATAGAGGAAGTACTAAGGTCAAGATTTGTAAACTACAACTAAATTATGAAAGCTATTCTACTTCCTACTATTGAGGCACTCAAGAGTTTTGAAAAAAATGCAGCGTTATGCGACTTCCTCAACTATGTAATTTGTTTAGGTGTATTGGTTAGGAAGTGCCTCAGATTTTATCTGATTTTTATATCAAGGAGGATGTTCTTGTTTGTTATGATTTTTCAAAAGAGAAAAACATCAAAGTTACTGAAAAACAAGATCATTTTTTTTAATTATAGGGAAATCTCAGGAATTTACTGATTTCATGAAATAAATAGCTTCCCTAATCATAAAATGTTTTTATATGAGAAATTGTAGAGTATATTTTAAATTTTGTAAATAAAATATTACTAACTTATGCAGTAATGAAGACATATTACCCCACAAACACCTACTTCTAGTCTTAGCTCAATGTATGAGTGGAAATGTTAGACCTGGGCTCTCCCTCCAGGGCCAGGGATCCATCTCCCACCAAGGGAGAGCAGAGCTGCCAGTGCAGGCATAAGGGGGGATGGCAGATAAACATGCAAGAAGATGCTTAACATCATTAGTCACTAGGGAAGTGAAAATTAAAACCACAATCACATACCATTGTACACCTACTAAAATGTCTAAAATTAAAAAGATTGACCATACGGAGTGTTGCCTATGGTGTGGAGGGACTAGAACCCTCTGACGCTGTTGGTGTCAAAGGTAAAATGGTGTAACGCTTTGGAAAACAGTTTGGCACTTTCTTAAAAAGTTAAATGTAACATCTACCCTGTGGTCCAGCCAATCCATTTCTTGGTACAGTATTTACCCAAGAGAAATTGATGCATTTGTCCTCACAAAGACTTGTACACAAATAGCCAGAAACTGGAAACAACCCAAGTGATGCTCAGCAGGTGGGTGGGTAAGCAGATTGTGGAACATCCATGCAATGAAATACAACTCAGCAATAAAAAGGAATGATAGACTCAATGACTTAGATGACTTTCAACATAAATCATGCAAAGAAGCCAGACAAAAAATAGTACATATCATATAATCCTACAGATGATCCCTGACTTAAAATTATTTGACTTAAATATTTTTTGACTTTATGATGGTGCAAAATTGATACGTATTCAGTAGAAACCATACCTCGACTTTTGAATTTTGATCTTTTCCTGGGCTAGTGATATGCGGTAGCATACTCTCTCGCAATGTTGGGCAGGAGCAGTGAGCCACAGCTCCCAGTCAGCCCTGTGATCGCAAGAGTAAATAATCAATACTCCACAATGTACTGTGTTGCCAGATTATTTTGCCCAGCTTTAGGCTGTTCTGAGCACATTTAAGGTAGGCTAGGCGAAGCTATGATGTTCAGTAGGCTAAGTGGATTAAATGCATTTTGACTTACAACATTGTCAACTTATAATGGGTTTATTGAGACATGACCCCATAGTAAGTCAAGGAGCATCTGCATTTCTATAAAATTCTAGGCAGTGTAAACTAATCTATAGTGACAGAAAGCCCATGAATGGTTTTACAGGGAGGAAGGGATTGCTAAGGGGCAGGAGGAAACTTTTGAGGGTGATGAATATGTTCTTTAACTTGATTTTGGTGATTGTTTCACAGGGATATACATGTATATACTTATCAAATTATTCACATTAAATATGTGCAATTTATTATATATCAGTTATACCTTAATACAGCTATTAAAATATCATGTGTCCATCTACCTTATTGCTCTGAATGTGTAGCTTAGTCATATGCAGAAACTTCTCCTGCTTATTATTATTATTATTGTTATTATTTGGGTGGGGAAAGAAGAGTGTGCCATGTCATCAAGTTATGCTTTGATTTCTGTACTCTGGGTTTCCCAAAGACATTAGGTGATAAACACAATGTGACTCACATACACATTTTCTTAAGGTTAAATTCTCTTTAAGATATTGTAAACCCTACTACTCCCATATTATTGAGTCCTTAGTTCAAATAGTAAAACTTGGTGGTTGCTTTATCAGTTCTACTGATCCCAGTGATTGATGTTCCCTCTTGTTCTTTACCTTAAAACATGATGATTACTTTGATAAAACTCACATTTTGATCTCAAGGCAAGAAGACATTGCTGAATTCATATACTTAGCTCTTTTGATCAACGTAGAACTTGGTACCTACCTGGTTATCAAGTGGCAAAATATTGAAATAAAAGCCAAACTTTGAAATATTTTACATGAAATATTTGTCATACTTGCCTTTCTGTTCCCTAACTATGCTTATGTTTGGCAAAAGCATTCTCATTCTCCAAAGTTTTAATTTATTCGTGAAGAAATATATTTCTGAATAACTGGATTTGTGATGAGGCAGATTTTCAGCTCAGGCAGCAAAGCAGCACTATGAGTAAAGGGTACTGTTGATTTGTTGTGTGACCTTGGCCAACACATTGCGTAGTTGGTCTTTAGTTTTCCCTTCGTTGACATATAACTAATGATGTCCTGAACAAAGCACTATAATTTGACATTTCAAATCCCTAGGCAGTAGTTTCCCAAAGGATGCTCCAACTCTTTCCTTGCTAGATGGTGCACTCTTCACTCAGAAGGGGTCTCCTCTATCCCATACGTAGGTTACGTGTGCAATGTAGGGATGGCTTGGGTGGTAAGGCAGTGGGACCCAACTGGAAAGATGACTTTAAAATAATTAAAAATTTGATATCCTCTAAAAGTTAGCATACAGGAAGAAATGTTTTCATAGTATTGTTTTTTTGAGACAGGGTGTTGCTCTGTTGTTCAGACTGGTTTCAAACTCCTGGGCTCAAGTGATCCTCCTGCCTCAGCCTCCTGAGTAGCTGGGACTACAGGTGTGCGCCACTACACCCAGCTCTACTTTTTTAAAAAATTAAAAACTGTGTTCTCTGCTCCAGATGTCAATCAAAACTATTTGTTTATTTGATACATCACCGTGTACTTCTGGTATCTTGCCCATTACTGTGCCAGGCCTGTTGGGACATGTGGTTGAAGCAAAAGCCATATCCCTGGCGCTAGGGATAGATGGCTTTGTTGATTGGAGAGATGAGGCAGAAGTGAGAATTCAGTGATAAACTGCACTGGGTCATGGCTCTCAGTATGAAAGGAAATCAAGGGAAGGAGAGATCAAAGTGGGTTTGAGTAGTTAGAGCAGGTGCATTGGAGGCCCTGATCTGATATATATTTTAGGTAGCTGGGTGACATTGTATGTAGAGAGACAGGATTAAAGTTAGGTCTGAAGGTGGAATATGCAGGAGACAGTGAACAGATCTCTCCTTCCATACTGGTGATGGGGCTGACTTGGTACAGGGAGAGGTTAGAGAGAACATCGCAAACTTGATCGAGGAGTTTAGCATTTTCTGGTGAAAGACAGAAAGCCATTGTAGGTTTCTGAGTGGGGAAATCTCATGTTTTAAGAATATAGTTAAAGAATCCTATCTAGAAGAACTTAAAGCAATGTAGGCTAAAGTGAAATAGGTGTTGACAAGGACAGGGCCCAACTGCTTTACATAAAATATAAATGGATGATTTAGGATCATTTAGGTTCCTAGAAGTTAATATTTCTTCCCAAAGCCATTAGGGCTTGGTTCCATCTTTCCAGTCTCATTTTCTTCTATGCTCTTCAGTCAACCCTTTATTTTAGCAGTAATGAACACAGCATTTCTCAGGCTTAACTTTCTGTCCGGAGCTCCTTCTGTCATCCTCTCTTCCCGAAGCACTTCTGTTCTCTTGTGGAGGGAGCTGCAACTTGGCTCTACCTCTTCTTCAAGCCTTCTCTGACATCCTCCTTCCCCTAGTGGGTTGTGGGCTTCCTTGTGCTCCATTGCACCCTATACAGGCTTCTGTGAGGGGCACACTGTGTCCTCACTTGGTGTTTAGGTGTTTATCTGGTTGCTTTATCTAGTAGTCAGTGAGATTCTTGAGGGTAGAGGCCTTGCTTTATTTATACTTGTATTCCAAGTGCCTCATGATAGCTCCTGGGAAATGACGGTCATTTGTACAAATGCTTCTTGCATGAATGAACGGGTTCCTTCCCATCCCTACTGAGATCTTGTGAGATCCTACTCAGTTTAAGCTTTGGTGGGTGCAAACACAGTGCAAGTTTGTATTCCAGGAACATTTAATGACATGAAATTTAGTACATAGAATTTAAATGGATAGACTGGTAAATTTATTGACTATTTTAAGAGAGTTATTTGCCGTGTGAATCAACAAATAACATGCAGTTGCTTCTTTGCTGTTGTAGAAAGCAGAAAGGACTTTCTATGATTAGAACAAGTAATACCTCTATGTTTTAAAATAATGATTCTTTTTAGGGAGCCGTAATGTATATTTCTCCTAATTAAAACATGGGATTTACTGCCAATCTATGAATAAAGCACTTTCCTTTTTACATTGTTTTGATCTGTCAATTCAAAGTTAGTTATTATGTCATGGCTTTTGGTAAGAAATGGGTGATGATTCTAGACATTTCCATGATAGTCCTTTTTTGGAGGGAAGGACTTCAAAGCTTTAAAATACTAAAATTCTGGCTAAATAAAAATTATCATACAAGAGAATTCTGCTTATGTAGTTTGTATTAAATGAAGGTATCTAGAGGACTAACATATTTATGACCTTATGCTCATATCTAGTTCCTGCAGATTTATTTCTTTCAAATGTCATACGCTAGCCGAATGTGATATTTGCTATCATCTACAGATCACAAACTTGGCTGTTATTTTTTTTCTTAGTAATTAAATGCCATATGCACACCTTCAATTATGATAATTATATTTATGGTTTAGAGGTTTAGGCAAGTCATCTTGCACCTTCCATGCTACCAGGTATCTGAGCTTTAAACAGATGAGAACTTAGGGAAGAATTCAGCATGTCCTATGCTCAGTTCTTTATTTTTATTTAAAATATCGTACTGCATCCTCATTTTTCTTACTCTATTTAAAAAATTTTAACTTAAGGATTTGCTAGTAGCCAGAAATGATGCCAAGAAGGTTTAGCTTTAAAAGAAATGTCTTCAGAATAAAAAGCATAGAATTCCTGTTTTGCTTTTGTTTTAATTTGGTTTCGGAAGATATGAGATGTGGGATTTAGTCTCCTTACTGTTGTGGTCATTGTCCTTTTTCATATACTCTAGTTGGTTGGGAAAGCTGTTTAGCATGACATGCTGAAGCATGAAGCGTACTGCATGCAATACACGAGGGCTCAACCCAGCACATAGCTCAATTGCCCCTCCGGGTCTAGACATCACCCTGCAATTAATGACGTTTTAGATCACATTTGGGGGCAGGGATATTTTATTATTGGTTTATAGTGAACTTGCTGTCCATCATAACTGCCAAATCATTATTCTTTTTTGTGCTTTGCCTGTATCGTCTACTAGCATTAAGAGTAGGACTTTACATGTATTATCATAGTAAATCTCTTAAATTTGACTGACGATTCCAGTGTGGTGAGATAATTTTGGGTC